>NC_038045.1:40062838-40362838 GCF_002211085.1 Panicum hallii | reverse complement strand
TCGGGCCGCCGAGAGCGTAATACCCTATGTCTTGTGTGGTTTTTATTTTCTTAGGTGGTGATCGGGTGATCTCCTTTTTGGAGGGGGTCTCTGTCCGCCCTTATATAGTCTGGGGGGACAGGGTTATATAGAAGTCTCAGTCGGATACAAGCCCAGGAGTCCTATCCAAGTACTTTTTGGGTAGTGTTCTATCATTTTTGATTGGTTTTACGGCGTGGGTCAAGTCCCATCCCTTATCATAGGAAATGTATGCTATGTGCACAGTTCCATGGGTCCGGGTCTGATAAGCCCCCGAGCTTTTCATAGTTGAGTATTGCAGGCGTCTGAGTACTTCTGAAGGTGTCTTTGAGTTCTCCCGAACTCTATCTTGAAGGTGTCCTTCGTGTACTTCCTTGGCAGCATCGAGGATGTGAGATGCTCATGTGTCGATTAGTTGTCAAGTCTTCTTTTATATAGGGTGCGATTAAACTCGCACTCCATATGGAGTAGCCCTCGAGCCTTAGGTTGACTCGTAGGATCAGGCTGAGGGTCAATTTAGTCTTAAATCTTTTGCCCTTATCTTCCAAAAGATTTGAAAAATAAGTCGCTGATGACACGTGTCCCGCAGCCCCCGAGCCTTGAATCTACATCCCCAAGGTTTAGAATAAAGGATCCAAAAGAATCATGGCAGGCAATATATGATAGTAATGATTTGATGGTTAAGATGGGAAAATTGGTTTAGAAATTCAAAAACTACTTTTTTCATGATGAATTCCATGAAAAAATGGTTAAACAAATAACTTCACCAAAAAGTGGCCTAAATTACCGCTCAAATCAAACCTTCATTGCTGAGAGCCATGTCGTATCCAACCCCCGAACCTGGGAGCTAGATGAATCGCATAGGATATGACTCGTAGTCAGTGGCGCCAGCTCCCGAGCCTAGGTATTGGCCAAGTTGCCACTGAATCTTAAACTGTCATTGAAGCTGACTAGTCGGAGTCGATTCCGACTAGTTTTGTAGGCGAGACGAGTAGTCGAAGTAGTCACCAACGTATCGCCGAGCAGAGTTGATTTCGACTAGCTTGTAAGTGAAATGATTAGTCAAAGTAGTTGCCAGCGTCACCATGCATTCTTCATGAAGTCCAGTAGTCGCTGATGGTTGTTGATGAACCCAACTAGTCGAAGTCGAATATGATGAGTAGTTGTTGTAGTCAGCGATGTGTAGTCGAGCGTTCTCGAGATTTTGGAGTAATCGTTAGCGATTGTTAATGAAGCCAACTAAACAGAGTTGAATCCGACTCACCCAGCAGCACGGTCCAAATCAGGTCCCCTGCAAGGTAAACATATAAGTATGTTGTAACTGATATACATGAAACCGTGTTGCGAGCAATGCCCTTGCAATACCCCTTCAGTAACATAGAGTACTAGTCGAAGACTTGTAGTCTAAACGTTATTGAAAGTATGGGAAGAAAACCCGTTCAGTATTATAGAATACTAGTTGGAAACTAGTAATCAGAGCGTTACTGGAAGTATGGAAGCGAGGCCCCTTCAGTAAACTTGAACGGATACCAGTCGTGAACCAGTAAACGGAGTTATACTGAAAATATGGGAGCGAGGTCCGTTCAGTAACATAGCATACTAGTTGGAAACTAGTAATCTGTTACTGGAACTATGGGAGGAAGGCCTCTTCCGCAAACTTGCGCGTAATACCGGTCGTAAACTAGTAAAACGGAGTTGTACTAGAAGTATGGGACCCCTTCAGTAACATAGCATACTAGTCAAAAACTAGTAATCTGAGCGTTACTGTAACTATGGGAGTGAGGCGAGGCCCTTTCAGTAAACTTGCACGGATAGCAGTCGTAAACCAGTAAACGGAGATGTACTGGAAGTATGGGAGCGAAGCCCCATCAGTAACATAGAATACTAGTCGAAAACTAGTAATATGTTACTGGAAGTATGGGAGCGAGGTCCCTTCAGCAAACTTGCACATAATAATGGTCGTAAACTAGTAGAACGGAGTTATACTGGAAGTATGGGAGTGAGGCCCCTTCAGTAACATAGCATACTAGTCGGAAATTAGTAATCTATTACTGGAAGTATGGGAGCAAAGCCCCTTCAGTAACATAGAATACTAATCGAAAACTAGTAATCTGAGCGTTACTAGAACTATGGGAGCGATGCCCCTTCAGTAAACTTGCACGGATACCGGTTGTGAACTAGTAACGGAGTTATACTGAAAGTATGGGAGCGAGGCCCCTTAAGTAACATAGCATACTATAGCATACTAGTCGGAAACTAGTAATCTGTTATTGGAAGTATGGGAGCGAGGTCCCTTCAGCAAACTTGCACATAATACCGGTCGTAAACCAGTAGAACGGAGTTATACTAGAAATATGGGAGCAAGGCCCCTTCAGTAAACTTGCACGTAATACTAGTTGTGCACCAGTAAACGGAGTTGTACTGGAAGTGTCTGAAGGTGACTAGAAGTCAATTAACGAGGGAGAAATAAATATTGCTGGTAGTTTCAGTCGATTCCTTGGGCGGACCATGAGAATTCGCATTTGACTTAAAAAACGTCACGGTTGGCTTGAAGGGATGGATGATGAGGTCTTCAAGTGGGGTGATCAGTTTCATGGGCGGGCCAAGACAAGTCGTATGGTGCCATAAGATGTCTCAGTTGGCCCAAAGGAGGTGATGACAAGGTCCTGCACTTGATCTTGATCAGTTCTTTTGGCGAGCCAAGACAAGTCGTATGTTGCCATGCGAAGATATCTCAGTTGGCCCAAAGGAAGTGACAATGCAATCCCGCACATGCATTGTTATGAAAGTAGTCGTTGTGCAAAGATGACTCGACTAGACCGAAGGAACTCCTTGGGCGGGCCAAAACAAGTCGTATGTTGCCATGCGAAGATGTCTCGGTTAGCCCAAAGGAATTCCTTGGGCGGGACAAGACAGTTCGTATGGCACTAAAATATGGATGAACGAACAAGCCCTGCTTTGGGTGAACTCCTTGATTCCCTGACCGAGTGGTTGAATGAATTCTTTGGGAAAAAACCCTTGTGTCGAGATAAAACCCAAGATAGTGGTTAAAGAAATTCCCTAAAGATCTTCGTAAAACCTCCTTAAAATAGGTAAAGTCACTGATTCCCTGACCGAGTGGTTGAACGAATTCTTTGGGGAAAAACCCCTTGTTTTGAGATAAAACTCAAGACAATGTTTAAAGAAGTTCCCTAAACATCTTCGTAAAACCTCCTTGAATCGGGTCTCAGGCTTTCCGTGGGTAGCAGCCGTGTTACACCCAGCCCCGGAGCGTAGAAACCAGATGACCGTAGATAATTGGCGATCTTTGATTCGTTGGTGATTGCCGATGAAGCCATATCACTCGTTGATGGAGCCGCATTGGTTTGTTGATGAAAACCGACTAGTCGGAATCGATTCCAACTAGTCACTGGTGGAATGAGTCCCGCTTCCGACTAGTTGTGTGGTCGAAGAAGTCGTCGGCGGGTCGCCGAGTGCCCTTGCGAAGGTGAAGTAGTCATCGAGGAATCGAGGGTCCTGCCTTCCTGGAATGGTTCTAGGCTCGACAGGTTGTCGGGGTTGGTGGCGCAGAAAAGTGGGTTGGGATCGGGTAGCTTGGAGGACTCCGTGCCCATCCAATGCTCGAGTCCGCCCGACCAAGTTGGAGGCGCAGAAAGGTGGGCTGAGCCGGGTAGCTTGGAGGGATCCCTGCACTTCCAATGCTTGGGCCCGCTCGACCAAGTTGGAAGCGCCATTAGGCCCTGGTGGCCGTTTGGTAAGGGTAGTGCATCGTTGATGAAGTCCGAGTAGTCGGGGGAGACGAGTGCTCTTCAATGGACGGTGGCTAGTCCTTCTCCGACTTGTAGTAGATGATCCAAATCCTCCTCCGACTAAGAGAATAACTTGTGGTACAGGACTGTGGCCCAAGGCGGATTCAGTTCGAGGGCTTCCAGATAGTTGATCAAGTGTTGATTGCACAGTTGACATCCATGCGGGTGTTACGGGTGCTTCAGGCTGCTTCTGGTCGGGAAATTGAATTCCACCGAGACCGTTGGTGAGGTTGTATGGGAGAAAGGCCCCTTCAGTAAACTACGCATAATACTAGTCGAAAACTAGTAAACAGAGTGTTACTAGAAGTTTGGGAGTAAGGCCCCTTCAGTAAACTACACGTAATACTAGTCAAAAACTAGTAAACGGAGTGTTACTAGAAGTTTGGGGTCGAGGCCCCTTCAGTAACATAGAAAAGTTGAAAACTAGTAATCTGAGCGTTACTGGGAGTTTAGGGTCAAGGCTCCTTCAGTAACATAGAAAACTAGTAGTGGACTAGTAATCTGAGCATTACTGGAAGTGTTTGATAGATAATTACATAGGTGCTTTAATTGGCTAATTAACGGGTTCCACTAGTCATTGCTAAACAAGGCAACCACTTTTGGTAGTCGCATGGTTCGGCTGTGATAGGGTTCCCTGAGTTTAGCGAGGGAGGCGTGATTAACCTGAATAATAAACATAAATGGCGATCCTAATTAAGTGGTAAAAAAGAGGTGCTTTTATGTGTACGGAATCCCTTGTTTCGAGATACAGTCCCAAAACAATGGTTTAAAAAATGAAACACCTAAAAGACTGAAAGGATCTCAAGATGCCTAGAGGGGGGTGAATAGGCTAATCTGAAACTTAAAATACTTTAAACACTGTCAGTAACACAGATGTCCGGATACTCCGGATATATATCCGGATACTCTGGGATTTGTGTCCGGAGTTTCCGGAGATATCGTCCGGAGAGTCTGGGTGTGAAACAATGTACACACAAACAAAGATATTGATGCTGTAATTTAGATCGAGTAAATTGAGACAAGCTAGTGGTACCTTTGGAGGGTTTCTTACCAGTTGTCTTGCTCTAGAGACTCGTGTAATAGTAGATCAACCTCAAACCCTAGAAAGTTAGTCTCACAAGCAAATAATTAATAAAACAAGTAAGGAGCACAAGAGAGATAGAATTTGTTTCCCGAAGTTCACTCCCAAAAGAGCTACGTCTCCATTGAGGAAGGATTCAAGAGACGGTGCTCAAGAACCCCTATGCTCCTCTTCCAAGGGTGAGACCAAGCTCAAACCCAAGGTTACTTACTATGTGTTCCTTCGAGAGGAATGACGATTACAAACTTCTTGTGGTGCTCACAACTTGCTTGAGCACTCACGAGCAATGCCTAGCCGTCTAGGATCTTGAAGCTCCAAGAGTAACAAACTTGAATCCACCGGCTAGTGAAGAATGATGTGCTCAAGAGATGGAATGGAAGCTTACTAGCACAAATCTTTGCTCTTGCAACAAGCTCACTTGAATCCCCAAAGGAAATCACTCGAGAATGAAGAAAGGGGGAGTGAGAGAGCTCTTCTTTTGCTTGCGGGTGTTTCTGGTAAAAAATGAGCAAGAGAGGTTTGAGTGAAGGGGTATGGGGGTATTTATACCCCCTCTCATAGAAAACTAGCCGTTGGCTAAAGGGTACCCGGATACTCAGGGTATATGTCCGGATACTCCGGACACTGGGGTCTGGAGACTCCGGTCTCAGAGAATGTTACAGATGGGGAACACTTACCTAGAGACTCTGGGTATATGTCTGGAAACTCCGGACATCTCTGTACCTACATTCCGGACAAGTTCCTGGAAACTCCGGGTTTAGCAGGGAATTTCATAAGAACGCTGTTTATAGTGATAGGTTTGATTCTCATAGTTTTGGTAGGTTCTCTTGAGCACAACTACCACGTCAACACCTGTGGATCAAAATCCCTCTTTCTAGTATGGCATTCCTATACTCAATTTCAAAATAAAATCTAATTCTTCAAGTAAATTTGAAACACCGCTTTTCATTTCCCTTTTGAGGGGTCATGCTTCGTAATACGCTTTGCTTAATCACCCTTAGCACCTGAACACATGCTTGATAACATGATTAAATATACATGTGCTTTGTCATCTACCACCAAAACCCACTATGGGGCCTAGATATCTTTCAATCTCCCCCTTTTTGGTGATTGATGACAACCCACATATATCTCATTTGATAATCATAAAGATGTAAGCTTAAGCATATAAAGAGCTCCCCCTTATTGTATGCCATGATTTTGAATTTCAAATTTACTTCTCAAAAGTCAAAGTTGGCACATTATGAAGAAAACATGAAAGCTTTTTATACATTCTACAGTGGGGTGAGCAAGTGTGTGCTAATACAATGTGTGATGCCAAAGACAAGTTATGCATTCAAGGAAGATTTGTGTTGGCTGCAAGACCCGGAGACTCCGGGTATATGTCCGTAGACTCCGGACAACGTGTCCGGAGTATCCGGCTACGTAACCGGAGTATCCGGACCTCCTGCACAGAACACAGAAAACAACAAGTCATCACAATTCAAATAAGCATCACATTATCATTTAAGCCTTAGAACAGTTTCAAATGTGACAACCAAACAGTTTTAAACACAGAGTAGCACACATTACAAGTTTTCAATACAAGCCCAAAAGAGTACATAAATGGTCATTTTCACTCCCCCTTTGTCATCAGGTGCCAAAAAGGGAATGAAAAGAACATAGAAGTCTACTCCTCATCATCATCTTGGGTGCCATCATCAGAGGTGTCTTCATCCTCATCCGAGTTAGGAATTTTGCGGTAGTCATGGGGTTCTTCTTCCTCGGTCTCCTCTTCATCAAAGATCTCTTGTCCACGAGGAGGAGAGCGATGAGAGCAAGTAGGTGCACGAGTGCGTCGACATGGGCGAGGAAGATGAGCATGAGCAGCAGTAATAGCGGCCTCATCCGCAGCATCCCACTCGGCGAACGGGTCATCAAACTCGGGCAACTCATGGTAAGGATCCGTAGGAAGCCCTAAGTGACTCTTGATCTCAATAATATCACGGTGGTTTTCATTGATTTCTTGAGTAGCAGTCTTGCACATGCAAAATATGCTCTTGAGTGCCCTCTTGATGAAAGAGTCATGGTGACCATGGCGAGAGGAGGAAGAGGCACCGGAGTAGGATGGAGCCGGATCAAATCTTGGATTCCTTGCAGCACCAGCATGAAGTGGAGGTGCATGCGGTGCATCACTGGAGCGAGGACGAAGGTGAAGTGCCACATGCTTGCAGTCCTTAGGAAAGGTGACCTTCGTAACCCTCTCTATCATATACATGAGATATGGAGCAAATGGTAGAAATTTATGTGGATCATTTATCGTCCTTCTGAACTCATTCCAAATGAAATCCATGATTGAGAAGGGTCTTCTACCAGGCATGACACGAGCAAGAAGGTTGCAAGCAAAGTATCGAAGTGTCGTAGCATCTCCATCCTTAGCATCAATGGTGGCATGAAAGAATTGATTCATCGTGTAGTAGAAGGGTTGGAGGGTGCTTGCGTTACCAGCTTCGGCTAGGATCGGATTGTAGAAGAGGGCCGGTAATTGATTTGGCTTCAATTGATGCTCCACATGAATGGGATCTCTCTTCTCATCCTCTGAGCCAAGTCCAAGAAGCCTAGAGAAAGTCATGTAATCCACTCCATATTTCACTCCCTCGGTTGTCCAAAAGAAGGCAATCTTCCTTGCATCATAGTAGAGAGATGAGTGAAATTCAGCAAGGATCTCCTCATTCCAATCATATCTAAAGCCCATGATGTCATAAAGCCCAAACTCATTGCACTTTGCAATTGCTTGATTGAAGAATGGATCGTTGAGCTTCTCAAAGTATGCCAATCCACATACTTGCAAGGGACAATTGGGGCCTTGCCCTTGCGCAAGACCACTGAGGAATAGAAGTCCTGATGCAACTGACACCAAAATCTTCTTTCCAAATTTTCTGCCTTCTCATATTTATACACGTCCTCCTTGCGTGCATTAGTCAGTGCCACGGTTTGTTTGAAGTAATTTCATCCCATTTCAACCGCAAACCCAAGCAGAATTTGAGGACGGGTGAGCTTCGGGCATATGGGATATTGGCGTTGATCTTCTTGAAACTCTATTTGCAGACGTGGAGGTGTGCGATGGCAGATTTCCTAGGCAATTCCCTTTCTAGTTGGATTTGCCCGGGAAGGAGGAGGCACGGCAATGCTTGGCATCATGTAAGGAGCTTGCCGAGATGCACGAGATGGAGCATGGCTGCTGCTAGCTGGTTCCTTGCCAGGGCGACGATTAGGTCGTGGCTACCTCGGAGGAGGACTCGAAGGGGAGTCCTCTTCCACTTGAAGTTGTGGATCATGGCAACACTTTTGCCGTCGCTACCCTATAGGAGCACCTGCACGGTCTCTTCCCATAGCCTACACATAGGATTGAGCGATTAGGATCAATCTAGAAACAGCAGGAGAGAAACAAGCTGGTTGGAATCCTTGACATCCGGAGAGTCCGGGTACATGTCCGGATACTCCGGGCACATTATCCGGACTATTTAGACCAAGTATCCGGAATCTCCGGGCATCATGGTCCAAACCCTAGGTTGAAGAAATCAAAAGATTCTACCATGGGATTTGAATGAAACTTGGGGTATGAGTTACTAGACATGAGTGGAGATAATGCCCTAAAGGATATTCAACTATATCAACTACATTGGGAGATTGAGCGATTCCAAGTTTGAATACCTTAAGGGAAGTTGAACGCACGGGAAACTTCAAATCCAATACTTCCCCGGAGTTTCCGGAGGGGAGATTGCCCTTCCTTCAAAGATTTGCAAGATTTATGTGCTTGGATGGTGAAAATCACCCCTTGGGCGAGAGAGAGGGAGAGGATGAAAGATATCTAGGCCCCTTAGTGGATTTTGGTGGAAGATGACAAAGCACATAAATATCTAATCATATTATCGAGCATGTGTGCAGGGGCTAAGAATGATGAAGCAAAGCGTATTACAAAAACATGACCCTTCAAAAAGGGAAACGAAAAAAGATGTTTCAAATTTACTTGAAGAATTAGATTTTATTTTGAAATTGAGTATAGTTACGCCGTACTATCAAGAGGGACTTTGATCCACAGGTGTTGATGTGGTAGTTGTGCTTAAGAGAACCTACAAAAGCCATGAGAATCAAACCTACCACTAAAAACAGCCTTGTTGTGAAAATCCATGTTTATCTAGACTGTCCGGTTCAATGTCCGGACATTGTGATCCGGAGTATCCAGATAGTCACCCGGAGTCTCCGGGTAACTATTACTCATCCAAAGTTTCTCTGGGAATGGAGTCTCCGGACCCTATATCCGGAGTATCCAGACATATATCCGGAGTATCCGGGTACCCTTCACCCAACGGCTAGTTTTCTGTGAGAGGGGGTATAAATACCCCCATACCCCTTCATTTCTCTCACTCTTGCTCATTTGAACCAGAACAAGCCAGCAAGCAAAAGAAGAGCTCACTCACTTCCCCTCTTTCATTCTTGAGTGATTTTCATTACAAGAGCAAAGATTCGTGCTAGTAAGCTTCTATTACATCTTTTGAGCACAACACCCTTAGCCGGTGGATTCAAGTTTATTACTCTTGGAGCTTCAAGCTCCTAGACGGCTAGGCGTCGCTTGTGAGTGTTCAAGCAAGTTGTGAGCACCACAAGAAGTTTGTAATCTTCATTCCTCATGGAGGAACTCATAGTAAGTAACCTTGGGTTTAAGCGTTGGTCTCATCCTTAGAAGAGAAGCATAGGGGTTCTTGAGCACCGTCTCTTGAATCCTTCCTCAACGGAGACATAGCTTCTTTGGGAGTGAACTTCGGGAAACAAATTTTGTCTCTCTTTTGTGCTCCTTACTAGTTTTATTAGATATTTGCTTGTGAGACTAACTTTCTAGGGTTTGAGGTCGATCTACATTTATATTAGTCTCTAGAGCAAGACAACTGGTTCGAAACACTCCTAAGGTACTACTAGCTTGCCTAAATTTACTCGATCTAAATTGTAGCATCAATATCTTGTTAGTGCATACATTGTTTCACACCTGGACTCTCTGGATAATATTTTCGGAAACTCCGGATACAAAACCCGGAGTATCCGGACATATATCCGGAGTATCCGGACACCTGTGTTACTGACAGTGTGTAAAGTGTTTTAAGTTTCAGATTAGCCTATTCACCCCCCCCCCCCCCCTCTAGGCATCTTGAGATCCTTTCAATTGGTATCAAAGCAAGATTCTCCATCTTTGAAGCTCAACTGCTTAGAGAATCAAGATGTCAAGTGATACTTCATTAAAGGCTCCTATCAATCCAACCGATGAAGTTGACAAGGAGAAGTCATTTGAGAAACGTGAGGACAAGAAAAAGAATAGTCAACACGAAGAAGAAGATGAGTTAGAAATAACCGATGATGAGATGTCATTCCAAGAGTGGAAGGTATGGAAAAAGAAGATGATGAGATGTCATTCCAAGAGTGGAAGGTATGGAAAAAGAAGAAGAAACTGCAAAGAAAGAAAGGGAAATTCAGCACCAAGATTATAATCGAGTCAAGTAATGACTCGGACACCGATTACAAGAAAAGATCCTCAACCTCATCAAAAGTGAAGAAAAGAGCCAACTATTGTCAAGTGGGTCATGACTACACTTTTCAAATTCCAAGTAAACACAATGCATCAATTCACATGGGATACCCACCTCATTTTGATGGCACGGGCTATAATCAATGGAAGATAAAAATGTTTGGTTACTTGAGTGCCATTCATAAGTATCTTTGGAAGATTGTGAAAGTTGGTTGTGACATTCCGGATGATGATGAAACTCCAACTCCACTTCAAGCTTATATTTTGCAACGCAACTACCAAGTCTTGAACATCCTCCACTCCTCCGTAAGTGCCGAAGAGTTTGACAAGATTGAAGATGCTCTCACCGCCAAGGATGCTTGGGATACACTCCAAGTGAATCATCAAGAATCAAGAAAAGTTCATGAGTCAAGAATCAAAACATTAGAAGATGAACTAAGTCTTTTCTCCATGAAGAAGATCACTAATCAAATTAAGTCACCTGGTGGAGATAAATGGGATGATCGTCAGATAGTGGATAAGCTCTTGACCGTCTACATGGCTAGGGATGTCACATTACCTAGCTTGATAAGAGCTGAAAGAGGTTTTAAACACTTCACCGCCGAGAATGTTCTTGGAAGAATAGAAGATCTCACCGATGATGGGGATCAAGGTCCAATCATGTGCTTGATGGCAAAGAACGCAAAGGTAACATCCCCAAGCTCATCGGATGATGAACTAGATGAGGAAAATAAAATTGCTAGTCTCATTAAATAATATGGCAAGAGTGCGGTAACTAGAATGGTGAAACTAATAATGAAACTAGATGAACTAGATGAGACTCTTGAATCACAAGAAGAATTATTTAGGCTTGAGAGAGAAAAATCCAAAGCTCTTGAAAAGAACCTTACTAATGAACGGAAGGAAAACAAGAGACTTGAGGAGTCCCTAAAAGCCAAGAATAGCATATTTCTTGAGGTAGAAGAGTCATTTACTAGTGAAAAGAGGAAAGTGAATAATTTAACTAAAGAACTCTCCTTATTTGAAGATACTCATGCTAACTTGAAGAGAGACAATGAGAAACTTCAAGAAAGCTTAACAAGCTTGCAAGCCATTCACACGGCACTTGAAGTTAAAGTTAATACTCTCTTGGAAAGCTCCTCTAACGCTTGTAAGTCATCAAAGTCATCTAGTCCTTCAACTAGTAACGGTTGTGAACGATGCTTTAATATTGATTTTTAAACTTGTGCTACTAACCATGCCGAAATGCATGCCATGAAGAAAGAGATTACTAGACTCACTCAATTAGTGCAAGAAGAAGCACCATCTCACAAGCAAGTTCTCAAGACAAATCCCTCACTAAGGGTAGGTGAGTTTGAGAAGCATACCAAGGGATTTGGATCGAAGTACTTGAGCAAATATGGATTTGAGAAAGGTAAGGGACTTGGAAAGAATGAAGATGATGCATCTCAAACCATCTCATATATCAAGAACAACAAGAAGGCCGCCTTAGGGGCAAAAGGAGGTCTAGTGAACATGACTACTCCCATCCACAAGGGCATTGGTGAAACACAAGGGACAAGTCATATCAAGTTTATCAAGAGAGGCACAACATGTGAGGAAGGTACCAAAATTATCGCATCTTCATTAAAGTAAGACAAGTTCCAAGCTCCTAATACACAAAAGTCATCCTCTCAAATATCCTTTTATGCGGATTATGTGTTAACTAGGAACCATCGTGGTAAAGTGGTTGCTATATTTGTGGGTCACCGCTCATGGAACACTAAGGTGAAAAGCCATATGTGGGTACCCAAAGTGCTTGTGACTAACACTCAAGGACCCAAATATTGTTGGGTACCTAAAAAGAAGGAATAATCTTGTTTTGTAGGAATACTTCTCCGATAGATCCACATGGGTGATTGATAGCGGATGTACAAATCATATGACTGGAGAAGGAAGTATGTTTGAAACTTTGAAAGAATTCGATGGTGATGATTACATTACCTTTTCCGGAAATCAAAAGGGAAAAGTGCTTGGCACCAGTAACATTGATCTAAACTTAAAATTCTCTCTTTCAAAGGTTCTCTTAGTTGAATCACTTGGGTATAATTTGTTGTCCATATCACAACTTTTTGCGTTGGGTTTTAATTGTTTATTTACTAACGAAGGTGTGACCGTCATTAGGAGAAGCGATGGCTCCGTTGCCTTCAAAGGTGTACTCAAGGGAAAGCTTTATCTAGTGGATTTTTCATAAGAAAAATCTCAACTTGATACATGCTTGGTGGCAAAGTCTAGCTTGGGTTGGTTATGGCATCGCCGACTAGCCCATGTTGGGATGAGAAACCTCAACAAACTCCTAAAGGGGGGTGTCACACCCGATTTATAAAGAACATAAATCAAGCAATCATATATGCGCCAGGATCAAGTCTACGGATCTCGACGACGAACATCCGCATAACTTTTCTAACGAGTCTGAGCGACCCTCAGATTCATTCGCACCTGTTGTACCAGCTGCTCTGCATCCTCGATGATCTCCGGACCAAATACCTGCCTCTCACCAATCTGATCCCAATACAGCGGAGTCCTGCACTTCCGACCGTACAAAGCCTCGAAAGGAGACTTCTTCAGACTGGCCTGATAACTGTTGTTATACGAAAACTCTACATAAGGCAAGCACTTATCCCAACTGGTGCCGTACTGAATAGCACAAGCTCGAAGCATATCCTCCAACACTTGGTTGGTCCTCTCCGTCTGCCCATTTGTCTGAGGATGATAAGCGGTACTGAAGCGTAGCTTCCTATCCAACAAATCATGCAGCTGCTCCCAGAACCGTGAAGTGAACTGAGATCCTCGGTCAGATATAATCTTCTTCGGAACTCCATGCAGACAGACAATCCTGGAAATGTACAACTCTGCAAGCCTAGCACCGGAGTAGGTAGTGTTCACCGGAATGAAGTGGGCAACCTTCGTCAACCGGTCCACTACTACCCATATGGAGTTGTACCCTTTCTGAGTACGAGGCAAGCCAACAATGAAGTCCATGGTGATCTCCTCCCATTTCCACTCCGGAATCTTCAACGGCTGCAATAACCCTGCTGGCCTCTGATGCTCTGCCTTGACACGCTGACAAGTGTCACAGATAGCCACGTACTCCGCAACTGAACGCTTCATCCCATACCACCAGAATCGTTCCTTCAGGTCGTAATACATCTTCGTGCTGCCTGGATGGATAGAATATGCTGTATCATGAGCCTCACTCAGAATCAACTTCCTGAGATCCTTCACATCCGGCACACATATACGTCCCTTGTACCACAAGGTACCCTGATCATCCTCTCTGAAATGGGGTGCCTTGCCAATTTTGAGCAACTCACGAATCTCCTGCAGCTTCTTATCATCTTTCTGATGCTGCCTGATCTCTGCCTCTAGAGTGGGTTCTGCCTCGAATGCTGCACTCGAGGTATGATGGAAGAAACCCAGACTCAGCTTCTCAAACTCCTCGCATAACTCCTGAGGCATCTGAAAAGCCATGGCCATGTTGACATAGCTTTTCCTGCTCAGAGCGTCTGCGACGACATTAGCCTTACCCAGATGATAATGAATCTCCAGGTCATAATCCTTGACCAATTCTAACCATCTTCTCTGCCGCATGTTCAGCTCACTCTGCGTGAAAATGTACTTGAGGCTCTTGTGATCAGTGTAAATGTCACACTGCTGCCCAAACAAGTAATGCCTCCATAACTTCAGAGCATGGACAACTGCGGCCAACTCGAGGTCATGGGTAGGATAATTCAGCTCGTGCCGGCGTAACTGCCGTGAAGCATAAGCTATGACCTTGCCTTCCTGCATCAAAACACAGCCAAGACCATCCCTCGAAGCATCACAATACACTGTGAACTTCTTGCTCTGGTCTGGCAGAATAAGAATCGGTGCCGTGGTCAACCTCTTCTTCAACTCATCGAAGGCCATCTGACGCTCGTCAGTTCAGGAGAAATCCACACCCTTCTCTAGCAACGAAGTCAAAGGCTTCGCAATCTTGGAGAAATTCTCGATGAACCTCCGGTAATAACCTGGTAAGCCTAGAAAGGAACGAATCTCCTTCACTGTCTGCAGTATTTTCCACTCGAGCACATCCTTCACCCTGCTCGGATCTACCACTATACCTCCCTTGGATATGATATGACCGAGGAAAGGAACCTCGTCAATCCAGAGCTCGCACTTGCTGAGCTTGGCATACAGCTTGTGCTCTCGCAACCTGTGCAACACCAACCTCAGATGCTTCTCATGCTCTGCCTCCGACTTGGAATATACCAGGATATCGTCAATGAATATCACCATGAAAGTATCCAGGTAATCCATGAAAACCTTGTTCATCAAGTGCATGAAGAAAGCCGGAGCATTGGTCAAGCCGAAGGACATGACAGTATACTCATAAAGCCCATACTTGCAGGTGAATGCCGTCTTCGGGATATCCTCGGGGCGAATCTTCAACTGATGATAACCCGAACGCAGATCAATCTTCGAGAACATACAAGCACCCTGAAGCTGATCGAAAAGATCCTCAATACGGGGCAATGGATGCTTGTTCTTGATGGTGACTGCATTCAGATCCCGATAATCGACGCACATCCTCTTCGCACCATCCTTCTTCTCCACGAGCAAAACAGGAAAAGCCCAAGGAGAGAAGTTGTGACGGATATAGCCCTTGGCTAGCAACTCATCGATGGTCTTCTTGACTTCCTCATGCTCAACCGGTGCCATACGATAGGGCCTCTTAGCAATAGGAGCTGTGCCAGGCAAGAGATCAATAGAAAACTTGATGTCGCGATCAGGCGGCATACCTGGCAAATCATCCGGAAAGATATCCGGGAATTCAGACACCACGCGAATACCATCCGTGGGTCTAGCCTCCATCTGATGAAGAAATCCAGAAGGCTCTGCGGCACCAACAGTAACCTCCTGACCATCCGGTGCTGACAGAAGAACCGTCCTCTGAGCACAATCTATCCGGACTCCCCACTTAGCAAGAGTCTCCATCCCTAGGATCACATCAATACCCTTGGTGTCTAGCACCATCAGATTCGCACTGAACTCTACCCCTCTTATGGCCACACTGACTCTGGGACAGAAGATGTGAGACCTCAACTGTCCTCCCGATGAAGATACTAACATGCACCTCTTTAATGTGATAGTAGGAATACCATGATGCTCAACAAAAGACTGGGTGATGAAATAATGCGTAGCACCAGTATCAAAAAGCACTGTAGCAAGATGGGTGTTGACCATAAACGTACCAATAACCACGTTAGGAGTCTCGGCCGCTGACTCGGCCGTCACGTGGTTCACCCTGCCCTGAGCTGGGACCTTGGGCGGTGCTGCACGCCCCTGCTGTCCTGCCTGCGCCTTCTGAGGGCAGATGTTGGCGTAGTGCCCCGGCTCGCCACAGTGGAAGCACACTCGCGAAAGTGCAGCGGCCTGCTGCCTAGGAGGAGTGGGCACTCCCTGCCTCTGAGCTGGTGGAGCCGGAGGTGCTGGAGGCCTCTGACCCTGCCCTGCCTGTTGCTGAGGACGGGGAGGATACTGCTGCCGCTGCTGGTATTGCTGGTATCGGGGCCGAGTGTTGCTGCCCGACGAGTAGGGAGCCATCTTCCTCTTCTTATCCTCAATCTCCTGGCGCTTACGCTCGGTGTTGAGGGCAGCATCAACCAGATGGTTGAAACTGTCGAAGCGGAGGTTCAGCAGCGCATACTGGATGTGATCATCCAGCCCCTCCTTGAAATACTCCTGCTTGTCGCTATCACGGGCGACGTCAGCAGGGGCATAACGGGCCAGCTGAAGGAAACGGTCACGGTACTCCGTCACCGTCATCGATCCCTGAGATAACGAACACAGATAACAAGGATAGAAATTGCTTAATATGTCAGGCTTACGAAAGAGATCAAAGAAAGATCGAAGCTCAAAAGAAGTTGCAGGGAATTCCATTCAAATTTACCTGCTTAAGGGCACGGAACTCCTTCTGCTTCGTCTTCATAATGCCCTCAGGAATGTGGTGGCTCCTGAAGCGCTCGCGGAACTGGTCCCATGTGAGAGCATCACGGTCCTGAGCCGGGTAGGACTCCCACCAGTCGAGAGCGGAGCCTCGCAGCTGCCCTGCTGCGTACAGAACCCGCTCCCGGTCGTCGCACTGAGCAACAACCAACTGGCGCTCCACTGAGCGAAGCCAGTCGTCCGCCTGGAGTGGGTCTGTGGTGTGAGAGAAGGTCGGAGGATGACCTCTCAGGAAATCCACACGCCTATCACGAGGCTGAGGCGACGGAGGAGGCGGTGGCTGGGCGTGAATCTGCTGCAGAGCCTGAATGGTGTTGTTCAGGGTAGCCATCATCTGCATCTGGAGCTGGAAGAACTGCTCCGAGGTCAGTGGTGGCGGCATCGGCAACGGCTGACCAGTACTCTGGTTGTTCTGCTCCTGCTGGTCAGAATCAGAACCGGTGCGCCTGGTGTTCACCATCTGATTGCAACAAACGAAATTTTATGAGAATGAGATATTGTGCAGCTGCGGAAATGAAACTTCGGAAGGATATGACAGAGAGAAAGGAATATAGGTTTTACCCCCAACGTTCTAACTCAATTTTATTATTTAGTTCAAGTTGTGTTAGGGTCGATTTGCATGAACAAGTGTAAATACTAGACTATGCAATCAACCAAAAACCCAAATCAAACTTTTGCACAATAACAAACATTCAATATTTACAACTTAGTCGAGTTTATCACACTACTCGACTAACACACTCATTCTAACGTATTTTCATTGGGATAGCTTAAACTTATAGCTTATAGGGTTAGACACTCAGGCCAACATCTACGGAAAACTCAAGCTGTTTCTCATAAAAGACAGGAGAGAGATAGCGAATCAAGGACTTAAGACTCAAGGAATAGAAGTAGGAAATGATCTTAGAAGATTTGCGGAAGCAAGGCAAGAGAAAAGAAGTTCTAAACTCGACCATTTCTATCTAGGCTTCATCCTACAGTCGATATGGCTCTGATAACAATTCTGTCACACCCGATTTATAAAGAACATAAATCGAGCAATCATATATGCGCTAGGATCAAGTCACGCATATATACAACAGAATCATCAAGATATCATAACACATATCACGTAAAACATTAATATAAATTGAAAATGAAGTCTTTTATTACAACCGAATCAAGAATCGGTTTCAAGAGTGCGGAAGCGTAAAAAGAGATACATGTAGAGCTGGGCGCCACATGGATGTCGACTGGGAGATAAATGCCTAGAAGTCGTCGAAGCCGCTGACGTAATCCTCCACATTGCCGGGCACTGAGCAGCAGTCGAAGATATCCAAGAGAACAGAAGAGTGGAGAGGCAAGTGTGAGTACAAACTCGTACTCAACAAATATAACACAAACTATGAGGCTCTAAGGTTAGCTGACTCAACTGCATTAGCTTTTAGACTTGGCAAAATTTTATTAAAGCTAATTACTACAAGTGGATGAATTACCATAAACCCGAATTGCATAAGAAATTAATCAATATTAATTAAGAACTAATGAGAACCATCCAAACCACCAAGATAACCCCTAATCAGACGGAGGATCTGGGCCGCACATGATTGTGAGCACAGCTGATATATCAGTTTTACACTCTCGAGAGGTTGCACAACTTTACCCACAAGTCGTGAGCTACGCTAGTTGTTCATCACACTTTCTTAGGTGAGATGGCTAGCAAGCTCACTACGAGACCGTTACAAAGGATCACGTTGGTAAGGTGTAACCGCTAAGGATTCTGGATCAGCGACGATGGGGCCCACCTCCGGGGATACAAGCACACAGCACAGGCCAAGCCGGAGGAGCAGGGACCATTGAAGCCTACCACCCCTCTTGCCCACGTAGGCAAGTTACTCCCGAACCAAAATGACCTAATTAATAAGTGAAGACCGTCCCATTCCAGTCTTGTGGTTGCGCGGTTGTCCCAGGTTGTCGCTCTATGAACCGGTCCTTATGGAGAGTGGCCAACCAATCACTAAGCACCGTGCTGGCCCCCTAAACCAAGTTTCTAACAAAACATCTTTTAAGGAGACGTGAGCCACTCAAGCACACAGCACAGAGGGCCACTCTCAGGATTAAGTTGCATAGATCCATTAATCAAATTTAATTAAAAAGGACCAACAAATGTGTGAGAGCGCAGCACCTAGCACAACTAACCACAATGCAACCCCAAGGTACATATATAAAGGATAAAGGTGGCTAGGAAGTCCTTATAGGCATATAGAATTAAAATGCGGTATGAAATTGTATTTAAAAGTGGTATGAGGTTCATGTTATACTTGCCTTCCTCGTACTCTCCCGGCTGCTGCTCGAACTGCTCGGAAGATGGCTGCTCCTGGTACTGCTCCGAAGGCTCGACGTCTACTCACGATCATCAAGCATGGTCCACACATACACACGTGCACAACAATAGCAAACTATAAGAAAACAGTACACCAATACAATAGAACAGCACACAAAACCAGCCTAGAATTATTCTATGCATTACAACAATCGCAAGAGCGTGAAAGCCAACTAAAACGGAGCTAAGACGCGAAAACTAGGCTTAAAACAAGGTCCAGGGGCTTTTCTGTAAGAAACAGGAAAACCAGGGGGGTTTCTATGCAAAAACTGAGGGCCTAAACCTAATTAAACTATAGACACAGGGGCTAACTTGCAAAAACTCCAAGAAAGGACTGAAAAACCTAAATCTAGAGAGCCCAGGGGTCTAAACTATAAAAACAGGACCTATCCGCAAATACTTTTGAACTTCGGGTGGACTGCGGGTTGATTCCTCAAAAGGGCAGGGGCTCTTTAGCAAAAGAAACGGGCTGAAGGGGTATGCGCTGTTATGGGCCACTGGATCTAATCTCTACGGCCCAGATCAAAAGGGGGCTGCAACCGGCGGCGATGGTCACCGGAGAAGAAAAGTCCGCGGCGGCGCGGCTCGGGGGCTCGCCGGAGACACGCGATCATGCGTTCCCGGGGATGATTCACGACGAGATCAAGCCCGGGAGGCTCAGCACGACATGGGGAACTGTTATCGCCGTATTTTGACCGGGCCAGAAGTGGGCCATGGAGCAAGATGGGCTTAGAAGGCAGTCACGACAAGCTTGCGAATCGGGCTTTGTGCGGATGATGGAGGCCAGTAAGGCCGTGTAAGTTAGGAATAAACAGTTAAGATTCGTGTCATGTTAGGTTAGGGTTAGTTAAAAAGAACAAGTCTACGGATTATAAATATGTACCATGAATAAACAAGAAAGACAAAATCGTTCAGCATCAACTCTCGGCGTATCGCCTCCCTTGTTCTAGGGTTTCTCATCGGGTAAGTGCCATGCGACCCCGATCACGTTCTGCGTGATCGGGGTAGCATCACCCTTGCTCGTTCGCTTACACGTTGCTCATGCTGAAGCCTTGTAGATGGTGAGTAGCGTTATTTATCTTAGCCCGCATGGAGTATTTTATTCTTTTTGCACCTTAATTATGCTTCATTCGTTGCTCTCGTGGGCTTGATCGTCATGTTCGTTCATGGATACGATGGTCATGTATTGTTTCGTATTTATTAGTAGATCCGATCTGTTATGGCTAGTTTCTGTTTATTTAGAAGCTTGGTTCGATATGTGCATGATTAGGCCTTGCAAACGAGTTGAATGATCCGATGGTATGCTTTGTATCGGCTCATCGCTTGAATAGAGGTTGTTTCAGGAATCGGCTTTTCGGTTGTTTCTTTGATCTCTGTTCAGATCGATATTCCGATGCCTTCGTGTATTTGTTAGGCTCAACCACGTGTAGGATGTTTCCGATTGTGCAATGAGGGCTTAGTTGTCGTGGGTTGGATTAGAGTGATATTTATGAAGCAAATATTGTTTAAATATATATATATATATATGTTCGCGTGCTGCATGTTCCGGAGACCCGACCCGGTGTTGATGCAATCGGCTCTTTATAGCCGATACCGGGGGGGAGATGATGAGCCGATCACGGCTCGAACTAATCTTTACACATGTCTATGCACGCAGGAGTTTGACACGTCATACCTTCCTGATCGGGTGCAGGATCGGGTGGCACGCCTAGCGACTCTCAGCCAGGGCGTGCGCCGGATCACTGGGCCGTTGACCGAGGGACCGGGGCCCACCAGCCATCCCGGAAGCCTCCCGGCTCCTCGTGTTGCCTGTCGCTGCCCGCCGGCGGGTTTTGACCGACAACACATTCTGGCACGCCCGGTGGGACCCTCTTCATCGACTTCGTCATCATCATCGGCATCATCTTCATCGACTCCGTTATCTTCGTCGACTCCGTCAGTGGTGGTCAATAAGATGGCAAGGGATGATCCGGTCACTTACGAGGAGCTCTCTGCTGAACACAAGCAGAGGTACAATGAAATCAAGACTCAATTTGAAGCCGATCTCATCGGCTCTTTTGAAAGGACTCGCAGCCACGGTGTCAGGTGGAGAGGGTTTTCACCTGAAGGTGCTCTTGATGGAGTAGATCTGTCTACCCCGTCTGAGGATCGTACCAGAGCTCTGCGGCAAGAGGTGAATTATGCGGTGGCTCATTCGTTGCACCGGCATTCTGAAAGTTTGGTTAATGCTTTCGAGCGTGTAGCTTTACGGGTGGTCCAAGAAATTATGAAGCACCAACATTCTCCGACTGGGCCTGCTCTGGGAAGCCATAAGGGAGAGTTGCCATTCCAGACCAGACCCCCATTGCCTTATGCGCTTGCAGCGGCGGAATTACACGGTGCTCCAGCTTATGTGGTTTACAAAGTGGGGGGTGATCCCACGGACCACCAGTTCTTCAACGAGCCACCCAAGGAAATCCCACATGGCTACATGTGTGCATACATTCCGGATAGCAATAACCCGATGCATCTCTCACAGAAAGTAGCTGGAGGGGTTTCTGGAGCTGACGCGGATAAACAAGCATGGCTAGCAACTTATGCTACAGGGCCGAGCCACGATAGTATGCACTCGGCCCCCGGGCTTCAAACAGCGGAACAAATTGGCGCCATTCTAAGGGATCAGTTTGGCATTTTGCCAAAGAGGAGAGCGGTCGGCTATACAAAGCCGTATCCAAGCGATTATGATCTAATTCCATTGCCACCAAAGTATCGGCTCCCTGAGTTCACCAAATTCAGTGGTGCAGAAGGTTCTAGTTCTATCGAACACGTGAGCCGATATTTGGCACAGTTAGGTATGATTTCTGTATCGGATCCACTACGAGTAAGGTTCTTTTCGCAGTCGCTCACGGGATCGGCCTTCGGATGGTACACGTCATTAGGTCCTGACTCCATCCGTACATGGAAACAGTTGGAAGAACAATTTCATATTTAGTATCATTCAGAAGCTGCGTAAGCAGGGATCGCTGACCTGGCGCAGATGCGACAGAAGCATGGAGAAACTGTGGCAGAATTCATTCGACGCTTCAGGGAAATGAAGAATAGATGTTATTCGACACGGATTTCAGAAAAGGAAGCCGTAGAATTGGCGTCGCTAGGGTTATTGAAGCTGATTAGGGATCTGGCTTTTCAATTGGAATTCACTTCTTTGGCGCATCTCGTCCAGAAGTTGACGACGCACGAGCAGCGTCACCCTGAGCTGTACCAAGAAAAGTTTAAGCGCCAAGTAGCGCTAGCTGATACTGAAGAAGCCGATGACTCCGGGGAAGAAGCGGAAGTATCGGTTGCAGAATGGGCTCGTGGCGCAAATCCCGTATCGTGCAAGTGGGTAAAGCAAACAGGACCGGCAAAGGGGTTCGATTTTGATGTAAGCAAAGTGGAACAGATTTTCAATTTATTATTGAAAGAAAAGCAGTAGACGTTTCCAGAAGGATACAAACCCCCCACAGCGCAGGAGTTGAAAGGAAGATCATATTGTAAATGGCATGATTCTTTTACCCACAGCACAAGCGACTGTAAGGAGCTCCGTCGGCAGATCCAATCGGCTATTGAGCAGGGCTGATTGATCCTAGGCCAGACCGCCATGAAAGTTGACACTCAGCCGTTCCCTGGTGTCAATATGGTGGAAAGTCACGATCGGACGGCAAGGCGAACAACTGGACTTCGCGCTTGGCATCAACATGGCGGGGGTGGCATCACGTCGACAGAGCAAGGACGGAGAGGCTGATCCTAGCAATCGGCCCAAAAAGTAAAGAAGGAATATGTTACAGAAAGGCAAGTAAGGTACGTAAGGAATCAACGGCCAACTTCTTCTGATCTTCTCAGGAAATACGAATACCAGTACCAGCAGCGCCTCCATCGGGAACCTCAAGAAGAGGAGTATGAGCGCCGCACCGGGAAGCGCCTAAGGAAGCACGAAGACGCCCGCGATCATTGGCACTGCCCGTTCTTCAGGTACTGTGGGATTCAGGTATGAGCCGACTGCCTACTATCAGGGATTGCCCCAGAGTGTGGACCAAGGAGGCCAAAACAAGGGATTCGGTTTCCAGCGGATGGGACCTGCCCCAATCCGGCAAGTGCGGGTTCGGTCACCACGAAAGGAGGACGAAGAAGAAGATAGGTATCACCATCCACGTTGGTGCCCCGATGGACTTAATCGTTCCCAGAAGCGCAGGGTTCAGCGGCTGCGTAGTTTGGAGAGGCCGAAGCCAAGTACGTCGAGACCTTAAGGAAGGCGCGACCGGATTTGGCAGAACAAGTTCATTATGTGCAGGAAAAGGAGTCGCGCCCGCCCAGGAAGGAATGGCGGCCCAAGTCAACAAAAGCCGATAAGAAGGTATCGGCTGATGCACATCTGGTTTTCATACTTCCTGCAGAGTTCCATGCTCGACCCAGGAGGAGCCATCGGTAGCCCAACTTGATTTGGGACCTCCGCCGGTGATATTCGAGAAGCCGCAAGCTAAGAACTACAAGCACCTGAAGGCCCTATATCTCAAAGGGTTTATTAATGGTCAGCCCGTTAATAAGATGTTGGTGGATACGGGAGCGGCGGTCAACATCATGCCATACTCAGTCCTGCGCCGTTGGGGCGGTCCACTGCAAATTTAATCAAGACCAATGTCACGCTAAGTGATTTCAATGGGCAGACTTCAGAAGCCCAGGGTGTCCTCATGTGGAACTCACCATTGGAAACAAAACCGTCTCGACTTCGTTCTTCGTCGTCAATAGCAAGAGCACCTACAATGTTTTACTTGGCAGGGATTGGATCCACACCAAACTGTTGCATCCCTTCCACAATGCATCAATGTTTGATCCAATGGATGGAGATGAGGTGGAAGTGGTCCAGGCAGACGACTCGATCGAAATTTCGCATGCTGCCATGAGTATTTGGGATGCAGAGGACCAAGAGCCGATCTCAGGGATGAGCCTAGAAGGGTGTGACCGCATTGAGGCTACAAAAAACGGTGTAAGGCTGGTCTTATCCACCGGCCTCACAGAGTAAAAGAACTGCAAGGAGCGACACGTTGTAGCAAAGCTATAGAGGCCGATTCCTGCAATCGGCCCCAAAAAATCGATTTTGTAAAGACAAGTGTTTTACATAGTTGTTATGATATGGCCAGCGTTGGCAGCCGGCCTTGTTCTTTTTATAAAAATTGGAAAATAATGGATGCGTAGAGCGGCTGACCTTAACAATCGGCCGAGTTTTTGTGTATTGTATTCCTTTCCACCTGCAGCATCGATCTAATAGAGGAAGGGAAGCTAGGGTATGGTTTCACATCGGCTGACGGACTTGAGGAGATAGATATTGGTCCTGGGGATAAGCCACGACCAACGTTCATAAGTAGGAAGTTACACCCGTCACTACGAGAGCTGATGATAGCTTTGGCTGAAGGGATATGCCGATTGCTTCGCCTGGGATTACACAGAGATGCCTAGGCTAGATAGGAGTATAGTCGAGCATCGGCTCCCTCTTAAGGGCGGATTTCGACCATTCCAACAGCGGACACGGCAGATGAAAGCCGAAGTCCTGGTTGAAGTAAAGAAAGAAATAGAAAAGATGTTGGAAGCTGGATTTATCAGGACTTGTAGGTACGTTGAATGGATCTCCAGCGTTGTGCCCGTACAAAAGAAAGACGGCCGATGGAGGGTGTGCGTGGATTTCAGGGATCTCAATAGAGCCACTCCGAAGGATGAATACCCGATGCCCATTGCAGAGACATTGATCAATGCTGCCGCCGGCCACAAGATTTAAGTTTCATGGATGGTAATGCAGGTTATAATCAGATCTTCATGGCCCCTGAAGATATACACAAGACTGCGTTAGAGTGCCTGGAGCGGTGGGTTTGTTCGAGTATGTGGTTATGACTTTCGGCTTGAAGAATGCTGGTGCGACGTATCAGCGGGCTATGAACCACATCTTCCATGATCTGATTGGCAACCTAGTGGAGATTTATATCGACGACGTCGTGGTAAAATCCGCATCAGTCGAGGGACATCTGGACGATCTGCGGCGGGTTCTGGAACGAACTAGAAAGTTCGGGCTCAGGATGAACCCAAAAAAATGCGCTTTTGGCGTGTCGGCTGGGCAGTTTCTGGGATTTCTGGTTCATGAAAGAGGAATAGAAATTGGCCTAAAAAGTCAGGAAGCTGTACGCACCATGGTGCCACCCACCACCAAGAAAGAGCTCCAGCAGCTCATTGGTAAGATTAACTTTGTCAGAAGGTTTATCTCTAATTTGTCCGGGCGAATTGAGCCTTTTATGGAGTTAGTCAAGACTAGAACCAGTGCTGAGTTCCACTGGGGGGCAGAACAGCAACGGGCATTCGAAGAAATCAAAGAATATTTGTCGAAACCGCCTGTGTTGGTGCCACCACAACAAGATAGACCATTCTATATATATTTATCAGTTGGTGACACTTCTATTGCTTCAGTGGTGGTACAATTCTATGATGGCAAAGAGAGGGTGGTATTTTATCTCAGCAGAAGGTTGTTGGATGCAGAAACAAGGTACCCCGATATGGAAAAACTTTGTTTGTGTTTATTTTTTACATGCACCAAGCTTCTCCATATTCTGCTATCAGCTGAAGTAATCGTCATCTGCAAATCGGATGTCATAAAACACATGCTATCGGCTCCTGTATTGAAAGGCCAATTGGGGAAATGGATGTTTGCGTTATCAGAATTTGATATCCGATATCAACCTGCAAAAGCGGTTAAAGGGCAGGCGTTAGCGGATCTCATTGCTGAGAGGGTTAACACCAATATAGCAGCACTTTCTATACGAGCCTGGGCTATGTACTTCGACGGATCAGTTTGTGGAGATGGATGCGGCATTGGCGTCTTACTGGTATCGCCTCGGGGGCAACGTATTCTTTCTCGATCAGATTACCTGTCGCCTGTACCAACAATCTTGCAGAATATGAGGCGGTACGTAAAGGCATGGAGTTACTTCTAGATGCCGGAGCCGAAGCAGTGGAGGTTTTTGGAGATTCAAAATTGGTTATTTCCCAGCTTATAGAAGAATACAGATGCGAAAGTGAGCTGCTGTTCCCAATGTGGGTTCAATGCCAGGAGCTAATAGCTCAGTTCAGGTACATTAATTTTTATTGGATACCTAGAGCTCAGACTGCCGAAGCCAATGATCTAGCGCAGCTGGCCTCAGGGTATAAAGCCGATGGGTCAAATCATCAGGTATATTTCCTGGACCAGGGAGATTGGAGAGCCGATATCTTCAACTACTTGAAGGATTCGGCTCGGGGGCACCCAAGAGGATACGATACAAAGCTATGAAATATGTCCTCATAGGGGATGATATGTTTTACAGGACCTTAGAAGGGTTATTGCTTAAGTGTTTGGGGCCAGTTGAATCCAATCGGCTCCTGCATGAAGTTCATGAAGGAACGTGTGGGACTCATCAGTCGGCCCCACAAGATGAAGTGGCTAATCAGGCGATCAGGGTACTACTGGCCTACCATGCTTGAAGATTGTTTTAAGTATTATAGAGGGTGTCAAGCATGTCAGAGGTTCGGAAAGATCCAGATGGTGCCAGCGTCCGTAATGAACCCCATCATTAAACCATGGCCGTTCAGAGGCTGGGGTATGGACATGATCGGCAAAATTAATCCTCCATCTAGCAAGGGTCACCAGTTCATTCTAGCTATCATAGATTATTTTACCAAATGGGTGGAAGCAGTCCCAATGAAATCGGTGGCATCCAAGGATGTTATTCAGTTCGTCAAGGAACACGTCATTCATAGATTCGGGATTCCGCAGACTATTACAACAGATGGTGGCTCGGTTTTTATTTCAGAAGAATTCAAGAAGTTTGCTGCTGATATAGGAATCAAGCTGATTAGATCGTCTCCATATTATGCTCAGGCGAATGGACAGGCCGAAGCGTCCAATCAGAGTCTTATCAAGTTGATCAAAAGGAAGATTGATGAATACCCCAGACGCTGGCACGAGGTCTTATCAGAAGCACTCTGGGCATACCGTATATCATGTCACGGGGTGACAAAAACTTCTCCTTACCACTTGGTCTACGGGCAGGAGGCCGTGTTACCATGGGAGGTTACGGCCGGATCAAGGCGCGTAGAATTCCAGAATGATTTATCCGCTGAAGAATATTCTACTCTGATGAGTGATAATGTGGAAGATCTCACGGAACTCAGGCTATGGTCATTAGAGAAGATTAAGGAGAATAAGGCTAAAGTAGCCCGTGCATATAATAAAAAGGTTAAGCCAAAGGAATTTCAAGTAGGAGACTTGGTTTGGGAAGCAGTATTACCATTGGGAACTAAAGACGCGGCATATGGCAAGTGGTCCCCAAACTAGCACGGGCCATACAGAGTTGATCAGGTCCTACCGGGGAACGCATACATGCTTGAAGAATTGGACGGCGTTAAGTTTCCAGTAGCAGTCAACGGCCAACACCTTAAGAAATATTTCCCAAGTATGTGGGCTAACGAATAATGAAGCCGATGTCACCCATCAGGCCACAAGCCGATGCAGCCAGCAAGCTAAGTACCGCCGATTTTGGTGGCAAGACAGGAGACGGAAAGGATTAGAACAGCCGATGCAGTGCCATTGACTTTAGAAGTGCGCTTACGGCAATCAAGTATCACAGATTGTCAAACAGCCGATGTGCCACCATAGACTTTAGGTTCACTACATAAAAACACAATGGGTTCACTACATAAAAACACAAAGTTTATCTCGGGCAGGACTGCTGAAGGAAAGCGTCAATAGCAGCGATAGCATCAAGGCGGATACGGTCAACCTCAGCAAGTACCGCTTCATCCTCTTCATCCGCCCCTGGCACCACCTGTTTGCTCAAGCTGTTCAGCTCGGCCAAGTCCGTCTTCAGATCGGCAGTCAAAACTTCTGCCTCCTGCTTGGAACCCGCGATGAGATCCTTCTCCTCCTGGATGCGTTACTTGGTGGCCCGGACCTTAGCTTCAAGGTCTTCCAGTTCTTTCTCCAAGAGGCGAAGCCGATGGGCGGAAGCAGATGTGTCGACCTTAGCGTCGAGTGCGGCCTTCTTCTTGTTGATCGACTGACACATCTCAGCGATGATGGTCCTTAGGAGCGATTGGGAACGCCGAGTCTCGATCCTGCGGCGAGCTTCTGCCACTTTTGCTTGGAAGGAAGAAAGATACCCGGCCGGTAAGAGCTTGACCTGGAGGCTCACAGGGAGCTGGGAGTTGACCTCGTCGAGAATTTGCTTGACTGCACTGGAATCCTGAATCAGGGCGGAGATTGGACCCGACAGAAGATCCTTCACGCGGAGAAGTTGATCGGCAGTGCTGGTCAGGCCCGAGGGAGAGTCATCAGCCTCCAATATGGTCGACCCGATCGAGGCAGGGTCGAACGCAAGGCGCTCTGAAAGGTCCAGGTTCTGGAGGAAAAGAGGGTGAGACAGGCATTGTAGGAGAAGACCAAAATAGTTACAAAGAAAAGGCATACCTGTCCTGAAAGGGAAGTGGCGATGGCCAACGAAGGGGCGATCGGCTCCCGGGAGTACGTTCCCTCCAAGGAATAAACGGTGGCGGCAGGGGCCACATGAACCGCACCTCCAGAGGAAGAAGCGACAGCCGACGGGGTAGCAGTCGGCTCTGCGGGAGCAACAGCCGATGAGATGGCGATCGGCTCTGCTGGGCGTACCTCTCGTGCAGGGGAATCGGCAGTAGCTGAGGCGGGAGAGGATCCTTCCAAACAGGGGCCAACGAGGGATGTAGTCACGACCGGCGCCTGCAGACTTGGCGAAGCAGCTGGGACAACAGCCGATACAGAAGGGTCCTCCAAGATTGTTGCACCGGGATCACGGAGAGTGATCAAGGCCCTGATAGGCGCATCCACATCCTCTGGCACTTCCGAAGATGAGCCTTTCTGGCATGGGGGCTCCTCCCCGCTGGAGACTTCTACAACGGCAGGCTACAAGAGAAGAGAGCAACATCAAAGGAGACATGAACAAAACCCGATTGCAAAGCGGGAGGAGGGGCCAAACCTGGTTGATGACTGGAGATGATGGATTAGGGGAGGACGGCGCAGCTTCCTTCCGGACCTTTTTGACAAGAATCTTCCTCATCTTAGTGCGGGCCCGGGGGCAGCAGCTTCAGAAAGTCGTTTTCGCTTGGGGGTCAATTTAACGGTGCTCGGCTGAATCTACATCACACTTTTTGAAGGAGGGGGTGCATTCCTGCCAAAGAGGACCACAGGAGCAACCGCCCGGAAACAAAAAGGCGATCCATCCTCGTTCATCGGCTCTGGGCCGTCTTCTTGCTGCAGAAACAAAAAATGGATTCAGGAAGGATCTAGCAAAGTTTAAAGAAGGAACATTAATCCAAAAGTCGGTACCTCTCCAGCGGGAATGTCATACTCGGGGTGAATCTACTGTAGCATCGGACCCAGAGCTCTTCGGAAAACGTGAGTTTTCCACATCGTCCACCATCCCTCAAAGTCGACAGCCGAAGAGGTAAAGGTAAAATTGGCAAGGACAGATAAGGAAAGGTCTGTAAACAGGCTATAGCATCTTTGGGCGGTCAGAGCATCAGGGAGGTCCACCCTGTTTGATGTCAACAGGTGGAGAACGAAGTGGGGAGGCACCTGCGCAAGACCAAACTGCAGGGCTGCTACGACCGGCTGGTAAAACTCATAACCAGGCTTGAGGATCCGATTAGAAGTACTCATGCCAACTGGGAGAAGACAGGGCCGAACCATAATGGAGTAAAGGCGCCTAGTGTCAGCGTCACAGTCAATATCGGCTAATCGGAAGGCAGCCGGGTTCTCGAAGAGTTCAGAATCGGCATAAGGAAGAAAGTTTGGGTTATCAAGGCCTTTATAGAAAATCTTGAACCAGCGGGAAGCGCTTAGAGGATTCAATTTCCCACCAGGGAGATTGTATAAGGCCTGCCCAAAACTAGTACACCTAATCAGTCTCCCACTCAGATCAGGGAAGGAATTGCTGACTAAGGAAGGGAAATCAGGGTCAGAACTTTGGAAATAAAGACGAGCCCACAACTGAATGAACCACCATGGGCCACCAGTTCTGATCTTCTTCTGAGAAAGGAGGCTAGAAGTCATCAGATGGAGATATCTGTAAAGTTCCCCCAGAAAAAGTCTACCGAGGCCAATAGGTTGACCCTTGGCCAGCTCATAAGCCAAGGAAAGGTAGTTCTTGGTTGGGGCAAGGGAAGGGCCACAGAAGAGGAAGTGTTCAAGCCATAGGTTTAGAAAGGCCGTGTGCTCCTTCTCCGATACAGGGCCTTTGCTCTTCTGGTGTTGGCTCAGGTATGTGCTCCAGTTAGTGCATTCAGTTTTGGAAGACAGTTTGTAAGGGACTACATGGAGGCTGTAGGCAGAAGGGCAAGCTGATGATACGTCTAGGCCGGTGATCATCACAACATCCAGCAATGTTGGTGCCAATGGGCTATGCCCAAAGAGGAAACAGTTCAAGGCGTCACACCAGAAATAGCCGATGGTCTTCAGAAGGTTCTCATCTTTTTCAAGGGGGGAAAGGGACAGAGACAGAGCATCGGCTATCCCGATTGATTCCCATAAGGGCTGGTAGGTGTTCGCTACTCTGTTGTACCAAACTATCCAACCTTCAGGGGGATTTGGCCAGGCGCGGAGGCTATCCGACCAAGATTCTAGGTCTATATCCTGACTCACAAAGGGGATTCGGTTGGCTTCGCACGAGATCAGATCTATGGGTTTCTCGTAGGAACGAGGTCCAAGGCAGAAAGAATTGCGGGAAGAAGGGTGCGGTAAGAAGATATCGGAAGCCTGAAAAAACCCCAAGAAATCAAGATTGCTGAGGAAAGAGTCATTTAACCGCGCAGTAAAATTTGCGGATGCCGCATTAAATTAATGGGGGTCGGAGTTTACCTTCAGACCAAAGGCCGCGGTGGCGGTACGCGAAGATTCCGCCATCGGGAATCTTGAATCGAGACCCTAGAGAGTGGATCTAGGTTTGGCGGCGCAAGATCGGATGTGTGTCTCAAGGACCAGGGAGGATCTTGCGGCTAGGGTTTGTGAGCGAAAAGAAAATCGAAGTTGACCTGGATCCCAGAATCTACAGAGATGTGCGTTGAATTGAAAGGCCGACAGAGGGTAAAGTAAATTGAAGGGGCTATGTCGGATCCGGATCGGTATATCCTAAGGCCGATGCGTTGCCATCGGCTCTTGAATAGATTATTGTGCGTGAGAAGAGTTGCTGATACAAAAGCGGATTACATTCATAGCGAGGCAGTAAAAACAAAAGAGGAGCTAACTACTCCTAAAGATGACCTGGTAGGGATGCTACGGTCTACCACCAGTACACACCAGAGGTCTTGTGGCGCTTAGACGGTGGAGCAATGCTAGTGCCGCTGCTGCTGCTATCACTGCGGCTATCGTTGTCGTCCCCGCCGCTGCTGCTGGTAAAGCTGTCATCGTCTTCAGCTCCTTCGCGGCCGTCGGAAGTGTCGTCCGATGACCTGTTAAAAAGGAAGGTACCTGCCATCGGATCTTCCTCGGAGGAGATGGAATCAGTTTTCTCCTCTGAGAGAGAAAGGTCCTCTCCCCAAGTTGCATCATCTTCATCTTCCTCCAGCTCGGCCCCGAGGAGGAGTGCGAGATCCTCGCCATCAGTTAGGGATTCATCATCCTCTGATTGGTAACGGAAGTCCCATTCCTCTACATCCCAATGCAGGGGGGCACAGACCTCATAAGTGGCGATTGGGTCGTATTCTGGAGTCGGCTCTCGAGAGGATTCGGATTCATAAGAGATGACGGAGGAGGCAGAAGAAGAAGAGGCCATAGTAAAGGAAGAGAGGAAGAATTGGCGATGGCTGTGAGGGGAAATGGTCAAGGAGGGTGCCGGAAATAAGTTTATAAAGCCAACGAATGGGTGAAATGAATCGGCACCATAACGGTTTCCTAGGAAGCTGGCACAGAGCAGTCGCGTCCATCGGAAGTCGAAAGGGCATGGTTGTACGGATCGGAAGACGAAGGGTCAAGGCGGCGTAAAAAATAAGATGATTTCAGAATTACCATTACCGAAACCAGGGGGGCATGTGTTATCGCCGTATTTTGACCGGGCCAGAAGTGGGCCATGGAGCAAGATGGGCTTAGAAGGCAGTCACGACAAACTTGCGAATCGGGCTTTGTGCGGATGATGGAGGCCAGTAAGGCCGTGTAAGTTAGGAATAAACAGTTAAGATTCGTGTCATGTTAGGTTAGGGTTAGTTAAAAAGAACAAGTCTACGGACTATAAATATGTACCATGAATAAACAAGAAAGACAGAATCGTTCATCATCAACTCTCGGCGTATCGCCTCCCTTGTTATAGGGTTTCTCATCGGGTAAGTGCCATGCGACCCCGATCACGTTCTGCGTGATCGGGGTAGCATCACCCTTGCTCGTTCGCTTACACGTTGCTCGTGCTGAAGCCTTGTAGATGGCGAGTAGCGTTATTTATCTTAGCCCGCATGGAGTATTTTATTCTTTTTGCACCTTAATTATGCTTCATTCGTTGCTCTCGTGGGCTTGATCGTCGTGTTCATTCATGGATACGATGGTCATGTCTTGTTTCGTATTTATTAGTAGATCCGATCTGTTATGGCTAGTTTCTGTTTATTTAGAAGCTTGGTTCGATATGTGCATGATTAGGCCTTGCAAACGAGTTGAATGATCCGATGGTATGCTTTGTATCGGCTCATCGCTTGAATAGAGGTTGTTTCAGGAATCGGCTTTTCGGTTGTTTCTTTGATCTCTGTTCAGATCGATATTCCGATGCCTTCATGTATTTGTTAGGCTCAACCACGTGTAGGATGTTTCCGATTGTGCAATGAGGGCTTAGTTGTCGTGGGTTGGATTAGATTGATATTTATGAAGCAAATATTGTTTAAATATATATATATATATATATATATATATGTTCGCGTGCTGCATGTTCCGGAGATCCGACCCGGTGTTGATGCAATCGGCTCTTTATAGCTGATACCGGGGGGGAGATGATGAGCCGATCACGGCTCGGACTAATCTTTACACATGTCTATGCACGCAGGAGTTTGACACATCATACCTTCCTGATCGGGTGCAGGATCGGGTGGCACGCCTAGCGACTCTCAGCCAGGGCGCGCGCTGGATCACTGGGCCGTTGACCGAGGGACCGGGGCCCACCAGCCGTCCCGGAAGCCTCCCGGCTCCTCGTGTTGCCTGTCGCTGCCCGCCGGCGGGTTTTGACCGACAACAGGAACCTAGCTGGGCACTTGCGGAGGTGGACTTGGGCTCGATTAAGGTGGAACGGCGGCGAAGGCGGCTCGGGACGGCGGACAACGCCGGCGAGCGGCATTTCAAGCGCTACGGGTAGCTAAAGCCTACGACATCTGGTGCAAAAGGACCAGGGAGGGGAGGCGAAGCTCACCGAGGGGTCGTGGAGGCCGGAGCTGCGGCGGAAGGGGGAAGTCGACGGTGACCGGCGGCGAAGAAGGTTAGGCTCCCGTGGACGAGTCGTTGTGGGGCTTCTCCTGGCTGGCGGCTCCTCCAAACTGACTCACGCGGGACCTAAGAAGATGCCCAGGGGGTTAAGAGGGAGAGAAAGCCACCGACGGCGAGCAATCGAGGTGGCGGAGGCCATTACCGACGCGCAAGCTCGACTCGATTCCCGGCGAAGCAGATGCTCACGGCTCAATTGCCGGCTCGGGGAGGTTCTAGACGACAAGGCGGATCTATTGCGGGGGTTGTGGTGGCCTGGGGCGCGGCGGAGCGGCCTGACCACGGTGAGGCCGAGGTGACCGGAGCGGAGGAAGAAAGGGGGCGGCGGTGCTGGAGGTCTTCGGGGCGACGCAGGCTAGGGTTAGGGTTCTGGGGCTCAGGAGTCTCCTTTTGTAGGGCTGCGGGGCTACCTTGGCGTGCGGGCCCGGGAGAGAGGAGATCGCCGGGGATCTCGGGACCGAGTGGAGCTCGGGGAAGAAGAAAGGAAGGAGGAGTGAGGGGCATTGACAGGTGGGACCCGCGCGTCGGACTAAGAGAGAGGAGGAGGCTGGCGCTCAGGCTGAGGGGAAACTGGGCCGGGGCGCGGCCCACGCCAGGAGGAAAGGGAGCTGGCCTCCGGGGCGGTTTGGGCCGGGGAAAAAAAGGAGGGAGAGAGAGAGCCCGCGGGGGGGGGGGGAGGAAGAGAAGGGAGAGAGCCTGTTGGGCTGGTCTGGCTGATGGGCTGCTTCTTCTTTTCCTTTTTCCTCTTCTTTTTCTTTTCCCAACTTAAACTAAATCAAACAAATCTATTTGAATTCAAACCCTATACACTCAACACATTTAAAACAATGCTCCAGCATGAATGCACAAACAAGTTGATCTTATATTAAATTTTATTTTCTTGTGTTATAAAATTACTTTAAATGCCACAAAAAATTAGAGAAAACCCTGGAAATTTTATTTGAGCCAAAATACATTCATTAAAATTAGGGAAAATTACATTGGGGTGTTACAGGGGGTCACATTCTAGGACTAACCAATGTCTCTTTTAAGAGAGATCGTATTTGTAGTGCTTGTCAAGCCGGAAAACAAGTTGGTGTTCCTCATCCATCAAAAAGCATTGTCACCACCGTCAAGCCATTGGAACTACTACACATGGACTTATTCGGTCCGGTGGCTTATATGAGTATTGGTGGTAATAAATATGGTCTTGTCATTGTTGATGATTATTCTCGTTTCACTTGGGTATTCTTTTTGCATGACAAAAGTGTAGTGCAAGATACACTCAAGAAATTTGCAAAGAGAGCTCAAAATGAATTCGACACCAAGATCAAGAAAGTGAGAAGTGACAATGGCACCGAATTCAAGAACACCAACATTGAAAAATTCCTAGATGAAGAGGGCATTGGTCATGAGTTCTCTGTTCCATATACTCCACAAAAAAATGGAATTGTCGAAAGGAAAAATAGAACTCTCATTGAAGCCGCAAGGACAATGCTTGATGAATACAAGGTCTCGGATCAATTTTGGGTGGAAGCAATCAACATGGCATGTCATGCCATTAATCGCCTTTACCTACACAAGATCTTGAACAAGACAGCCTACGAGCTTCTATTTGGTAAAAAGTCTAATGTGTCTTACTTTAGAGTCTTTGGAAGTAAGTGCTTCATTCTTAACAAGAAGCCCAAGAACTCCAAATTTGCACCTAAAGTTAATGAAGGTTTTCTTCTTGGTTATGCCTCAAATGCTCATGGCTATCGTATCTTCAATAAAACCTCCGGTTGCGTTGAAGTTGCGTGTGACGTGACATTTGATGAATCTAATGGCTCTCAAGGGGAGCAAGTTGATGGTGTTGTAGGCATGGAAGAATCACCAAGCAAGTCAATCAAGAAGCTAGCCACTGGTGAAATAAAGCCGCAAGAACAAGGAGATCAAGATGACGATGATGATATGTTGATGTTTAGAGGGTCATCTACATGCACCTCCGCCGCGCAACCCGAAAACTCCGGTCATACGTCCGGAGACTTCGGATCCCCGATCCGGAATAACCGGACTGTGGACCGGACTATCCGGATTACAGAAGTTGAACCCTCAACTCCACATCAAGATCAATCTCAGGCTGAAGAAGAAGTTGAGCCAATACAACATGAAACTCAAGTTCCTCATCCAAGAATCCATCAAATTATCCAAAAGGATCATCCCGTAGATAACATCCTTGGAAGCATAAGTAAAGGGGTAACTACTCGTTCTCTTTTGGCTACTTTTTATGAACATTACTCGTTTGTTTCTTTCTTGGAACCACTTAAGGTAGAAGAAGCTCTGGATGATCCGGATTGGGTGATGGCTATGCAAGAAGAATTGAACAACTTCACACAGAATGAAGTCTGGTCCTTAGTAGAAAGACCCAAGCAAAATGTTATTGGAATAAAGTGGGTTTTTCGAAACAAACAAGATGAACATGGCATGGTGACAAGGAACAAAGCAACGTTGGTTGCTCAAGGCTTCACACAAATCGAAGGTTTGGATTTTGGTGAGACTTATGCCCCCGTAGCTAGGCTTGAGTCAATTCGTATCTTGCTTGCCTTTGCAACTCACCATAATTTCAAGCTATACCAAATGGATGTGAAGAGTGCTTTTCTTAATGGACCAATTTCCGAATTGGTATATGTTGAGCAACCACCGGGTTTTGAAGATTCCAAATTTCCTAATCATGTCTACAAGCTCCATAAGGCGCTCTATGGGCTTAAGCAAGCTCTTAGAGCATGGTATGAATTTCTTAAGGATTTTCTCTTAAGGAAAGGCTTTGAGATTGGCAAAGCCGATCCTACTCTTTTCGCTCGTAAAGTTGATAAAGATATTTTTGTATGCCAAATATATGTCGATGACATTATATTTGGTTCTATGAATCAATCTTGGTGCGAGGACTTTAGTATGATCATGACAAAGAGATTTGAGATGTCCATGATGGGCGAGTTAACTTTCTTTCTTGGATTTCAAATCAAGCAACTCAAGGAAGGCACTTTCATTTATCAAACCAAATATACTAAAGATATGTTGAAAAAGTTTGACATGGACAATGCCAAGCCTATCAAGACACCCATGCCAACTAATGGACATCTCGATCTAAATGAAGATGGCAAGGCCGTAGATCAAAATATATATCGCTCCATGATTGGATCCCTTCTTTATCTTTGTGCATCTAGGCCCGATATCATGCTTAGTGTGTGCATGTGTGCAAGATTTCAAGCTAATCCTAACGAATGTCATCTTATGGCTATTAAGAGAATTCTAAGATATTCGGATTATGCCGGTTGCAAAGTAGATAGGAAGAGTACATCGGGGACTTGTCAATTCCTTGGTCGGTCCCTTGTGTCTTGGAGTTCTAAGAAACAAAATTCCGTTGCTTTATCCACTGCTGAAGCCGAGTATGTTGCTACAGGTGCTTGTTGTGCTCAACTACTTTGGATGAGACTTACTTTGAGCAACTTTGGTTGCAAGTTTAGTAAGATTCCACTATTGTGTGGCAACGAGAGTGCAATCAAGCTAGCTAACAACCCAGTAAACCACTCAAGAACCAAACACATTGATATAAGACACTATTTCTTGAGAGACCATGAGATCAAAGGAGATATCGTTTTGAGTCATGTAAGCACCGATAAACAACTAGCCGATATCTTCACTAAACCACTTGATGAGCAAAGGTTTTGTACCTTGAGGAGTGAGCTAAATATATTGGATTCTCGTAACTTAGTTTGAGATCATGCACATGTTTGATTGCTATAGAGTAATTTTCAAAGAAAATTTGAATCTTTTCTTACTTACTTGAGATTATTGTTTCCATTGTTGATTCTTGGCTAGTCTCAAGCTAAGTGAGCCTCTCACATCATGAGATATCTCTATCAAAATTCAATCGTATCCTTCTCTAAAATTCTGCTCGGGATGAGCCGGATACTCCGGTCTTTTATCCGGATACTCCGGATGGTAAATCCATCCAGTATATACCGAGGAGGGGGTCGGTTAAAATGTTCTAACTCATTCTTTCTCACCACCGCCGCCTCCCTCTTCTCCTCTTCCTCCCTCTCACCCAAGGGGTGATTTCTACCATCCAAGCGCATAAATCTTGCAAATCTTTGAAGGAAGAGCATTCTCCCCTCCGGAAACTCCAGGGAAAGCATTGGATTTGAAGTTTCCCGCACGTTCAACTCCATTAAGGTATTCAAATTTCAAATTGCCCGATCTCTCAATGTAGTTGATGAAATTGGATATACTTTAGGGCATTATCTTCACTCATGTCTAGCAACTCATACCCCAAATTTCACTCAAATCCCATGGTAGAATCTTTTGATTTCCTGAACCTAGGGTTTGAAACTCGGTGCCCGGAGACTCCAGAAATCTGCCCTCGCACACCTCCACATCTTCAAATCGAGTTTCAAGAAGATCAACCTCAATATCTGTAACACCCTAATGTAAAATTCCAAGATTTATAATGGATTTAATTTGGCTCTATTAATTTTCTAAGGACTTAATTGTGCCTAGCTTGCATTTAATTTAATTAAAGTATACAAGTAATTAAAATTTGTTTTAGGGTCAACATGATTGTGCATTCATGCTGGTGCATATGTTTTATTGGAATGAGTGTACAGGGTTTGAATTCAAAAGTTCAATTGAATTCAAATATATTTGAGTTTCAAAAGGATTAGAAAAGAAAAGGAAAGGGAAATTGGAGAAAGCAGTTCAGCCCAGGCAGCCCAACCTGCCTCCTCTCTTCCCCTTGGGCCGGTCCTTTCCTCGCGCAGGCCCATTCTCTCTTTCTCGTTTTCTTTTCCCTCGGCCCGGCTCCTCCGAACGCGCGCCCCTCTCCCGCACGCGGCCCAGCTAGCTCGCTCGGCCCACCTCCATCTTTCCCCCGCGCTCAGCCCGCTCGCTCACCCGCACGCGTTCCCCTCCCTCTGACCGGCCGACCCCACCTGGCAGCGCCCTTTTCCCCCTCTCCTTTCTTCCTCCCTCGCATCACCGGCCGCGCCCGAGTCTCTGAGATCTCCGGCGAGCCCTCCATGCTAGGCCCGCACGTCAAGGGTAGCCGCCGCCCTACAAATAGAACCCCCGACCCCTGCACCCTCATCCCTCCACCTCGTGGCCGCCGCCCAAGCCCTAACGCCACTGCCTCGGCTTGCTCCGCCACACCGTGACCCTACTCCGCCGTGGACCGGCCGTCCTGCCGCGCTACAGCCCACCAGAGCCGCCGCGGAAGCCCCGTCTCGTGCCCAGGATCGACTCCAAGCCCCCTGACCACAGCCTTCGCCTTTGCGCACGCCGGAATTGAGCCTGGACGCCGTCTCGGGTGAGCCCGCCGCCGTGGCAATTGCCCGCCGTCGGTGTCCCTCCGGCCAGGCTGACCCCCCCATTGGCTTCACAAGGACTCCACACGCCGACCCGTGTATCTCAGGAGCCCGGAGCAGGCCCGCATCGACCCGTCACCGACCTCCGCCCATGCGCCGCCGCGGGACTTCGACGTCGACGTCCTGCACGGCCGCCCTGCTCGGACCCGAGCCTCGGTGAGCATCCCGTCATCCCCCGGATCCTTTTGCGCTAGGCGTTGTGGCCCTTAGTCCCCCACAGCGGCCTAACCATGGCATGCCGGCGACCCAGTGCCGCCCCCGCCGTGGTGAGCCCCGACCCAAACCCTAATCCGCCGCCTCGAGTGCCTAGATGAGTTCACGGTGTCGCGCTCTACCTCCCGGGCCAGACCTTGTCCAAAACAAAGCCCGGACGGCCGAGATCGGCCAACACCGGCGAAGCGCCACCGTGGAAACCAGATTCCGGCGACCGCCCCGCCGCCCCGTGCGCCCATTGGCCCCGAGCCGTAGGATCCGAAGCCGACGCGCCAGATTAGATCCATCCCAGATCAGGTCTGAGCCATTAGATCCGGATCTAACGGCCCTGGTTAGAAGGCACCAGTTTGGCCTGGCTGTTTTGTTAAAGAGCCCCTGTGCTTTCTCGAAAACAACCCGCAGTCCAACATAGTTCGAAAGTAATTGCAGATCAGCCCAGTTTTTAGCGTTTAGGCCCCTGAATTCCTTGGAAATAGAACCCGCGGTCCAGCCCTTGGTAGTTTTGCGTGTTAGACCCTGCGTCTAGGGTTTAATTAGGTTTAGGCACTCGGTTTTTGCACAGAAACCCCTAGAACCTTCTGTTTTATTACAGTTAAGTCCCTGGATCTTGTTTTGGCCCTAGATTTCGCGTCTTAGCTCCGTTTTAGTTGGTTTTCACGCTCACGCGATCGTTGTAATGCGTAGAATAGTTTTAGCTTAGTTTTGTGTACTGTTTTACTATATTGTTGTACTGTTTCTTATCTTTTGCCCTTGTTTGCATGTATGTGCCTGTGTGGACCATGCTTGGACGTTATGATCGTGAGTAGACGTTGAGCCATCGGAAGAGTACCAGGAGCTACCCTCTTCAGAGCCCTTTGAGCAGCAGCAGGAGAACTTTGAGGAAGGCAAGTATAACATGAACATCCTATCACTTTTAAATACAATTTCATACTGCATTTTAATATTGTATGCCTATAAGGATTTCCTAGCCACTTTTATCCTTTATATATAAATACCTTGGGTTGCATTTTAGTTAGTTGTGCTAGGTGCTACGCTCTCACATTTTATGGTCCTTTTAATTAATTTTGATTAATGATATATGCAACTTGATTCTGAGAGTGGCCCTCTGTGCTGTGTGCTTGAGTGGCTCATGTCTCGTTAAAATATGTTTTTATTAGAAACATGGTTTAGGGGGCCAGCACGGTGCTTAGTGCTTGGTTGGCCACGCTCCATAAGGACCGGTTCATAGAGCAACAACCTGGGACAACCGCGCAACCACAAGACTGGAATGGAACAGTCTTGACTTACTAATTAGGTCATTTTGGTTTGGGAGTAACTTACCTGCGGGGCAAGAGGGGTGGTAAGCTTCAATGGTCCCTGCTCCTCCGGCTTGGTCTGTGTTGTGTGCTTGTAGCCCCGTGAGGTGGGCCCCATCGTCATTGATCCAGAAACCTTAGCGGTTACACCTTACTAACGTGATCCTTTGTAACGGTCTCATAGTGTGCTTCCTAGTCATCTCACCTAAGGAAGTGTGATGAACAACTAGCGGAGCTCACGACTTGTGGGTAAAGTTGTGCAACCTCTCGAGAGTGTAAAGCTGGTATACTAGCCGTGCTCACGGTCATGAGCGGCCCAGATCCTCCGTCTGATTAGTGGGGTTTACCTTTGGTGGTTTGGCTTGGTTTTCAATAGACTCATGATTAATTTTGATTAATTATTATGTAACTTAGGTTATGGTAATTCATCCACTTATAGTAAATAGTTTTAATAAAATTTGCCAAGACTAAAAGCTAATGCAGTTGAGTTAGCTAACCGTAGAGCCTCATAATTCGTGTTACACTTGTTGAGTACAAGTTATGTACTCACACTTACCTTCTCTACTCTTCTATTCTCTTTGGGATATCTTCGACTGTTGCTTAGTACCAGGCGACGTGGAGGACTACATCAGCGGACTTGACGATTTCTAGGCGTTTGTCTCCCAGCCGATGTCTCTGTGGCGCCCTGTTCTCATGTATTTATTTTACGCTTCCGCACTCCTTGAACTGATTCTTGATTCAGTTGTAACAAAGATATTCATTTACAATTTATATGCTTTTATTTCGAGACATACGTTGTGATATCTTGATGATTTTGTGGTATATATGCGTGACTTGATTCTGGCGCATATATGATTGCTCAGTTTATGTTCTTATAAATCGGGTGTGACAGAATTGGTATCAGAGCCGTGTCGACTGTAGGACGAAGCCTAGATAGAGATGGTCGAGTCTAAGTGTAACACCCTAATGTAAAATTCCAAGATTTATAATGGATTTAATTTGGCTCCATTAATTTCTTGAGGATTTATTGTGCTTAGTTTGCATTTAATCTAATTAAAGTATACAAGTAATTAAAATTTATTTTAGGGTCAACATGATTGTGCATTCATGCTGGTGCATCTGTTTTATTTGAGTGAGTGCATAGAGTTTAAATTCAAAAGTTCATTTGAATTCAAATAGATTTAAGTTTCAAAAGGATTAGAAAAGAAAAGGGAAGGAAATGGAAGAGCAAACCTAGATTCCAGCCCAGCCCGGCCTGCCTCCTTTCTTCCCCTTGGGCTGGCTCCTCCTTTCCCCGCAGTCCAGATCCCCCTCAGCGCTCGGCCCAGCTTTGCCCGCGTGCGCTCGTGCCTCTCCGCTCTTTCCCTCCCTCCTGGGCCGGCCACTTGACCCGGCCCAAGTCAGCACCGCGCCTCCCTCGCTGCTCCCTCTGACCGGCTGACCCCACCTGGCAGCACCCGTTTCCCCCTTCTCTACCTTCTTCCTCGCCTCCACCGGCCACACAACGGCCCCGCAGGGATCTCCGCGCCCGCCCCCTCCGTCCCGCACGCCGAGGATGACCTAGCCGCCTATAAGTCAGTCGCCCGATTGCTTTTGAACCCTAACTCACCAGAGCACCCCACAAACCCTAGCCGCCGCTGCGCATTGGAGCTCGGAGCGGAACCGCCTCTGCTCCGCCGTGGTCCGTCCGCTCCGCCACGCCTCGGCCGATTCCAGCCTCGGTGAGCATCACATCTTTCCTAGATCTTTTTGCGCTAGGTGTTGCAGTCCCTAGCTCCCCGTAACGGTCGGATCGCCGCTCACCAATGCCCCACCGTCGCACCGAACCGCAGGCCGCCGTGGCGAGCCCCCTGCACTGCCGGGCGTGCCCTGTTCCCGGCTTGCTTAGCTCCATGCACGCACCCAATCCCTGTTCACAAACGTTCCGAGCCCGAGCAGCCCGAATGCGTGCGCACCAGCAAGCGCCGCCGCACCGACCCGCCCCCGCCGCTGAGCGCGCCGCCACAGCTGCTATAGACCCGGCCAACCGCCCAGGTGTGTTACGTGTGCCGCGAGCGTCCTCCCGGGCCAGATCTTGTCCAAAACCGAGCCCAGACGGCCGAGATCGGCCAACGCCGGCGAAGCGCCGCCGCGGGAAAACGCTCCGGCGACCCGGCGCCGCCGCCCCTCGCTCGCGTTAGGCGCCAAGCCGTCCGATCCCAAGCTGCGGTCGAGATTAGATCTCGCGCACCGCTTCGCCCAGAGCCGTCCGATCGGGAGCCAATGCCCAGGATTAGATCTAGCTTAAGAGGGGGTTCGGATCGTCAGATCCCGATCCGACGGCTGAAAACCCTAGATGCAGGTTCGCGCTTTTGATCGGGTCCGAGCCGTTGGATCTAGATCTAGTGGCCCAGATTAGAAGGTACCGGTTCAGCTTGGCATTTTGTTAAAGAGTCCCTAGGTTTTCCCGAAAACAACCAGCAGTCCACCCCCGTTCAAAAGTATTTCCAGATTAGTCCTATTTTTAGCGTTTAGGCCCCTGAGCTTCCTAAATATAGAACCCGCCGTCCATCTCCTGTGTTTTCGTGGGTTAGACCCTAAGTCTACCCTTTAATTATGTCTAGACCCTCAGTTTTTGCACAGAAGCCCTGGAAACTCCTGTTTTTTTACGGTTAAGTCCCTGGATCTTGTTTTAGCTCTAGATTTCGCGTCTTAACTCTGTTTTAGGTGATTTTTGCGCTCACGCAATCGCTATAATGCGTAGAATAGTTTTAGCTTAGTATTGTGCTCTGTTTTACTGTATTGTTGTACTGTTTCTTATCTCTTGCCCTTGTTTGCATGTATGTGCTTATGTGGACCATGCTTGGACGCTTCGATCGTGAGTAGACGTTGAGCCACCGGAAGAGTACCAGGAGCCACTTTCTTCAGAGCCCTTTGAGCAGCAGCAAGAGAACTTTGAGGAAGGCAAGTATAACATGAACATCCTATCATCTTTTAAATACAATTTCATACTGCATTTTAATACTGTATACCCATAAGGATGTCCTAGCCACATTTATCCTTTATATAATACCTTGGATTGCATTTCTGGTTAGTTGTGCTCGGTGCTGCGCTCTCACACATGATGGTCCTTTTAATTAATTTTTGATTAATGATATATGCAACTTGATTCTGAGAGTAGCCCTCTGTGCTATGTGCTTGAGCAGCTCACGTCTCGTTAAAAAATGTTGTTATTAGAAACATGGTTTAGGGGGCCAGCACGGTGCTTAGTGCTTGGTTGGCCACTCTCCATAAGGACTGGTTCATAGAGTAACAACTTGGGACAAACGCGCAACCACAAGACTGGAATGGGACGGTCGTGACTTACTAATTAGGTTATTTTGGTTTGGGAGTAACTTACCTGCGGGGCAAGAGGGGTGGTAAGATTCAATGGTCCCTGCTCCTTCGGCTTGGTTTGTGCTATGTGCTTGTACCCCCATGAGGTGGGCCCAATCGTCGCTGATCCAGAAACCTTAGCGTTTATACCTTACTAACATGATCCTTTGTAACGGTCTCGTAGTGTGCTTGCTAGTCATCTCACCTAAGGAAGTGTGATGAACAACTAGCGTAGCTCACGACTTGTGGGTAAAGTTGTGCAACCTCTCGAGAGTGTAAAGCTGGTATACTAGCCGTGCTCACGGTCATGAGCGGCCCAGATCCTCCATCTGATTAGTGGGGTTTACTTTTGGTGGTTTGGCTTGGTTTTTAGTAGTCTCATGATTAACTTTTTATTAATTATTATGTAACTTGGGTTATGCTAATTCATCCACTTGTAGTGAATAGCTTTAATAAAATTTTGCCAAGCTTAAAAGCTAATGCAGTTGAGTCAGCTTACCTTAGAGCCTCATAATTCGTGTTATACTTGTTGAGTACAAGTTATTTACTCACACTTGCCTCCTCTACTCTTCTGTCCTCTTTAGGATATCTTCAACTGCTACTCAGTACCAGGCAACGTGGAGGACTACATCAGCAGACTCGACGATTTCTAGGCCTTGTCTCCCAGCCGACATCCCTGTGGCGCCCTGTTCTTCATGTATTTGTTTTACGCTTCCGCATTCCTTGAACTGATTTTTGATTCAATTGTAATAAAGATATTCCTTTATGATTTATACGCTTTTATTTTGAGATACATGTTGTGATGTCCTGATGGTTCTGTTATATATATGCGTGACTTGATCCTGGCGCATATATGATTGCTCGGTTTATGTTCTTATAAATCGGGTGTGACACTAACGACTGCTTTTCTCTTGCCTTGCTTTCGCAAAACTCAAACATTCGTTTTCTGCTTCTATTCCTTGAGCTCTAAACCTCGATTCGCTAACTCTCTATTGCATTTTCTGAGAATTAGTCTGATATCTTCTGAAGATGTTAGCCTGTGATTCTTTGACTATCCTCATAAGCCTAGGATGCCTTTGCAAAAACCACGCTAGAGCGTATGTTTGTTTTAGTTGAGTGGAGTGATAAACTCGGCTAATGTTTGAATATTGAGTGTTTGTAATTGTGCAAAATGTTTGATTTGGATTTTTGGTTGATTGCATAGTTTAGAAGTTAAACTTGCTTATGCAAATCAATTTTAATGCAAACTTGAATTAAGTAATAAAATTGAGATAGATCGTTGGGGGGTAAAACTGTACACTCTTTACTCTCTACTTTATCCTGCCAGAGTTTCTTTCCAGAATCGCACAATATCTGTCTCTTATAAATTTTGTTCTACTGCAAACAGATTGTGAACACCAGGAGCACCGGCACCGGTTCTGGCCAGCAGGGGCAGAACAACTAGGGCACCGACCAGCCGATGACGATGCCTCCACCTCTGACTCCGGAGCAATTCTTCCAGCTTCAGATGCAGATGATGGCCACTCTGAACAACACTGTTCAGACTCTGCAACATATCCACACTTAGCCGCCACCTCCCCCACCTCAGCAGCCCCGCTACAGGCGTGCAGACTTTCTGAGGGGGCATCCGCCGACGTTCTCCCATGCGGCTGATCCACTCCAGGCTAACGACTAGCTTCATTCAGTGGAGCGTCAGCTGGATGTCGCTCAGTGCGATGACCGGGAGCGAGTTCTGTACGCAGCAGGGCAGCTACGAGGCTCAGCTCTTGATTGGTGGGAGTCCTACCCAGCTCGGGACCGCGACGCCCTCACTTGGGTCCAGTTCCGGGAGCGCTTCAGGAACCACCATATCCCTGCTGGAGTGATAAAGATGAAGCACAAGGAGTTCCTTGTGCTTTAGCAGGTAAATTAGAGTAAAATCTTTCCGCAATTCCTTTTTGAGCTCAAGCCCACGCTTGTTTATCTTCATGAAATTGGAAACGCTGAGTAATTTCCATTTTCTTTTTTTGGTGCTTATCATTTCAGGGAGCTATGCCGGTGACCGAGTACCGTGGTCGTTTCCTCCAGCTCGCTCGCTACGCCCCTGCTGAGGTCGCCAATGATGGCGATAAGCAGGAGCGCTTTAGGGAGGGGCTAGATGATCACCTTGAGTACACGCTCATGGACCACCGCTTCGACAACTTCAACCATCTGGTTGACTCTGCCCTCAACACCGAGCGCAAGCGCCGGGAGATTGAGGACAAGAAGAGGAAGATGGCTCTTGTTGCGTTCGGCAACAACACTCGACCTCGATACCAGCACCCGTAGCAGCAGAGGCCACCTCCACCGTACCAGCAGCGATAACAGTAGTACCCGCCTCGTCCTCAGCAGCAGCAGCAGGCGGGACAGGGCCAGAGGCTTCCAGCACCTCCGGCACGCTCAGCTCCACCGGCTCTACCAGCTTCGCAGTAGGGAGTGCCTACTCCTCCTGCCGGACAGCAGGCTCCAGCATTCCCACGGGCGTGCTACCACTGTGGCGAGCAGGGACACTACGCCAACCTTTGTCCCCGGAAGGCGCAGTCTGGATAGCAGGGGCGTCCAACCCAGCCCAAGGCACCATCACAGGGCAGGGTGAACCACGTGACAGCCGAGTCGGCGGCCGAGGCTCCCAATGTGGTTATTAGTACGTTCATGGTTAACACCCACCCTACTACAGTGCTTTTCGATACTGGTGCTACGCATTCCTTCATTACTCGGTCTTTTGTCAAGCATCATGGCATTCATACTAGCACATCAAAGAGGTGCATGTTAGTATCTTCACCGGGAGAGCAGATGAGGTCTCATATCTTCTATCCCAAAGTCAGTGTTGTCATAAGGGGAGTAGAGTTCAGTGCAAATCTGATGGTGCTAGACACCAAGGGTATCGATGTGATCTTGGGAATGGAGACCCTTGCTAGATGGGGTGTCAGGATTGATTGTGCTTAGAGGACTGTCCACTTGTCAGCACCGGATGGACAGGAAGTCATAGTCAGTGCTTCGGAGCCCTCTGGAATTCTTTGTCAGATGGAGGCTAGATCCACGGATGGTATTCGCGTGGTGTCTGAATTCCCGAATGTCTTTCCTGATGATTTGCCAGGTATGCCGCCTGATCGCGACATTGAGTTTTCTATTGATCTCTTGCCTGGCACAGCTCCTATTGCTAAGCGGTCCTATCGTATGGCACCCATTGAGCATGAGGAGGTTAAGAAGACCGTCAACGAGTTTCTAGCCAAGGGTTATATCCGTTGTAGCTTCTCTCCTTAGGCTTTTCCTGTATTGCTTGTAGAGAAGAAGGATGGTGCGAAGAGAATGTGCGTCGATTATCGGGATCTGAATGCAGTCACCATCAAGAACAAGCATCCATTACCTCGTATTGAGGATCTCTTTGATCAGCTTCAGGGTGCTTGTGTATTCTCAAAGATTGATCTGCGTTCGGGTTATCACCAGCTGAAGATTCGTCTCGAGGATATCCCGAAGACGGCATTCACCTGCAAGTATGGGCTATACGAGTATACGGTCATGTCCTTCGGCTTGACCAATGCCCCGGCTTTCTTCATGCACCTGATGAACAAGGTTTTCATGGATTATCTGGACACCTTTGTGGTGATATTCATTGATGACATCCTGGTATATTCCAAGTCAGAGGCAGAGTATGAGAAGCATCTGAAGCTCGTGTTGCAGAGGCTGAGAGAGCACAAGCTGTATGCCAAGCTCAGCAAGTGCGAATTCTGGATTGACGAGGTTCCATTCCTCGGTCATGTCATCTCCAAGGGAGGTATTGCGGTGGACCCCAGCAAGGTGAAGGATGTGCTTGACTGGGTGGTGCCCCAGACAGTGAAGGAAGTCCGTTCCTTTCTGGGCTTAGCAGGATATTATCGGAGGTTCATTGAGAATTTCTCCAAGATTGCGAAGCCCTTGACTTCCTTACTAGAGAAGGGTGTGGATTTTGCTTGGACTGATGAGCATTAGATGGCCTTCGAGGAGCTGAAGAAGAGGTTAACTACGGCGCCAGTCCTTACTCTGCCAGACCAGAGCAAGAGGTTCACAGTGTATTGTGATGCTTCGAGAGATGGTCTTGGTTGCGTCCTGATGCAGGAAGGCAGAGTGATAGCTTATGCTTTGCGGCAGTTGCGCCGGCACGAGCTGAATTATCCCACTCATGATCTGGAGTTAGCCGCAGTTGTGCATGCTCTGAAGATATGGAGGCATTACTTGTTTGGGCAGAGGTGTGATATTTACACCGATCACAAGAGCCTCAAGCATATTTTCACTCAGAGTGAGCTGAACATGCGGCAGAGAAGATGGCTAGAGTTGGTCAAGGATTACAACCTGGAGATTCACTATCATTCGGGCAAGGCCAATGTTGTAGCAGATGCTCTAAGCAGGAAGAGCTATGTCAACATGGCCGTGGCTTTTCAGATGCCTCAGGAGTTATGTGAGAAATTTGAGCAGTTGAGTCTGGGTTTCTTGCATCACACCTCGAGTGCATCATTCGAGGCAGAACCCACTCTAGAGGCAGAGATCAGGCAGTATCAGAAAGAAGATAAGAAGCTACAGGAGATCCGGGAACTACTCAAGATTGGCAAAGCACCTCATTTTAGAGAGGATGATCAGGGTACCTTGTGGTACAAGGGCCGGATATGTGTGCCGGATGTGAAGGATCTCAGGAAGCTGATTTTGAGTGAGGCTCATGATACAGCATATTCCATTCATCAGGGCAGCACGAAGATGTATAATGACCTCAAGGAACGATTCTGGTGGTATGGGATGAAGCATTCCGTTGCGGAGTACGTGGCTATCTGTGACACTTGTCAGCGTGTCAAGGTAGAGCATCGGAGGCCAACAGGTCTGTTGCAGCCGTTGAAGATTCCAGAGTGGAAATGGGAGGAGATCACTATGGACTTCATTGTTGGATTGCCTCGTACTCAGAAAGGGTACAACTCTATATGGGTAGTAGTGGATCGGTTGACGAAGGTTGCCCACTTCATTCCGGTGAACACTACTTACTCCAGTGCTAGACTCGCAGAGTTGTACATCTCCAGGATCGTCTATCTGCACGGTGTTCCAAAGAAGATCATATCTGATCGAGGATCTCAGTTCACTTCACGGTTCTGGGAGCAGTTGCATGATTCGTTGGATACGAAGCTACGCTTTAGTACCACTTATCATCCTCAGACAGATGGGCAGACAGAGAGAACCAATCAAGTGTTGGAGGATATGCTTCGAGCCTGCGCTATTCAGTATGGTACCAGCTGGGATAAATGCCTGCCATTTGCAGAGTTTGCATACAACAATAGCTATCAAGCCAGTCTGAAGAAATCTCCTTTTGAGGCCCTGTACGGTCGGAAGTGCAGAACTCCGCTGTATTGGGATCAGATTGGCGAGAGGCAGGTGTTCGGTCCGGATATTATTGAGGATCCAGAACAGCTGGTACAGCAGGTACGAGAGAATCTGAGGGTCGCTCAGACTCGTCAGAAGAGCTATGCGGATGTGTGTCGTTGGGATTTGACCTTTACCGTGGGTGATCATATGTATCTGAAGGTCTCGCCGATGAGAGGAATCCGCAGGTTTAATGTGAAGGGGAAGTTAGCCCCTAGATACATCGGTCCGTTCAAGGTGTTGGAACGGAAGGGTGAGGTAGCATACCGTTTGGAGTTACCTCCCAGTCTTTCAGGAGTGCATGATGTCTTCCATGTATCTCAGCTGAAGAAGTGCTTGAGAGTGCCGGAAGAGCAAGCACCGTTGGAAGGCTTGGAAGTGCAGGAGGATCTGACCTACACCGAGCATCCAGTAAAGATTCTGGAGACGTCCGAGAGAGTTACCAGGAATAAGAAGATCAAGATGTGCCGTGTTCAGTGGAGTCATCACACAGAGGATGAGGCTACTTGGGAGTGAGAAGATGAGTTGAGGAAGACATATCCCGATCTCTTTGCTAGCTAGCCTATCTGAATCTCAGGACGAGATTCCTGTAAGGGGGGTAGGTTTGTAACACCCTAATGTAAAATTCCAAGATTTATAATGGATTTAATTTGGCTCTATTAATTTTCTAAGGACTTAATTGTGCCTAGCTTGCATTTAATTTAATTAAAGTATACAAGTAATTAAAATTTGTTTTAGGGTCAACATGATTATGCATTCATGCTGGTGCATATGTTTTATTGGAATGAGTGTACAGGGTTTGAATTCAAAAGTTCAATTGAATTCAAATAGATTTGAGTTTCAAAAGGATTAGAAAAGAAAAGGAAAGGGAAATTGGAGAAACCAGTTCAGCCCAGGCAGCCCAACCTGCCTCCTCTCTTCCCCTTGGGCCGGTCCTTTCCTCGCGCAGGCCCATTCTCTCTTTCTCTCTTTCTTTTCCCTCGGCCCGGCTCCTCCGAACGCGCGCCCCTCTCCCGCACGCGGCCTAGCTAGCTCGCTCGGCCCACCTCCATCTTTCCCCCGCGCTCAGCCCGCTCGCTCACCCGCACGCGTTCCCCTCCCTCTGACCGGCCGACCCCACCTAGCAGCGCCCTTTTCCCCCTCTCCTTTCTTCCTCCCTCGCATCACCGGCCTCGCTCGAGTCTCTGAGATCTCCGGCGAGCCCTCCATGCTAGGCCCGCACGTCGAGGGTAGCCGCCGCCCTACAAATAGAACTCCCGACCCCTGCACCCTCATCCCTCCACCTCGTGGCCGCCGCCCAAGCCCTAACGCCACTGCCTCTGCTTGCTCCGCCACACCGTGACCCTACTTCACCGTGGACCGGCCGTCCTGCCGTGCTACAGCCCACCAGAGCCGCCACGGAAGCCCCGTCTCGTGCCCAGGATCGACTCCAAGCCCCCTGACCTCGGCCTTCGCCTTTGCGCACAACGGAATTGAGCGTGGACACCGTCTCGGGTGAGCTCGCTGCCGTGGCAATTGCCCGTAGTCGGTGTCGCTCCGGCCAGGCTGACCCCTCTATTGGCTTCGCAGGGACTCCACACGCCGACCCGTGGAGCTCAGGAGCCCGGAGCAGGCCCGCATCGACCCGTCACCGACCTCCGCCCGTGCGCCGCCGCGGGACTTCGACGTCGACGTCCTGCACGGCCGCCCTGCTCGGACCCGAGCCTCGATGAGCATCCCATCATCCCCCGGATCCTTTTGCGCTAGGCGTTGTGGCCCTTAGTCCCCCACAGCAGCCTAACCACGGCACGCCGGCGACCCAGTGCCGCCCCCGCCGTGGTGAGCCCCGACCCAAACCCTAATCAGCCGCCTCAAGTGCCTAGATGAGTTCACGGTGTCGCGCTCTACCTCCTGGGCCAGACCTTGTCCAAAACCAAGCCCGGACGGCCGAGATCAGCCAACGCCGGCGAAGCGCCGCTGCGGAAACCGGATTCGGGCAACGGCCCTGGTTTGAAGGTACCGGTTCGGCCTAGCTGTTTTGTTAAAGAGCCCTTGTGCTTTCTCGAAAACAACCCGCAGTCCAGCGCAGTTCGAAAGTAATTGCAGATCAGCCCAGTTTTTAGCATTTAGGCCCCTGAATTCCTTGGAAATAGAACCCGCAATCCAACCCTTGGTAGTTTTTCCCGTTAGACCCTGCGTCTAGGGTTTAATTAGGTTTAGGCCCTCGGTTTTTGCACAGAAACCCCTAGAACCTTCTATTTTATTACAGTTAAGTCCGTGGATCTTGTTTTAGCCCTAGATTTCGCGTCTTAGCTCTGTTTTAGTTAGTTTTCACGCTCACATGATCGTTGTAACGCGTAGAATAGTTTTAGCTTAGTTTTGTGTACTGTTTTACTATATTATTGTACTGTTTCTTATCTTTTGCTCTTGTTTGCATGTATGTGCCTGTGTGGACCATGCTTGGACGTTATGATCGTGAGTAGACGTTGAGCCATCGGAAGAGTACCAGGAGCTACCCTCTTCAGAGCCCTTTGAGCAGCAGCAGGAAAACTTTGAGGAAGGCAAGTATAATATGAACATCCTATCACTTTTAAATACAATTTCATACTGCATTTTAATATTGTATGCCTATAAGGATTTCCTAGCCACTTTTATCCTTTATATATAAATACCTTGGGTTGCATTTTAGTTAGTTGTGCTTGGTGCTGCGCTCTCATATTTTATGGTCCTTTTAATTAATTTTGATTAATGATATATGAAACTTGATTCTGAGAGTGGCCCTCTGTGCTGTGTGCTTGAGTGGCTCATATCTCGTTAAAATATGTTTTTATTAGAAACATGTTTTAGGGGGTCCGCATGGTGCTTAGTGCTTGGTTGGCCACTCTCCATAAGGACCGGTTCATAGAGCGACAACCTGGGACAACCGCGCAACCACAAGACTGGAATGGGACGGTCTTGACTTACTAATTAGGTCATTTTGGATTGGGAGTAACTTACCTGCAGGGCAAGAGGGGTGGTAGGCTTCAATGGTCCCTGCTCCTCCGGCTTGGTCTGTGCTGTGTGCTTGTACCCCCGTGAGGTGGGCCCCATCGTCGTTGATCCAGAAAACTTAGCGGTTACACCATACTAACGTGATCCTTTGTAACGGTCTCGTAGTGTGCTTGCTAGTCATCTCACCTAAGGAAGTGTGATGAACAACTAGCGTAGCTCACGACTTGTGGGTAAAGTTGTGCAACCTCTCGAGAGTGTAAAACTGGTATACTAGCCGTGCTCACGGTCATGAGCGGCCCAGATCCTCCGTCTGATTAGTGGGTTTTACCTTTGGTGGTTTGTCTTGGTTTTCAGTAGACTCATGATTAATTTTGATTAATTATTATGTAACTTGGGTTATGGTAATTCATCCACTTGTAGTAAATAGTTTTAATAAAATTTGCCAAGATTAAAAACTAATGCAGTTGAGTCAGCTAACTGTAGAGCCTCATAATTCGTGTTATACTTGTTGAGTACAAGTTGTGTACTCACACTTGCCTTCTCTACTCTTCTGTTCTCTTTGGGATATCTTCGACTGCTGCTCAGTACCACGTGACGTGGAGGACTACATCAGCGGACTTGATGATTTCTAGGCATTTCTCTCCCAGCCGACGTCCCTGTGGCGCCCTGTTCTCATGTATTTATTTTATGCTTCCGCACTCCTTGAACTGATTCTTGATTCAGTTGTAATAAAGATATTCATTTACAATTTATACGCTTTTATTTCGAGACATGTGTTGTGATATCTTGATGATTCTGTGGTATATATGCGTGACTTGATCCTGACACATATATGATTGCTCGTTTTATGTTCTTATAAATCGGGTGTGACAATATCCCAGGTGCCCGAAGCTCACCCGTCCTCAAATTCTGCTTGGGTTTGCGGTTGAAATGGGAAGAAATTACTTCAAGCAAACTGTGGCATTAACCAATGCACGCAAGGAGGACGTGTATAAGTATGAGAAGGCAAAAAACTTGGAAAGAAGATTTTGATGTCAGTTGCATCAGGATTTCTACTCCTCTGTCGTCATGCGCAAGGGCAAGGCTCCAATTGTCCCTTGCAAGTATGTGGATTGGGCATACTTTGAGAAGCTCAAAGATCCATTCTTCAATCAAGCCATTGCAAAGTGCAAGGAATTCGGGATCTATGACATCATGGGGTTTAGGTACGATTGGAATGAGGAGATCCTTGCTCAATTTCACTCCTCTCTCTTTTATGATGCAAAAAAGATTAATTTCTTTTGGACAACCGAGGGAGTGAAGTATGGGGTGGATTACATGACCTTCTTTAGGCTTCTTTGTAACACCCTAAGGTAATTTGCCCTAATTTTAATGAATTTATTTGGGCTTAAATAAATTTTTCAAATTTTTTCTTTAATTATTGCGGCAATTAAAGTAATTAAAAATACAAGAAAATAAAATTTATTATAAGAGCAACATGTTTGTGCATTCATGCTGGTGCATTGTTTTATTTGTGTTGGGTTTGAATTCAAATTTATTTGAATTCAAATGGAATGGTTTGAATGTTTGGGTGTGGAAAGGAAAAAGAAAAGAAGAAGGAAAGACAACAGAGCCCAGCAGCCCAACCCTCCACCTCGGGCCCCTCTCTTTTCCCCTCTACCCGCGTGGGCCGAGCGGCCCAGCAGCCAGCCAGCCCGAGCCAGCTCTTTCCCCCTCGCGCGCAGCCGCCCCGGCCCGCTTTCCCCCTCTCCTTCTCTCTCTGGCAGCGTGGTCCTACCTGTCAGTGCTCTTCTTCCCCCTTCCTCCCTTTCTCCCCGGCGTGCAACGGTTCCCCCGAAACCGCCGGCGAGCTGCTCTCCCCGGGCCTGCACGCCAGGGTAGCCTCGCCGCCCTACAAAGGGGATCTCCTGAGCCCAGAGTCCTAACCCTAGCCCTGCGTCGCCCGAGGACCCTCAGCTCCGCCGCCCCTTGCTCCGCCGCGTCTCCCTCTCTGCCTCGCCGTCGGGCCGCTGCTCCGGAGCGCCACCGACCCCGACAACCCCCGCGCTCGCCTCACCTCACCACTGGGAGACTTCCCGAGCCCAGCACTCGAACCCCGAACCTCCGCATCACCGGGATTTCATCACGAAGCCGCCGCCGGTGAGCCACTCCGCCGTCCCAATTCGTCGCCGCCGGTGCCGCTCCGGTCCTGCTGACTCCCTGTGCACCTCCGCAGGAACCTCCCGGAGCGATTTCCGCCATCCAGAGGGCCCGGCCACCCCGGCATCATCTTCCTCCGCGAGAGCCCGATCCCTCCACCGCCGGTCGTCGTCGTCTTCCTCCCTCCGCTGCAACTCCGGCCACCACGAGCCCTTGGTGAGCTTCCTCTCTCTTCCCTGGTCATGTTGCACCGAATGCCGTAGCATTTAGGCCCCCGTAGCGCCCGGAACGCGCGCACGCCGGTGTGTCCGCCGCCCCGAGCCGCCCTCGTCGTGGGGATCACCTACCCGAGCCCCATCTCGCCTTCTGTAGTGCCTAGATGAGTTTCCCATGTCATGTTCTACCTCTAGGGCTTGATGTCGTCCAGAACCGAGCCCGGAGCACGAAGTTAGGTCGTCTCCGGCGAAGTGCCGCCGCGGGAGCTGGGCTCCGGCGACCCAGCGCCGCCCCTCCGTGCCCAAACGCCGCGAGCCGTCCGATCTGCATCCTGCGCTCACGATTAGATCGGAGTCTCATTGAATCGTGACCCTTAGATCCAGATCCAGCGGATGTGTTTCCCTCGTACCGGTTCGCGGATTAGTTTAGATCTCGACCGCTGGATCCAGATCCAATGGGCTAGAACAGAAGATACCGTTTCAGCCCATTAGTTTTGCTAAAGAGCCCCTGCCTTTTGGAGAAATCAACCCGCGGTCCCCTGTAGTTTAAAATTTATTACGATCAGGTCCTTTTCTTTCCGTTTGACCCCCTGAGCTTTCCAGTTTTCATGACCGCGGTCCAGCCCTAGGGTTTTTAGCCATCTAGCCCCTGTGTCTACCCTTTAATCACGTTTAGACCCTCGGTTTTTGCGCAGAAACCCCTGGAAGTTCCAGTTTTCTTACAAAAAGGTCCCTGGCTCTTGTTTTAAGCGTAGTTTTCGTGTCTTAGCTCCGTTTTAGGTGTTCTTTATATCCACGCGATCGTTGTAACGCATAGAATAGTTCTAGGCCAGTTTTATATGCTGTTCTATTGTATTGGTGTACTGTTTCTTATATTTTGCTATTGTTTGCATGTGTGTGCATGTGTGGCCCATGTATTGCTGTTACGATCGTGAGTAGACGCCGAGCCACCGGAGCAGTACCAGGAGCAGCCATCTTCCGAGCAGTTCGAGCAGCAGCCGGGAGAGTACGAGGAAGGCAAGTATAACATGAACCTCCTATCACTTTTAAATACAATTTCATACTGCATTTTAATACTGTATGCCTATAAGGACTTTTCTAGCCACTTTATGTCCTATATAAATATCCTTGGGTTGCATTTTGGTTAGTTGTGCTAGGTTGCTGCATTGTAACACAATTGGTCCTTTTTAATTAATTTGCTAATGATCTTATGCAACTTAATTCTGGAGCCGACCCTCTGTGCTGTGTGCTTGAGTGGTTTGTGCGTCCTTAAAAATATGTTTTTTTGTAGAAACATGGTTTAGGGGGCCAGCACGGTGCTTAGTGCTTGGTTGGCCACTCTCCCTAAGGACCGGTTCATAGAGCGACAACCTGGGACAACCGCGCAACCACAAGACTGGAATGGGACGGTCTTGACTTACTAATTAGGTCATTTTGGTTCGGGAGTAACTTACCTGCGTGGGCAAGAGGGGTGGTAAGCTTCAATGGTCCCTGCTCCTCCGGCTTGGTCTGTGCTGTGTGTCTTGTACCCCCGGAGGTGGGCCCCATCGTCGCTGATCCAGAATTCTTAGCGGTTACACCTTACCAATGTGATCCTTTGTAACGGTCTCGTAGTGTGCTTGCTAGCCATCTCACCTAAGGAAGTGTGATGAACAACTAGCGTAGCTCACGACTTGTGGGTAAAGTTGTGCAACCTCTCGAGAGTGTAAAACTGATATGTCAGCTGTGCTCACAGTCATGAGCGGCCCAGATCCTCCTTTTGATTAGTGGGGTTATCAACCTTTGATTAGGGAGATTCCCCGGGTGGTTTTGGTTTGGATGGTTCTCAGTAGTTTTTAATTAACACTGGTTAATTTCTTATGGAATTGGGTTAGGGTAATTCATCCACTTGTAGTAATTAGCTTTAATAAAATTTGCCAAGACTAAAAGCTAATGCAGTTGAGTCAGCTAGCCTAGAGCCTCATAGTCTGTGTTATACTTGTTGAGTACTAGTTTGTACTCACACTTGTCTCTCCACTCTTCTGTCCTATTTTGGATATCTTCGACTGCTGCTCAGTGCCCGGCAACGTGGAGGACTACGTCAGCGGCTTCGACGACTTCTAGGCGTTTGTCTCCCAGTCGACGTCCCTGTGGCGCCCAGCTCTTCATGTATTCATTTTACACTTCCGCATTCCTTGAACTGATTCTTGATTCAGTTGTAATAAAGATATTCATTTTATAATTTATACGCTTTTATTCGTGACATGTGTTGTGATATCTTGATAATCTGTTGTATATATGCGTGACTTGATCCTGGCGCATATATGATTGCTCGATTTATGTTCTTATAAATCGGGTGTGACAGATTGGTATCAGAGCCATGTCGACTGTAGGACGAAGCCTAGATAGAAATGGTCGAGTTTAGGGATTTCTTTCCGCTTGCTCTGCTTCCGCAAACCCAAAAAAATTTGTTTCTGCTTCTATTCCTTGAGTCTTAAGCCCTTGATTTGCCATCTCTCCTATCTTTTCTGAGATATAGTTTGAGCTTTCCGTAGACATTGGCCTGAGTCGCTTAGTCCTGTAATTTATAAGTTTAGGCTGTCCCGATGAAAATACGCTAGAACGAGTGTGTTGGTCGAGTAGTGTGATAAACTCGACTAAGTTGTGAACATTGAATGGTTGTTATTGTGCAAATGTATGATTTGGATCTTTGGTTGATTGCATAGTTTAGTAGTTAAATTTGTTCATGCAAATCGACCCTAACCCAACTTGAACTAAATAATAAAATTTGAGTTAGATCGTTGGGGGTAAAACCGTACATTCCTTTCTCCCTATTTTATCCCGTCAGAGTTTTCCTTCCCGAAGTTATACCCTATCTATCTCTTATAAGTTTTGTTTGTTGCAATCAGATGGTGAACACCAGACGCACCGGTTCCGGTTCCGACCAGCAGGAGCAGAATAACCAGAGCACTGGTCAGCCGTTACCGATGCCGCCACCACTGACCCCGGAGCAGTTCTTCCAGCTCCAGATGCAGATGATGGCGACCCTGAACAATACCGTTCAGGCTCTTCAGCATATCCATGCCCAGCCGCCGCCTCCTCCGCCACCTCAGCCCCGTGATCGGCGTGCGGATTTCCTGAGAGGTCACCCTCCGACCTTCTCTCACGCCACGGACCCACTCCAGGCGGACGACTGGCTTCGTTCGGTGGAGCGCCAGTTGGTTGTGGCTCAGTGCGACGACCGTGAGCGAGTTCTGTACGCAGCAGGGCAGCTGCGAGGTTCCGCTCTCGACTGGTGGGAGTCCTACCCGGCTCAGGACCGCGACTCTCTCACCTGGGACCAGTTCCGTGAGCGTTTCAGGAACCATCACATTCCTGAGGGCATTATGAAGATGAAGCAGAAGGAGTTCCGTGCTCTTAAGCAGGTAAATTGAAGGGAATTCTCTGCAATATCTTTTGAACTTGATCTATCCTTGACCTCTTTCGTAAGCTTGACATATTGAGCGATTTTTATCCTTGTTATCTGTGTTCGTTATTTCAGGGATCGATGACGATGACGGAGTACCGTGACCGTTTCCTTCAGCTTGCCCGCTATGCCCCTGCCGACGTCGCTCGTGATAGCGATAAGCAGGAGTACTTCAAGGAGGGACTGGATGATCACATCCAGTATGCGCTGCTGAACCACCGCTTCGACAACTTCAACCAGCTGGTTGATGCGGCCCTCAACACCGAGCGTAAGCGCCGGGAGATTGAGGATAAGAAGAGGAAGATGGCTCCATCTTCTTCGGGCAGCAACACTCGTCCCCGCTATCAGCATCCACCACAGCAGCAGTAGAGGCCGCCCCAGCAGTACCAGCAGCGGCAGCAGTACCCGCCTCGTCCTCAGCAGCAGCCGCAGGCAGGTCAGGGTCAGAGGCTTCCAGCACCTCCGGCTCCACCAGCTCAGAGGCAGGGAGCGCCCAATCCTCCTCCTGGGCAGCAGGCCGCTGCATTTCCTCGAGTGTGCTTCCACTGCGGTGAGCCGGGGCACTACGCCAACGTCTGCCCTCGGAAGGCGCAGGCAGGACAGCAAGGGCGTGCAGCTCAGCCCAAGGCCCCAGCTCAGGGCAGGGTGAACCACGTGACGGCCGAGTCAGCGGCCGATGCTCCTAACGTGGTTATTGGTACGTTCATGGTCAACACCCATCCTGCTACAGTGCTTTTTGATACCGGTGCTACGCATTCTTTCATCACTCAGTCTTTTGTTGAGCATCATGGTATTCCTACTAGCACATTAAAGAGGTGCATGTTAGTTTCTTCACCGGGAGGACAGTTGAGGTCTCATGTCTTCTGTCCCAGAGTCAGTGTGGCCATAAGGGGGGTAGATTTCAGTGCGAATCTGATGGTGCTAGACTCCAAGGGCATTGATGTGATCCTCGGGATGGAGACTCTTGCTAAGTGGGGAGTCCGGATAGATTGTGCTCAGAGGACTGTTCTTCTGTCAGCACCGGATGGTCAGGAGGTCACTGTTGGAGCTACAGAGCCTTCTGGATTTCTTCATCAGATGGAGGCTAGACCCACGGATGGTATTCGCGTGGTGTCTGAATTCCCGGACGTCTTTCCGGACGATTTGCCAGGTATGCCGCCTGATCGCGACATTGAGTTTTCTATTGATCTCTTGCCTGGCACAGCTCCTATTGCTAAGAGGCCCTATCGTATGGCACCTGTTGAGCATGAGGAAGTTAAGAAGACCATCGACGAGTTGCTAGCTAAGGGTTATATCCGTCGCAGTTTCTCTCCTTGGGCTTTTCCTGTATTGCTTGTAGAGAAGAAGGATGGCGCGAAGAGGATGTGCGTCGATTATCGGGATCTGAATGCAGTCACTATCAAGAACAAGCATCCGTTGCCCCGTATTGAGGATCTTTTTGATCAGCTTCAGGGTGCTTGTGTATTCTAGAAGATTGATCTGCGTTCGGGTTATCATCAGCTGAAGATTCATCCGGAGGATATTCCGAAGACAGCACTCACTTGCAAGTATGGGCTATACGAGTATACGGTCATGTCCTTTGGCTTGACCAATGCTCCGGCTTTCTTCATGCATCTGATGAACAAGGTTTTCATGGATTATCTGGACACCTTTGTGGTGATATTCATTGATGATATCCTGATATATTCCAAGTCAGAAGCAGAGCATGAAAACATCTGAGGCTTGTGTTGCAGAGGCTCAGAGAGCACAAGCTGTATGCCAAGCTCAGCAAGTGCGAATTCTGGATTGACGAGGTTCCTTTCCTCGGTCATGTGATCTCCAAGGGAGGTATTGCTGTGGACCCTGGAAAGGTAAAGGATGTGCTTGACTGGGTTGTACCGCAGACAGTGAAGGAGGTCCTCTCTTTTCTGGGCTTAGCAGGATATTATCGGAGGTTCATTGAGAATTTCTCCAAGATTGCGAAGCCTTTGACTTCCTTGCTAGAGAAGGGTGTGGATTTCTCTTGGACTGATGAGCGTCAGAAGGCCTTCGAGCTGAAGAAGAGGTTGACTACGGCGCCAGTCCTTACTCTGCCAGACCAGAGAAAGAGGTTCACAGTGTATTGTGATGCTTCGAGGGATGGTCTTGGTTGCGTCCTGATGCAGGAAGGCAGAGTCATAGCTTATGCTTCGCGGCAGTTGCGCCGGCACGAGCTGAATTATCCCACTCATGATCTGGAGTTAGCCGCAGTTGTGCATGCTCTGAAGATATGGAGGCATTACTTGTTTGGGCAGAGGTGTGACATTTACACCGATCACAAGAGTCTTAAGTATATTTTCACTCAGAGTGAGCTGAATATGCGGCAGAGAAGATGGCTAGAGTTGGTCAAGGATTATGACCTGGAGATTCACTATCATCCGGGCAAGGCTAATGTTGTAGCAGATGCTCTGAGCAGGAAGAGCTATGTTAACATGGCCGTGGCTTTTCAGATGCCTCAGGAGTTATGTGAGGAGTTTGAGCAGTTTAGTCTGGGTTTCTTGCATCACACCTTGGGTACGTCATTTGAGGCAGAACCCACTCTAGAGGCGGAGATCAGGCAGCATCAGAAGGAAGATCAGAAGCTGCAGGAGATTCGTGACCTGATCAAGATTGGCAAAGCACCTCATTTCAGAGAGGATGATCAGGGTACCTTGTGGTACAAGGGTCGTATATGTGTGCCGGATGTAGGAGATCTCAGGAAGCTGATCCTGAGTGAGGCTCATGATACGGCATATTCCATTCATCCAGGCAGCACGAAGATGTATTATGATCTCAAGGAACGATTCTGGTGGTATGGAATGAAACGTTCCGTTGCGGAGTACGTGGCTATCTATGACACTTGTCAGCGTGTCAAGGCAGAGCATCAGATGCCAGCAGGGTTATTGCAGCCGTTGAAGATTCCAGAGTGGAAATGGGAGGAAATCACTATGGACTTCATTGTTGGCTTGCCTCGTACTCAGAAAGGGTACAACTCCATATGGGTAGTAGTGGATCGGTTGACGAAGGTTGCTCACTTCATTCCGGTGAACACTACCTATTCCGGTGCTAGACTCGCAGAGTTGTACATCTCCAGGATTGTCTGTCTGCATGGTGTTCCTAAGAAGATTATATCTGATCGAGGATCTCAGTTCACTTCACGGTTCTGGGAGCAGTTGCATGATTCGTTGGATACGAAGCTGCGCTTCAGTACTGCTTATCATCCTCAGATAGATGGGCAGACAGAGAGAACCAATCAAGTGTTGGAGGTTATGCTTCGAGCCTGTGCTATTCAGTATGGTACCAGCTGGGATAAATGCCTGCCGTATGCGGAGTTTTCGTATAACAACAGTTATCAGGCCAGTCTGAAGAAATCCCCGTTCGAGGCCCTGTATGGTCGGAAATGCAGGACTCCGCTGTATTGGGATCAGATTGGCGAGAGGCAGGTATTCGGTCCGGATATTGTTGAAGAGGCAGAACAGTTGGTACAGCAGGTGCGCGAGAATCTGAGGGTCGCTCAGACTCGTCAAAAGAGCTACGCAGATGTTCGTCGTCGAGATTTGACATTTATAGTAGGTGATCATGTATACCTGAAGGTCTCGCCGATGAGAGGAATCCGCAGGTTTAATGTGAGAGGGAAGCTAGCCCCCCGATACATTGGTCCGTTCAAGGTGTTAGAAAGGAAAGGTGAGGTAGCATATCGTTTGGAGTTGCCTCTCAGTCTCTCAGGAGTGCACGATGTGTTTCACGTGTCCCAGCTGAAGAAGTGTTTGAGGGTACCAGAAGAGCAAGCACCGCTAGAAGGGTTAGATGTGCAGGAGGATCTGACCTACATCGAGCATCCGGTCAAGATTCTGGAGACATCCGAGAGAGTTACCAGGAACAAGAAGATCAAGATGTGCAGAGTTCAGTGGAGTCATCATACGGAGGATGAGGCTACCTGGGAGCGAGAAGATGAGCTGAGGAAGACATACCCCGACCTCTTTGCTAACTAGCCGATCAGAATCTCGGGACGAGATTCCTGTAAGGGGGGTAGGTTTGTAACACCCTAAGGTAATTTGCCCTAATTTTAATGAATTTATTTGGGCTTAAATAAATTTTTCAAATTTTTTCTTTAATTATTGCGGCAATTAAAGTAATTAAAAACACAAGAAAATAAAATTTATTATAAGAGCAACATGTTTGTGCATTCATGCTGGTGCATTGTTTTATTTGTGTTGGGTTTGAATTCAAATTTATTTGAATTCAAATGGAATGGTTTGAATGTTTGGGTGTGGAAAGGAAAAAGAAAAGAAGAAGGAAAGACAACAGAGCCCAGCAGCCCAACCCTCCACCTCGGGCCCCTCTCTTTTCCCCTCTACCCGCGTGGGCCGAGCGGCCCAGCAGCCAGCCAGCCCGGGCCAGCTCTTTCCCCCTCGCGCGCAGCCGCCCCGGCCCGCTTTCCCCCTCTCCTTCTCTCTCTGGCAGCGTGGTCCTACCTGTCAGTGCTCTTCTTCCCCCTTCCTCCCTTTCTCCCCGGCGTGCAACGGTTCCCCCGAAACCGCCGGCGAGCTGCTCTCCCCGGGCCCGCACGCCAGGGTAGCCTCGCCGCCCAACAAAGGGGATCTCCTGAGCCCAGAGTCCTAACCCTAGCCCTGCGTCGCCCGAGGACCCTCAGCTCCGCCGCCCCTTGCTCCGCCGCGTCTCCCTCTCTGCCTCGCCGTCGGGTCGCTGCTCCGGAGCGCCACCGACCCCGACAACCCCCGCGCTCGCCTCACCTCACCACTGGGAGACTTCCCGAGCCCAGCACTCGTACCCCAAACCTCCGCATCACCGGGATTTCGTCACGAAGCCGCCGTCGGTGAGCCACTCCGCCGTCCCAATTCGTCACCGCCAGTGCCGCTCCGGTCCTGCTGACTCCCTGTGCACCTCCGCAGGAACCTCCCGGAGCGATTTCCGCCATCCAGAGGGCCCGGCCACCCCGGCATCATCTTCCTCCGCGAGAGCCCGATCCCTCCGCCGCCGGTCGTCGTCGTCTTCCTCCCTCCGCTGCAACTCCGGCCACCACGAGCCCTTGGTGAGCTTCCTCTCCCTTCCCTGGTCATGTTGCACCGAATGCCGTAGCATTTAGGCCCCCGTAGCGCCCGGAACGCGCGCACGCCGGCGTGTCCGCCGCCCCGAGCCGCCCTCGTCATGGGGATCACCTACCCGAGCCCCATCTCGCCTTCTGTAGTGCCTAGATGAGTTTCCCAGATCCGAGCCTGGAGCACGAAGTTAGGTCGTCTCCGGCGAAGCGCCGCCGCGGGAGCTGGGCTCCGGCAACCCAGCGCCGCCCCCTCCGAGCCCAAACGCCGCGAGCCGTCCGATCTGCATCCTGCGCTCGCGATTAGATCGGAGTCTCATTGAATCGTGACCCTTAGATCCAGATCCAGCGGATGTGTTTCCCTCGTACCGGTTCGCGGATTAGTTTAGATCTCGACCGCTGGATCCAGATCCAATGGGCTAGAACAGAAGATACCGTTTCAGCCCATTAGTTTTGCTAAAGAGCCCCTGCCTTTTGGAGAAATCAACCCGCGGTCCCCTGTAGTTTAAAAATTATTACGATCAGGTCCTTTTCTTTCCGTTTGACCCCCTGAGCTTTCCAGTTTTCATGACCGCGGTCCAGCCCTAGGGTTTTTAGCTATCTAGCCCCTGTGTCTACCCTTTAATCACGTTTAGACCCTCGGTTTTTGCGCAGAAACCCCTGGAAGTTCCAGTTTTCTTACAAAAAGGTCCCTGGCTCTTGTTTTAAGCGTAGTTTTCGTGTCTTAGCTCCGTTTTAGGTGTTCTTTATATCCACGCGATCGTTGTAACGCGTAGAATAGTTCTAGGCCAGTTTTATGTGCTGTTCTATTGTATTGGTGTACTGTTTCTTATATTTTGCTATTGTTTGCATGTGTGTGCATGTGTGGCCCATGTATTGCTGTTACGATCGTGAGTAGACACCGAGCCACCGGAGCAGTACCAGGAGCAGCCATCTTCCGAGCAGTTCGAGCAGCAGCCGGGAGAGTATGAGGAAGGCAAGTATAACATGAACCTCCTATCACTTTTAAATACAATTTCATACTGCATTTTAATACTGTATGCCTATAAGGACTTTCCTAGCCACTTTATGTCCTATATAAATATCCTTGGGTTGCATTTTGGTTAGTTGTGCTAGGTTGCTGCGCTATAACATAATTGGTCCTTTTTAATTAATTTGCTAATGATCTTATGCAACTTAATTCTGGAGCCGACCCTCTGTGCTGTGTGCTTGAGTGGTTTGTGCGTCCTTAAAAATATGTTTTTTTGTAGAAATATAGTTTAGGGGGCCAGCACGGTGCTTAGTGCTTGGTTGGCCACTCTCCCTAAGGACCGGTTCATAGAGCGACAACCTGGGACAACCGCGCAACCACAAGACTGGAATGGGACGGTCTTGACTTACTAATTAGGTCATTTTGGTTCGGGAGTAACTTACCTGCGTGGGCAAGAGGGGTGGTAAGCTTCAATGGTCCCTGCTCCTCCGGCTTGGTCTGTGCTGTGTGTCTTGTACCCCCGGAGGTGGGCCCCATCGTCGCTGATCCAGAATCCTTAGCGGTTACACCTTACCAATGTGATCCTTTGTAACGGTCTCGTAGTGTGCTTGCTAGCCATCTCACCTAAGGAAGTGTAATGAACAACTAGCGTAGCTCACGACTTGTGGATAAAGTTGTGCAACCTCTCGAGAGTGTAAAACTGATATATCAGCTGTGCTCATAGTCATGAGCGGCCCAGATCCTCCTTTTGATTAGTGGGGTTATCAACCTTTGATTAGGGAGATTCACCGGGTGGTTTTGGTTTGGATGGTTCTTAGTAGTTTTTAATTAACACTGATTAATTTCTTATGGAATTGGGTTAGGGTAATTCATCCACTTGTAGTAATTAGCTTTAATAAAATTTGCCAAGACTAAAAGCTAATGCAGTTGAGTCAGCTAGCCTAGAGCCTCATAGTCTGTGTTATACTTGTTGAGTACTAGTTTGTACTCACACTTGTCTCTCCACTCTTCTGTCCTATTTTGGATATCTTCGACTGCTGCTCAGTGCCCGGCAACGTGGAGGACTACGTCAGCGGCTTCGACGACTTCTAGGCGTTTGTCTCCCAGTCGACGTCCCTGTGGCGCCCAGCTCTTCATGTATTCATTTTACGCTTCCGCATTCCTTGAACTGATTCTTGATTCAGTTGTAATAAAGATATTCATTTTATAATTTATACGCTTTTATTCGTGACATGTGTTGTGATATCTTGATAATCTGTTGTATATATGCGTGACTTGATCCTGGCGCATATATGATTGCTCGATTTATGTTCTTATAAATCGGGTAAATTTAGATCAAGATGTCCATTAGTTGGCATGGGTGTCTTGATAGGCTTGGCATTCTCCATGTCAAACTTTTTCAACATATCTTTAGTATACTTGGTTTGACAAATGAAAGTGCCTTCCTTGAGTTACTTGATTTGAAATCCAAGAAAAAAAGTTAACACTGCCTTTGCCGGTCCCAAGCCCGCGATGAGAAAATATGGAGGGTTGTGTTAGGTCTGGCGAACCAGCGTAAAAAATCAGCCACTCAAATGGAAATAAAACCCATAAGAAATTCGTTGGGGCGTAACCCTCTTAGCGACGCGCTACATCGGAACCCGGGTGTGGTGTTAAATGGGTAAGGGCCAGGTTGTCATCCCCTCAGGAGCGCGTCGTATCGTGATCCAGGTATGATGATAAGTGAGCAAGGGTCGGGTCATCGCAGCCTCTGTGGCGTGCTACATCTGCGCCCGGGTGTAGTGAAAAATGGGCAAGGGTCTTCGCATTTCTCTTGACGGGTGCGAAGGGTAAGGAAGCTAGCTGAGCCAACTAGGATTTGTCTAGGTAGTTGGAACGTAGGGTCTCTAACAGGTAAGTTAAGAGAACTAGTCGATGTAGCAATTAGGAGGCGTGTAAATATTCTATGCATGCAGGAGACTAAATGGAAGGGCCAGAAGGCGAAGGAGGTGGAGGGTCCTGGCTTCAAGCTCTGGTACACGGGGACAACTTCGGGTAGGAATGGTGTAGGCATCTTGATCGATAAGAGCCTTAAGGATGGAGTTGTAGATGTTAGGAGGCAAGGCGACCGGATTATCCTAGTGCGGTTGGTCATTGGAGATTTGGTTCTGAAGTGATCAGTGCCTATGCCCCTCAGGTAGGTCTTAGTGAGAGGTCCAAGAGTCAGTTTTGGGAAGATCTTGATAGCATGGTTAGTACCGTGCCTATTAGTGAGAAGCTCTTCACAGGAGGAGACCTCAATGGCCATGTGGGAGCGACTAATGTAGGATATGAGCGAGTACACAGGGGGTTTCGGGTATGGTAGTAGGAACGAGGGGGGGAGGATGTTTTGAATTTTGCGGTGGCCTACGACCTGCTGTTAGCGAATACCCTCTTTAGAAAGAGGGAGTCCCATCTAGTGACTTTCCATAGTGGACAATACTCGAGCCAAATCGACTTTATCCTTGCTAGGAGAGAGGATAGACGTGCATGCTTAGATTGTAAGGTGATTCCTGGGTAGTGTGTTGTCCCCCAACACAAGCTTGTGGTGGCGGATTATCGTTTTCGGGTACCTGCCCACCGGGACAAACATGCCAAGATTGCGAGAATGAAGTGGTGGAAGCTTAGAGGGGAAGAGGCACAAACGTTTAAGGAGAGGATGCTAGGCGAGGGGCCTTGGGAAGAAGGAATAGATGTAGATGATATGTGACTAAAGATGGCGACATGTGTTCGGAAGGTGGCCTCAGAAGTGTTTGGTGTGAGTAGGGGAGGCAAGCAGGAAGTGAAAGAGACTTGGTGGTGGAATGACGAGGTGCAAAGGGCTATTAAGGAGAAGGAGTGTTTCAAACGCCTTCACCTCGACAAGAGCACAAACAACATCGAGGGCTATAGATTAGCGAAGAGGTCTGCAAAGCGAGCTGTAAGTGTAGCGAAAGGTCAGGCTTTTGATGACCTTTAACAACGGCTAGGTATGAAGGAAGAAGAGAAGGACATTTATAGGATCTCTAGGACCCGTGAGAGGAAGACAAGGGACATAAACCAAATCAAATGCATCAAGGATGGGACAGATCGACTTCTGGTGAAGGATGAGGAGATCAAGGACAGATGGCGAGAATACTTCGACAAGTTGTTGAATGGGGAAAATGAGGGTCCTACCTTCGAGTTGGACGACTCATCTGATGATACCAACAGACGCTTTGTGAGGAGGATTCAGGAGGCAGAGATCGGGGAGGCTTTGAAGAGGATGAAGGGAGGTAAAGCGATGGGTCCTGATGGCATCCACATTGAGGTGTGGAGATGCCTGGGCGAGAGGGTGGTAGTATGGTTAACTAAGCTTTTTAACCTAATTTTCTGGTCAAACAAGATGCCGGAGGAATGGAGGAGAAGTATATAAGTACTGATCTTCAAGAACAAGGGAGATGTTCAAAGTTGTACTAACTACCGGGGGACTAAGCTGATGAGCCATACGATGAAGATTTGGGAGAGGGTTATCGAGCATCGCCTAAGAAGATTGACAAGGGTAACCCAAAACCAGTTTGGGTTCATGCCTGGGAGGTCGACCATGGAGGCAATTTTCTTAGTACGACAGTTGATGGGGAGATATAGAGAGGAGAAGAAGGACTTACACATGGTCTTTATTGACCTAGAGAAGGCGTATGACAAAGTACCGAGAGACGTCATGTGCTGGGCCTTGGAAAAACACAAAGTCCCAACTAAGTATATTACCCTCATCAAGGATATGTACAAGGATGCGATGACTTGTGTTCGAACATGTGATGGCAATACCAGTGACTTTCCAATTAAAATAGGACTACATCAGGGGTCAGCATTGAGCCCTTATCTATTTGCTTTGGTGATGGATGAGGTCACAATGGACATACAGGGTGATATCCCTTGGTGTATGCTCTTTGCTGATGATGTGGTGCTAGTTGACGAGAGTAGGGCAGGGGTTAATACGAAGTTGGAGCTGTGGAGACACACATTAGAGTCGAGGGGGTTCAGACTGAGTAGGACCAAGACCGAGTATATGATGTGCGACTTTAGCCTGACTAGACATGAGGATGGGGACGTTAGCCTCGAAGGCCAAGTGGTGGCCAAGAAGGATACTTTTCGGTATCTAGGATCAATGCTTCAGAAAGATGGAGACATTGATGAAGATGTTAGGCATAGAATTTCAGCCGGTTGGTTGAAGTGGCGGCAGGCTTCTGGCATCCTCTGTGACAAGAAGGTGCCACAGAGGCTAAAAGGTAAGTTCTATAGGATGGCGATTCGCCCGGCGATGCTATACGGTGCTGAATGTTGGCCTACAAAAAGGCGACATGTCCAGCAACTGAGTGTAGCAGAGATGCGTATGCTGTGTTGGTTCTGCGGGCATACAAGAAGGGATAGAGTCCGGAATGAAGAGATTCGAGATAGGGTCGGGGTGGCACCTATCGATGAGAAGTTGATTCAACATCGGTTGAGATGGTTTGGACATGTACAACAGAGGCCTCCCGAGGCGCCGGTGCGTAGTGGAGTTTTAAAGCGGAGCGATAATGTAAGGAGAGGTAGAGGTAGACCTAGACTAACTTGGGACGAGACGGTCAAGAGAGACCTTAAGGAGTGGAATATCGCTAAGGAATTAGCTATGGATAGGAGCGCTTGGAGATTAGCAATTAACGTACCTGAACCGTGACTTTTGTTACTTTTTGTTTAACCCCTAACTCTTCCTTTGGCTTGTACCCTTTTTGTGTTTCTTATTCTTGTTTTCTGTGGGTTTCATCTCTAGCCTACCCCAACTTGCTTGGGACAAAAGGCTAAGTTATTGTTGTTGTTGTTGTTGTTGTTGTTGTTGTTGTTGTTGTTGTTGTTGTCACCCATCATGGATATCTCAAATCTCTTCGTCATGATCCTACTAAAGTCCTCGCACCAAGATTGATTAGTAGAACCAAATATAATATCATCGATATATATTTGGCATACAAAAATATCTTTATCAACTTTACGAGTGAAAAGAGTAGGATCGGCATGGCCTATCTCAAAGCCTTTCCTTAAGAGAAAATTCTTAAGGCATTCATACCATGCTCTAGGTGCTTGCTTGATCCCATAGAGCGCCTTATGAAGCTTGTAGACATGGTTAGGAAACTTGGAATCTTCAAAACCCGGTGGTTGCTCAACATATACCAATTCGGAGATTGGTCCATTAAGAAAAAGCACTCTTCACATCCATTTGGTATAGCTTGAAATCATGGTGAGTTGCAAAGGCAAGCAAGATACGAATTGACTCAAGCCTAGCTACAGGAGCATAAGTCTCACCAAAATCCAAACCTTCGATTTGTGTGAAGCCTTGAGCAACCAATCTTGCTTTGTTCCTTGTCACCACGCCATGTTCATCTTGTTTGTTCCGAAAAACCCACTTGGTTCCAATAACATTTTGCTTGGGACTTTCTACTAAGGACCAGACTTTATTCTGTGTGAAGTTGTTCAATTCTTCTTGCATAGCCATCATCCAATCTGGATCATCCAGAGCTTCTTCTACCTTAAGTGGTTCCAAGGAAGAAACAAACGAGTAATGTTCACAAAAAGTAGCCAAACGAGAACGAGTAGTTACCCCTTTACTTATGCTTCCAAGGATGTTATCTACGGGATGATCCTTTTGGATATTTTGATGGATTCTTGGATGAGGAATTTGAGCTTCATGTTGTATTGGTTCAACTTCTTGTTCAGCCTGAGATTGATCTTGATGTGGAGTTGAGGGTTCAACTTAAGTAACCCGGATAGTCCGGTCCATAGTTCGGATATTTCGGATAGGGGATCCAGAGTCTCCGGAAGTAAGGCCGGAGTTTCCGGGTTGTGCGGCGGAGGTGGTTGTAGATGACCCTCTGAACATCAACATATCATCATCATCTTGATCTCCTTGTTCTTGAGACTTTATTTCACCAGTGGCTAGCTTCTTGATTGCCTTGCTTGGTGATTCTTCCATGCCTACAACACCATCAACTTGCTCTCCTTGAGAGCCATTAGATTCATCAAATGTCACGTCACACGCAACTTCAACACAACCGAAGGTTTTGTTAAAGACACGATAGCCATGAGCATTTGAGGCATAACCAAGAAGGAAACCTTCATCAACTTTAGGTGCAAACTTAGAGTTTTTGGGCTTCTTGTTAAGAATAAAACACTTACTTCCAAAAACTCTAAAATAAGACACGTTAGGCTTTTTACCAAGTAGAAGCTCATAGGCTGTCTTATTCAATATCTTGTGTAGATAAAGGTGATTGATGACATGGCATGTCGTGTTGATTGCTTCCGCCCAAAATTGATCCAAGACCTTGTATTCATCAAGCATTGTCCTTGCGGCTTCAATGAGAGTTCTTTTCTTCCTTTCAACAATTCCATTTTGTTGTGGAGTATATGGAACGGAGAACTCATAACCAATGCCCTCTTCATCTAGGAATTTTTCAATGTGGGTGGTCTTGAATTCGGTGCCATTATCACTTCTCACTTTCTTGATCTTGGTTTCGAATTCATTTTGAGCTCTTTTTGCAAATTTCTTGAGTGTATCTTGCACTACACTTTTATCATGCAAAAAGAATACCCAAGTGAAACGAGAATAATCATCAACAATGACAAGACCATATTTGTTACCACCAATACTCATATAAGCCACCGGGCCGAATAAGTCCATCTGTAGTAGTTCCAATGGCTTGACGGTGGTGACAATGCTCTTTGATGGATGAGGAACACCAACTTGCTTTCCGGCTTGACAAGCACTACAAATACAATCTTTCTCAATAGAGACATTGGTTAGTCCTAGAATGTGATCCCCTTTAGGAACTTGTTGAGGTTTCTCATCCCAGCATGGGCTAGTTGGCGATGTCATAACCAACCTAAGCTAGACTTTGCCACCAAGTGAACTTTTTCTTGTGAAAAATCCACTAGATAAAGCTTTCCCTTGAGTACACCCTTGAAGGCAACGGAGCCATCGCTTCTCCTAATGACGGTCACACCTTGGTTAGTAAATAAATAATTGAAGCCCACAAAATTGTGATATGGACAACAAATTATAGCCAAGTGACTCAACTAAGAGAGCCTTTGAAAGAGAGAATTTTGGGTTTAGATCAATTTTACCGGTGCCAAGGAGTTTTCCCTTTTGATTTCCGGCAAAGGTAATGTGATGATCACCATCGGATTCTTTCAAAGATTCAAACATAGTTTCTTCTCCAGTCATATAATTTGTACATCTGCTATCAATCACCCATGTGGATCCACCGGAGAAGTATTCCTACAAAACAAGATTATTCCTTCCTTTTAGGTACCCAACAGTACTTGGGTCCTTGAGTGTTAGTCACAAGCACCTTGGGTACCCACACATGGCTTTTCACCTTAGTGTTGCATGAGCGGTGACCCACAAACATAGCAACCACTTTACCACGGTAGTTCCTAGTTAACATATAATCCTCATAAAAAGACATTTGAGAGGATGACTCTTGTGTCTTATGATCTTGGAACTTGTCTTGCTTTAATGAAGATGCGACAATTTTGGCACCATCATCACATGTTGTGCCTCCCTTGACAAACTTGACATGACTTGTCCCTTGTGTCTCACCAACTCCCTTGCGGATGGGAGTAGTCATGTTCACTAGACCTCCATTTCCTCCTAAGGCGGCCTTCTTGTTGTTCTTGACATACGAGATGGTTTGAGATGCACCATCTTCATTCTTTCCAAGTTTCTTATCTTTCTCAAAGCCATACTTGCTGATGTACTTTGATCCAAATCACTTGGTATGCTTCTCAAATTCACCTACCCTTGGTGAGGGATTTGTCTTGAGTATTTGCTTTCGAGATGGTTCTTCTTCTTGCACTAATTGAGTAAGTCTAGTAATCTCTTTCTTCATGGTATGCATTTCGGCATGGTTAGTAGCACAAGTTTGAATATTAATATTAAAGCATCATGCACAACCATTACTAGTTGAAGGACTAGATGACTTTGATGACTCACAAGATTTAAAAGAGCTTTCCAAAAGAGAGTTAACTTTAACTTCAAGTACCGTATGAATGGCTTGCGAGCTTGTTAAGCTTTCTTGAAGTTTCGCATTATCTCTCTTCAAGTTAGCATGAGTGTCTTCAACTAAGGAGAGTTTTTTAGTTAAGTCAATCACTTTCCTCTTTTCACTAGTAAATGACTCTTCTACCTCAAGAAGTATGCTATCCTTAGTTTTTAGGGACTGCTCAAGTCTCTTGTTTTCCTTCCTTTCATTGGTAAGGTTTTTTTCAAGACCTTCGGATTTTTCTCTCTCAAGCCTAAGCAATTCTTGTTGTGATTCAAGAGTCTCATCTAGGTCATCTAGTTTTATTATTAGTTTCATCATTTTAGTTGCTGCACTTTTGCCATATTATTTAATGAGACTAGCAATTTCATCTTCCTCATCTAGTTCATCATCCGATGAGTTTGGGGATGTTACCTTCATGTTCTTTGCCATTAGACACATGATTGGACCTCGATCTTCATCATCGGTGAGATCTTCAAAAAAACTTGGTTGATACGAAGAGAAGGTCTTGAATGCCATGGTTGCAACATCTTCATTGTCAAAGTTGCTCTCTTCATTTGAATCCCATTCACCGGCATGCTTTTTGTATCTTGGCTTGTCCCTCTTGGATGAGCTCTCCTTGGTGTCCTTGTTCTTCTTCTTTTCTTCCGGACAATCCGCAATGAAATGCTCAATTTTCTTGCAACCAAAACAAGGCTTGCTTGATCTTCTTCTTGATTCATACTTGTTCTTGCCAAGGTTTCAAAAGTTGCTCTTCCTTAGAACCCTACTAAAGTTCCTGATGAAGAAAGCCATTTGCTCATCGTCAAGCTTATCATCTTCCTTATCACTAGAGTCATCATTCTTTGAGGATTGGGTAACCTTTACTTTGCCCTTTTACTTTGCATGAAGACCAACCTATTGTTCTTTACCGCTTCCTCTTGGAGGTCGGCCAAATCTTGATTGATCTTGACCCTCTTTAATTGATCATGGTGAGCTTCTATTCTTCCAAGAACATTCTTGGCGGTAAAGTGTTTAAAACCCCTCTCAACTCTTATCAAGCTAGGTAGTGTGACATCCCTAGCCATGTAGACGCTCAAGAGCTTGTCCACTATCTCACGATCACCCCATTTATCTCCACCACATGATTTGATTTGAATGGTGATCTTCTTCATTCGATTGTAATTTCTTTGACGGTTTCATCTTTCTTCATGGAGAAAAGACTTAGTTCATCTTCTAATGTCTTGATTCTTGACTCACGAACCTTTCTTAATCCTTGATGATTCACTTGGAGTGTGTCCCAAGCATCCTTGGCGGTGAGAGCATCTTCAATCTTGTCAAACTCTTCGGCACTTACGGAAGAGTGGAGGATGTTCAAAGCTTGGTAGTTGTGTTGCAAAACATAAGCTTGAACCGGTGTAGGAGTCTCATCATCATCTGGAATATCACAACCAACTTCCACAATCTTCCAAAGATCCTTGTGAATGGCACACAAGTAACCAAACATCTTTGTCTTCAATTGATTATAGCCCGTGCCATCAAAGTGAGGTGGCTTTCCCATGTGAATTGAAGCATTGTGTTCACTTGGAATTTGAAAGTTATAGTCATGACCCACTCGGTGATAGTTGGCTTTTTTTCTTCATTTTTGATGAGCTTGAGGATCTTTTCTTGTAATCGGTGTCTGAGTCATCGCTTGACTCGATTGTGATCCTGGTGTTGAATTTCCCTTTCTTTCTTTGCAGCTTCTTCTTCTTCTTCCATACCTTCCACTCTTGGAATGACATCTCATCATCAGTTGTTTCCAACTCATCTTCTTCTTTTTCATGTCGATCATTCTTTTTCTTATCTTTGTAAGACGAACTCTTGTTATCCTCAGGCTTTCCCGATGACTTCTCCTTGTCAACTTCATCGGTTGGATCGATAGGAGCCTTAGATAAAGTGTCACCCGACATCTTAATTCTCCAATCGGTTAAGCTTCAAAGATGGAGAACGTGGCTCTGATGCCAATTGAAAGGATCTCAAGATGCCTAGAGGGGGGTGAATAGACTAATCTGAAACTTAAAACACTTTAAACACTGTCAGTAACACAAATGTCTGGATACTCCGGATATATATCTGGATACTCTAGGATTTGTGTCCAAAGTTTTCAGAAATATCATCCAGAGAGTCCGGGTATGAAACAATGTACACCTAAACAAAGATATTGATGCTGTAATTTAGATAGAGTAAATTTAGACAAGCTAGTGGTACCTTTGGACCATTTCTTACCAGTTGTCTTGCTCTAGAGACTCGTATAATAGTAGATCGACCTCAAACCCTAGAAAGCTAGTCTCACAAGCAAATAACTAATAAAACAAGTAAGGAGCACAAGAGAGAGACAGAATTTATTTCCCGAAGTTCACTCCCAAAGGAGCTACGTCTCCGTTGAGAAAGGATTCAAAAGACGGTGCTCAAAACCCCTATGCTCTTCTTCCAAGGGTGAGACCAACGTGCAAACCCATATCTGGTCGAAAATGAGCAAGAGAGGTTTGAGTGAAGGGGTATGGGTGTATTTATACCCCCTCTCACAGAAAACTAGCCGTTGGCTAAAGGGCGGATACTCAGGGTATATGTCTGGATACTCCAGACACTGGGGTCCGGAGACTCCGGTCTCAGAGAATTTTATGAATGGGGAACACTTACCCAGAGACTCCGGGTATATGTCCGGAAACTCCGGACGTCTCTGTCCGGACATTCCGGACCAGTTCCCGGAAACTCCGGATTTAGCAGGGAATTTCATAAGAAGGCTGTTTCGAGTGATAGGTTTGATTCTCATAGTTTTGTAGGTTCTCTTGAGCACAACTACCACGTCAACACCTGTGGATCAAAATTCCTCTTGCTAGTACGGCATTCCTATACTCAATTTCAAAATAATATCTAATTCTTCAAGTAAATTTGAAACACCATTTTTCATTTCCCTTTTGAGGGGTCATGCTTCGTAATACGCTTTGCTTAATCACCCTTAGCACCTGAACACATGCTTGATAACATGATTAAATATACATGTGCTTTGTCATCTACCACCAAAATCCACTATGGGGCCTAGATATCTTTCAATCTCCCCCAGAAAACCTCCTTCAATCGGGTACTTAATTTATGTATAAATCATTATTCGGGTAGTCCCGTCCCCGTTCTTCGGAGTTTTGGCGGGGCTTCCAGGGCCCTCCAAAGGGTTTGACATTCAAACACAGAATGCTTGCTCTTCGGGTGCCACGGGCATTGCCCGTGGAGGGCTTCCTCGAATCGTTTCTTCTAACTGCGAGTCTTCCATCTACGGGTGGATTGTTCCCCAGCTTCTAGCTTGCGCTTCCGAGTTGTTTCCAGGTAGTCATGAGGGAGTTGATAGTGGGTGGGGCTGTAGGCTGTCACTTCTTTGCGCTCCTACTGCCTAGCAATGATGACATTGCGGGCGTCCCGGCCAGCGTTGATGATGGTGCAAAGGTCGCCCATGAGGAGTCATGGAGGTTCCCGCTCCCTTGGTGGTTCATCTCGACCGCGCGGTGCCTACGTTGGGCGCGCTTCGCATTGATGAGCCTACGGCGTTCCTTCTGGATGTCATCTGCGTCTTCTACCTTGATGTTGGCTAGGGATACACTATCCATTGTTATGTCCACGTCTTCATCGAGTGGATCAAGGAGGTAGTCACCGTAGTCGTCTAGCTGGACCCGCTCTAGGCCTTCACAATCCTCGTCGATGTGAATCATGAGAACTTCTCAATTGGGGGCGAAGCGTTTGGCACTCCGCACCACCTGGCCCTCGTCTTTGTCGTCGGAAGGAGCGAGGGGTCTGCCTTCTTGAAAAGGTAGTTGTCGGGTTTTATCCGGCTGCCCACCGAGGGGTATACCCAAGGTGGTAGGTTTTGGGTTGGGATGCGCCGAGATCAGAAACTCGAAGGTGAAGACAACACAAGATTTAGATAGGTTCAGGCCGCAATATGCGTAATGCCCTACGTCCTGTATGATGGTTTGCATTGCCTTGATGTTGATCTGGTGATCTTGGTTTTGATGGGGGTCCCTGCCCGCCCTTATATATCCGGGGGAACAGGGTTACATGAATCCTAGCCTGATACTAGCTTAGGAATCGTACTCAAGTACAACTCGAGTAGTTTCCTTCTGTATCGACTAGTTCTACTCTGCATGCGGGTAGAATACAACATAAATAAGGTACAGGACATGTCCTATCCCCTAGCCCAATATGGACTCCTTGATGTACACAGCCCCGTGGCCCCGGGCCTAACAAGCCCCCGAGCTCTTCATAGCTGAGTACTGCAGGCTCTTCGAGTACTTCTGAAGTAGTCTTCGACTTCTTTCAAAGCTCCTTCTTGACATTTCTCTTTGAGTACTCTTCTGACTGCATCGAAGCTATGAGGTAACACCCCCAACCGGGAATGATGCACCAAAAGCCAGATCCACAGGGGCTGATGGGGCGAACCCGTCGCCTTCTCCCGCAAATGACGTAACAATCGCCGTGGCGGGCGCTGTATCGGGGCGGCTCGCGCCCTCGGCTGAGGCAGCTCCGCCGCTAGCGGTGGGTTCCGTGGCCATCGCCACGACGGGCGCTACGCCCGGTTTGCTGGCGCCCTCGGCTGGGGTTGCCCAGCATCCAACGATGAGTGCTGTGGCTATCACCGCGAGAAGCATCACTCCGGTGCTGCCAGCCCCCTCGACTTGTACGCCTTCACCTCCAACTGCAAACGCTGTGGTGAAGAAGCCACTGAGCCTGGCGTTTAGGGATCCAGCAATAACCCGATCTCACGTGTAAGCACTGCTCTAGATCCCATCATTAGCCATGTATGAGATTCAAAATATCAAAACTTTATGTTGTCTAGAACAGGCCCGCAACAGCAGTGGTGCTGGACGAGCCAGGACTCGAGTTGGCTCCTCCAGCCCTCGAGCCCTCGCCCGAGCCAACCAGCGCACCGGAACCAGCAGAGGTCGCGGCTACAGCCTTGCCTAGCTCACCGCCGCCCGAGCCCCAGCACGCAGAACGTGAAGCCGGTGGCGATGAGCAAGTCGAGGTCGCCATTGACGTGCCTGCTGAGAGTGCAGGTAAAGTATCTGGCTGCCCTCAGCCGTAGTCGTCACTTGTTTAACACTTACTTTCTTGCAACAGCCGCCCAGCCATCAGTCGTTGAGGTGGTGGGAGCTGTAGAGGGGACTAGTGCGCAGCCCGCCCTTGGAGAAGAAGTCGAAAATATACTCCAGACCATTAGCAAGTTTGCCCAAGTAAGAGTCACATGCCCTACTGATGTTGAGTGTGGTTGGATCGTTCATCTCGATCCACCGGAAATGTGCAGGATACGAGCAAGAAGACCCAAGAGCAGGCCACCAGGCTGGAAGAATCCGCAAGGCACATTGACGAACTGACGCAGGAGCGGACCAGCTTGGAGCGTGCTAACGCTGAGCTTCGAGGCCAACTCAAAGAGCAGCGAAAAGCGCATCAAGGTATGATGGATCTTACGCGCGAGTTTGTATCATTAGTGATGATTGTGTATTCTGAAACCTGTTCATCACCGCAGAAATTAAGAAACTCGTAAATTATAAAGAAGAGCTGCTTAATGACTTGAAGAACATGCTCAATCGCCGCGCAGATGAAGTCGAGAGGCTGTAGAAGGTGATTGCCGACACGGAGAAACAGTTGGTCGACTGCCTCCAGCAGATCAAGACTCTGGGCGAAGAGAAGGAGAAACGCCAGAAAGAGCTGGAGGAGCTGAAGGCGGCAGCTCAAGAGCTTGTTGAGATGGTGGACACACGGGAGGACAACTCCGAAGGAGAGCCCCCACTGGTAGATCGTCTTCGTGGAGCGCCACAAAGAATCTTGGAGTTCGTCACCAAGGCCGCCGCCACCTACGTGGGTCACGCCTTAGGGCTAGTAAGATCATACTGGCCGAGGGCTCGACTTGAAGTACTCGCAGGGGGCGTAGCTGCCGACTGCACTGATGAGAGGTTCCGCGAGTACTTGGTAGAAGCCAGGCCAGTAGCTGAAAAAATTGTAGAAAACATGGTCCAAAACTGAACCCTTAGTGTTTAAGCCTTTTGTAATATAAGAGACCACAGTTATCTTTTATGTAGCCTTATGAGAACTCTGAGGGTATTGTCTCGTCTGAGGCAAAGACCTGCCACTTCTGAGTGCAACGGCTCAGGAGGTAGTCGATATAGCTCTGCACGTGAGCTTGTCGGGTAAGCCAGATGAAGTCCGACCGAGCGGATCCCACTTGCCCGGGGTGCGCAATATGTGGCGCAGCGACTAGGATGCCTCATAGCAAACAGTCAAAAACTACCCTGAGTATAACGACGTCAGGGGTAGTCGATACAGCCCAGCGAAGGGACAAGCCAAACAAGTTAGATAAAACCCGAACAAGTGGAGCCCAACGAGTCTGGGAAAGACATGATTGTCATCATGACGACACAAAAACGTGTAGCAAGAAGCCGATTTCAATAATATGGGCGTGGCCATAGCCTCCGCAGTGTATTCGAGAAATTACCTTTCGGGTCATGTGGCACAAAAAGCCGCCATATTGACCTAGAAAAGGAAAATAATCGTGGCGCGTACAGGAACTGGGGACAAGTCCCCTTAAGGATAGAAACATCGCAGGTGTTGTATATTCCATGAATTGGGTACATCCTGACCGTCGGGGTGTTGTTGTGGCAGAACCAACCTGAATTATACCGGCTCAAGTACGCGAGTCCACTTCCGAGGGCTCCAACGTGCTTCAAACGGTATAATCCCTTGGCCTGTCGGGTAACGTCCCGATAAACCACCGATACACAGGATCAAATAAGGTTACCTCACACGAAGGTGAGTCCAGAGATACAGTCACCCTCATATTTTACATCACAAGAAGGTTATTTTACAAAACTTTCCACAAGTAGTACAACGTTCCACACTTAGCAGAGTTATTACAAAGTTTGCAGAAATAGCAAAGGTTCAAACTAGGAGTCATTATTACAAACCAGTTGTAAAGTTCAAGTTCTAGCAACGGAATTTTAAAGTACGATAACTATACTCGTCGCCAATAAGGACGTCATGCTAAGCCATGGCATAACATCACTCGTTATGATCAGGGTTGACCGGGGACGGGTCCCACTCCTCAGACCAACCATCAGGCAAAGCATAAAGCCAAGGCATGGGGTAAGTAGGGTCTTCAGAGATATTACCTGAAATAACACATATAGCAAGGCTGAGTACTCTAATACTCAGCAAGACTTACCCGGTATTGGGTATACTTAGCCCATAACTAGACCATGCAGGCTTTGCAAAAGGTTCAAGGTTTAGCTTTTGCTGAAAAGCAACAAAGAGTAGGTCCTTATTTTATATTTTAGCTTTCAAGTTCTAATTTTTTTAACCATTCTAGGTAAGCACCTATAGCTACTCAAGCAAGGTAGAGTCTTTAAAGCATACATCAGCATTACTTATGAACAACATTGCTCTTGTTACTCTATGTGGAAAAAGAGTTAAGCAGTCTCAATCTTCGTGAGAAGCGGACGATTCTGAATCGAATTTCAACCCTTGCAAGGTAAACCTAACTCACACGCTTGGAACACCAACAGGTCGTTCCGAAGCAACCGTTTGCCTTTCATTCCGGGTCGTGGAACAAAGCCACCACAAGCGACTGCTGGACCATACGCACATCCAATGTGCAGGACATACGTCTGTAGCGCGACTACATGACCGTATGCCTGTCTGCTTTGCAGAACATACTCTCACAGTCGGTGCGTGTAAACATAAATAAAAGTCGAGTGGTGGGGGACGAGTCCACTTGCCGGGCCGATTGGTTACTAGGCTTACCGCTTACCATATTTCGCGGCATGTGGCTAGTACTTTCAAACGCTTAACTGCCACTACCACACACTGCGACCTTAACCAAATTCATCAACACAGACGGGGTACCATTTCTTTCCAAGATACTATACACAGCCCCGTCTGTCATCCTTATAGTGATTGCAGAATTGTAATCAATCAATTCCTAAATCGCGCGAGTGACAGGAAATCACTCGACTTCTACCGGTCCTATTAGCATAGCACTAGTCGGACTCAGTTTCTAATATTCAGTACATTGGTTCCTAGGGAGATGCATCTATGGTTTCCAGACAACTCCTAAGAACTTAATGCACAATTATATATATATAAAGGTAAATTGCAGTGTAAATAAGATAGTGGGTTTATGTCCGGGACTTGCCTTCACTGGCGGGGCTGGGGTCAGATATATTAATAAATCCTTCCGAACTCGGGTTCGGAGCTTCAGTTAATTTCTCAGTGATGTTCCCAGCGTCTTCAGAGACTTCCACTTCAGGTTCTGGGAGGATCTGATAGTTACCGTCGGCGAGAAACGTCGAGTCTATATGTGATCAAAATGATGCAGTTTAGGAAAAGCATAAATTGATATTCTACTTCACGATAAAGTTGCAATCCAATACATTCAACATTACACACCAGCAAACAACACAAACTCCCATACTGGGCAGTCATTTATCGGGTATTAATTAAGTTACTTAGTTACATTAAGCAGCAGGGTTATCTATACCAAACATTTAGCTATCTACCTTAAGTAGCATGATTATTTTAAATAGCCACACTAATCCCACTTAAAAACTCTATTTAATTTAGGAGTTCTACACATGATCCTAGGTTGATAATTTGTGGCTATGCTATACTACTCATGAACAAAGCTTTAAATTATTCTCATAAATTTTCATGCACTAGAACTATGGGTCATGAATTTTTCTTTGAATCTAAACTTAAATTCATGGCTGAGGTTGCATTAGGCCTCTGACACTCAAATTTTTATCTTAGATTACTCCTGTTGTAACAAAGCTAAGATAAATTTTTCAGCTCTAAACATGAAGGAATACATTTGGAATTAAATTAAGTAACTTTTATCAACATATAACAAAAAGTACTCGAAATCTAAGCAAATGAACAGTAAAGTACTCGAACTTTTTACATAGAGCTATACATAGCACATACAGTCTAAGTTCCAAATTTCAGCAATAACACATGCCTACAACATGAGATACAATTAAAACACTTATTTTCTAATATTTAATCTACATCAACTTCCTAAATAAAAGTAGTCGAATTTTACTTAAGGATTCCAACAAAATTGGTTTGGCATTTTTCTGATTTTTCTATGATTTACTACGATTTTTCAAAGTTTCAGCCAAAGATTTCAAAAAGGTCCAGCGTGATACTGTTCATCTGAGTCAGGGTCTGTGCAGATAGGTTCGTGGAACTATTCCTATTGTTGTATGGGTCCCTGGTCGCAATTTTTGGAACAGAGAGAGCTCAGGGAGTTCGATTCCCGCGATGGGGTGCTTCCCGGAGGCGAGGGATAGGTGGGGGAGCATGAGGGACACGAGGGCTACCTTTGGATGGGCTCGGTTGACGCCGGGGTGGCTGGAGGAGGGCCGACGATGGTGACAGTAACTTGCCAATGGTGGCAGTGGTGCTCCGGCGAGCTCCGGCGAGCGGGGTCGATGGGGAACAGGTGGAGGAGCTTCAAGGGGCTGGGGGCAAGCGATTTTGGGGGTCAGCTCGAGAGAAGAGAGACCGGAGGGGCGCTCTCGGCGTGGGGTGGTTGAGCGGCAACAATGGAGGGCAACAGTGGTTTCTGGTAGTGCAACCGTGAGCTAGAACCGGCCTTTTATAGGCTGTAGAGATAGAGGAGAGTGGAAAGGGCGCAATGCCACGGCCCTAAGTGGCTGCGTTGACGCGGTGGGCGGCGAGCAGAAGTGCCGGCGAGACCGGGCGGCACTGGCAGTGCCGTGGCACTCGGCGAGGGGGTCAACAAGAAGAGCTAGAGCGGCGCTCGGGTTGGGGTCGACGCGTGGCGCAGCTAGGAGCTGGAGGTGGCGCCGGGGAGCGGCCGAGGCTCAACACATGGTCGGGGAAGCGGTGCTGACACCGGCGGCAGAGGAGCAGCGGGCGGAACAGAGGAAGTGCCAGAGGAGGAAGAAGAGAGGAGGAGGTCCGAGGGGCTTCGTTGGAAATTGCAAAAACTTCAGGGACTGCACTGTAAATAGAAATTTCCCATTGATCCAAAGCTCAAATGAAGAAATGGTCAAAATAGAAGTTGTAGCACTTTTCGAAACCTATAACTTTGTTTTAGGGCTCAAGTTCAGAAACATAAAGCACACTATGTTATTTTACCATTTTTCTCTCAAATCAAACTTTTCATAAGTTTTGTCCTAACAAAGAAATTTTTATGAACCTTTGGGCTTGTTTGCAAGCATTTAAGGCTGGTAATGATGACATTCACCTTTTTCACTTTGACCCTTAGTAATTTTTGGAAATTTACTTTATACTCCAACTAAATTACCTAAAAGGGTTTGTATTTTCATAAATTTACACAAATACCCTTATTCTCATAACTTTATTAGATTTTCACACAATTTCACACACACACCAAACATTATTTCACTTGGTTTGATCTACATGACACCTAGGGTGTCACAGTTGTAGTCGATAAGATCCTGGTCTTGTAACCCTCTTGACGATGAACGGTCCCTCCCATCTTGAATTAAGCTTGTGCAAACCCGACTCATCCTGAACGCGACGAAGGACGAGGTCGCCTATGCTAAACGACCGTTCCTTAATGTTGCGATCATGATATCGCCGGATCCCCTGTAGGTAACGAGCTGACTGAACGAGAGCAGAGCAGCGAGCCTCTTCGACAGAATCCAGCTCCAGCTGTCGTGCTTCGTCCGCCTCACCTTCTTTATACATCTCGACCCTTGGGGATTTCCACATGATGTCCGCTGGGAGAATTGCCTCGGAGCCGTAAACCAGAAAGAACGGAGTCTGCCCTGTGGCTTTGGACGGCTGAGTCCTGAGCCTCCAGATAACGTGTGGCAACTCGTGTATCCACTTCCCGCCCTTTTTGGTATTGGCGTCATAAAGTCTTTTCTTGAGACCGTCAATGATCAAGCCGTTTGCCCGCTCGACTTGCCCATTTGCCCTTGGGTGTGTCACCGAAACGTACTTGACCTCGATGGATGAATTTTCACAGAATTCCCAGAATTAGTTGGCCGTGAAATTTGAACCCAAATCAGTGATAATAGTGTTGGGGAAGCCGAAACGATGCAAGATATCAGAGATGAAGTCGACCACCCTGTCTGGAGTAAGCTTGGCGATCGGTTTGAACTCAATCCACTTGGTAAACCTGTCGATAGCCACAAGGACATGAGTAAACCCCCCTGGCGCCGTTGCAAAGGGCCCAATCATGTCAAGGCTCCAGCATGCAAACGGCCAGGAAGGTGGTATGGTAATAAGGTTGTGAGCCGGGACATGTGATTGCTTGCCGAAGAACTGACAATTCTGACATCGTCGCACCAGGTCCTTAGCGTCAGACACGGTGGTGGGTGACCAGAAGCCAGCTCGATACGCTTTGCCGACTAGTGTGCGTGACGCTGCATGGTTGCCGTATACTCCCTCGTGTATCTCTCGCAAAATGTCCTGGCCCTCCTCTGTTGTGACGCACTTCATAAGCACGCCAGACCGTGCACCACGTCGATACAGCCTGTCTGCGACTAAGATGAACCCCTTGCTCCGTCGCATGACGCGGGCGGTAGCAGTGCTCTTGGGATCCATCCCTGCCGGTAATACGAGATCTCGGATGAAGTCGACAAAGGGTCCTCTCCAGTCCTCGCCAACCAGCATAACCTCCCGTTTTGGCTGTACAGAGCCAGTGCCGATGGAGACCTGTGGTGAAGGGCTGATGGACGGTTGCTTCAACTCTTGTACGAATACCCCTGCTGGGACTTGTGCTTGGGTTGAACCCAGCTTAGACAAGGCATCAGCGGCGACATTGTGCTCCCGTAGCACACGATGAACTTCTAAGCCAGAGAATTTGTTCTCTAGTTTGCGGACCTCTTGTACATAGGCCTCCATGGTCTCTTTGTTGCAGTCCCACTCTTTGTTGACTTGCTGGACGACCAAAAGAGAATCACCGTAGACAAGTAGCCGCTTGATCCCTAGTGATATCGCCAAACGAAGCCCGTGAAGCAAGGCTTCATACTCGGCTTCATTGTTGGATACCTCCCAGAGGATTTGGAGGACGTACTTGAGTTGTTCGCCTCTTGGGGATATGAACAACACGCCAGCGCCACCGCCGTCGAGCTTGAGAAAACAATCGAAATACATGGTCCAATGCTCTGGCTTGTCGACTGGAATTGGAACTTGATTTTCCCTCCACTCTGCCATGAAGTCGACTAGAGCTTGGGACTTGATCGCAGTGCGTGGCTTGAAGTCGATCGATAAAGCCCCTAGTTCCACTGCCCAGTTTGAAATACGGCCCGTGGCATCCTGATTGTGTAGGATATCCGCCAACAGGAAGTCTGTGATCACGGTGATCCGGTATTCTTCGAAGTAGTGGCATAATTTCCGTGAAGTAATTAGTATGCCATAAAGAAGCTTCTGGACTGCCGGGTACCGCACCTTAGATTCTGAGAGTACTTCACTGACAAAGTAAACAGGCCTCTGCACACCAAACGCATGGCCTTTCTCAGAGCGCTCGACAACAATGGCACTGCTGATAACATGGGTAGTTGCCACAATGTAAAGTAAGAGGGTCTCATCCGGCAATGGTGCTGTGAGGATCGGAGGCGACTGTAGGTGCTATTTGAGGTCCTGCAGGGCCCGCTCGGCTTCCTCTGTCCAGTGAAATTTATCTTGGCGCTTCAAGAGCTTGAAAAAAGGAAGTCCTCTCTCCCCGAGTCGGGAGATAAACCTGTTAAGGCCTGCCATGCACCCTGTAAGTTTTTGCACATCTTTGATTGTGGCAGGTGCCCCCATATCAGTGATGGCAGTGATCTTTTCCGGGTTGGCCTCGATGCCCCGGTTACTCACGATGAACCCGAACAATTTACCCGAAGGAACGCCGAAAACGCACTTGGTCGGATTGAGCTTCCATCGGTATTTCCGTAGGCTGGCGAAAGTTTCCTCCAGATCCGCGATCAGGCCCTCGGGACTTCTGGTCTTCACGACCACATCGTCCACGTAGGCTTCCACATTCCGGTGTAACTGATCAGCGAAGCACATCTGGATTGCACACTGATAGGTAGCGCCTGCGTTTTTCAACCCGAAGGACATCGTCTTGTAGGCATAAGTCCCAAATGGGGTGATGAACGCGGTCTTGATTTGGTCTTCCTCCTTGAGAGCAATCTGATGGTACCCTGAATAACAATCAAGGAAACATAGCAGTACGCAACCTGCGGTTGAGTCGACTACCTGATCGACGCGAGGGAGCCCAAAGTGAACCTTCAGGAAATGCTTGTTGAGATCGGTATAATCGACACACATTCTCCATTCTTTATTCTTTTTCAATACAAGAACAGGGTTAGCTACCCACTTTGGGTGGATTACTTCTTTAATGAATCCAGCCGCGAGGAGTTTAGCTATTTCCCGTTTGATAGCCTCCCGTTTATCAGGGGCAAAACGACGAAGTCGTTGCTTCTTTGGTACAGCTTGTGGATACACATTAAGACTATGCTCGATCAGCTCTTTTGGGCACCCCTGGCATATCCGATAGTTTCCATGTGAATATATCTCGGTTAGCCCGCAGGAAACTGACGAGCGTGAGTTCCTATTTGTCACCCAAGCCCGCGCCGATGATGGCTGTCTTGGATGAGTCGCCTTCTTGGAGCTGGATCGACTTGAGAGCCACATCGCCTGTTGACTTGACGCCTGATTGGCTCGCCTTCTTCATCGGGATGTCCAGCTCGGCTTTAGAAAGTTGCTGTGCGGCCGCGAGTACTTCTCCGGAAGCATCTGGCACGTGGGAAGTCGATGCATACTGGATGGCCTCTTGGTTGCAATCATAGGACTACTTCAAGTCGCCTCGGAGCGTGAGCACGCCGCTGCGTCCTGGCATCTTGAGAAGTAAGTAGACGTAATGCGGCACCGCCATGAACTTAGCGAGCGCCGGCCTCCCCAGTATAGCGTGGTAGGAAGATCCGAAGTTGGCCACCTCGAACTTGATGAACTCGGTTCAGTAATTCTCCCTCATCCCGAAAGTGACTAGAAGAATGACTATTCCAAGCGGGTGCGCAGCATTGCCAGGGACAATACCATAAAAAGGAGCCTTGCTTGGAGCAAGCATGTTGGTCAGGTCCAGACCCATCTTCTTCAGCGTACTGGTGAAGATAAGATTAAGTCCGCTCCTGCCATTGATGAGAACCCGAGTGAGCTTAACTTCTGCGACCACGGGATCCAGCACTAGTGGAAACTTCCCAGGCTCGAAAAAGCTGGTCCACTGGTCAGTACGGGAAAATGATATGGGGACCTCCGACCATCGAAGTGGTCGTGATACCACCGGCTCGATGGATAGAATTTCCCGTAGCAGCAACTTCTGTTCTCGCTTGGAACAAAAATCTTCATCACCACCAAAGATAACATTGATGGTCTTGGAGGCGTCCTGGAACTTGGTTGTCTCAGATTTATCTCTGGGTCCTCATCTTCGGGCTCTTTGCCCGTCGACTTGTTCTTCTTGCCGTTTCCAGGGGAGCCAAAGGTGCGCTTGAGCTGAAAACAGTCGATCGCTGCGTGTTTGGAGTTGACGCACCATGGGCACTTCTTCTGCAGGAGCTTTTCAAACTGCTCCTGCGTAGTCGACTTCTTGCCCCGCGAAGGACGTTCCACAGCCGCGACGAGATTGTCTGGCTTGCGTTTTCGGGAAGAACCCGAAAAGTCCTGCTGGCCTTTGTCAGCCCGGTTGTCGTTGTTGCGCTTCTGGTTGAGGTCGGTGCGTCTTGGAAACCTCTCGCGCATCTTTTCTTCTTGTTCGGACCAGTCGTGCATCATGTCACGTAGTCCTGCAACCGTCTTCGGCCTGTTACGCCCAAAATCACGATATATACCTGGGTTCGTTAGGCCGTTGTAGAAGAAGTCGATGATGTCCTCGTCCGTGATGTTGGCGATGGTGGCCCGCACGTCGAAGAAACGGCGGGTGTAAGACCGGAGGAGTTCGTTATGCTCCTGCTTGCACTGGGCGAGGTCGTGCCGGGTTCCTGCACGGGTTATCGCCCCCTGAAAGTTGTCGATGAAAACCTTCTTGAGGCCCTCCCAGGAGTCGATGGAGTCATTGGGGACGCTTTCCAGCCAGGTCAGCGGTGCAGGCTCCAAAGCCATCGGAAAGTAGACGACTTTGGTAGTGTTGGAGCCACCGCCCACCTCAATGGCAGTGGAGTAACAGCGGAGCCATTGTTGGGGGGCCTGCTTACCGTCATACTTGGTGATGCCGATCGGCTTGAAACCCTCCGGGTACTTGTAGCTGTTGAATCTTGTAGTGAACGCAGGAAAACGATCGCTGCAGTCAGCATCGTCCCGCTCAGCTACCTCGCGTTCCCGTCGCCTCGAGTCGATGACTGACCGGACGTCGCGCCCCTCATTGATCTTCTGGCGAAGGTCCGGTTGTTGACGTGGGTGGTTGGGCTGCCTCAGATTGTTCGCCGGAGGTGGCTGCCACCTCCCTCCGGTGACCTGACTCCCACCCGCACCATCGTTGTTATTGCTGCGTTGGGGTCGCAGGCGATCGCCTGTTGTTTGACTTGGGGCCTGGCTCCGGCTGTCTCCGACGCGCTCGTCCCTGACGAGTAATGCCGGGGCCTGCTGGTCCAGCTGGATCCACGCCCGTTGGGCGTAGCGGAGCGCTTGTCGAACGTTGGGATCGTTACTTCGCTCAAGTAGCGCTGTTACCCGAGCGATGTTGGCCACAGGAGTCCTGAAGCCTCGTTCATCTGCGGTGGCGAATTCAGCGTCGAGTTCGCGCTGTGCAGAACGTATGCGCTCGTTGGCCTACCTTCTACGAACCGCACGAGCTCTGTTCCTGGCACGCCACGCGTCGCGCTCGGCGTCATTCTCGTCGACAGCATCGGCAGTGTCTTCGTCTTCTGATATCCTGTCAAGTGCGTCGATGGGGATGAGGGCATCGTCGTCCCCCTCCTCCGCCATCAGCACCTAGCGGGTTGCGAGTTCTTCAGAGGGGGCTTCGACTAGTTCAGTCGAGCCCTCGGTGGGGGTAGCCAACGCCCTGCCCTCCTGAAAAGGCAAAGGTTTAAGGTGGGCTACCAAGCGGTCTTCATGTCCGAGTAGATCGGACAGATCCATCCCCTTCCAATGAACGATTCGTCCTTCGGAGGTGGTGGTGATCATCAGCCCACAAGTGGCCAGGTGATCCTCAGCCCCCCGACATGCGGTGGCATCGGAACCCCCAGCCTGGAGCAGAGAGTCCAAGTCCTTCTCCAACGCGGAGAAAGGAACAATAGTGACAGACTCTGTCTTGGTTTCCCTGGCAGAATCAAAAAATGGCAACTCGCCGAGATTGTCGACGAAATTGTCGAGCCCTGCGGCGGATGTCTTCGGCTTGATGGCGTCATCGACGACGTGCCGACGAAGCGCCATTGGCGACGCAGACCCACGAGCCAAAAACGAGCATCGTGCCCTCAGGGAGCACGGGACTGAGGAACTTGAAAAGAATCATCGAGTTCTCCAGGGGATCTCTGATGCGCCCCCCTACCTGGCGCGCCAGCTGTCGGGTTTTATCCGGCTGCCCACCAAGGGGTATACCCAAGGTGGTAGGTTTTGGGTTGGGATGCGCCGAGATCAGGAACTCGAAGGTGAAGACAACACAAGATTTAGATAGGTTCAGGCCGCAATATGCGTAATGCCCTACGTCCTGTATGATGGTTTGTATTGCCTTGATGTTGATCTGGTGATCTTGGTTTTGATGGGGGTCCCTGCCCGCCCTTATATATCCGGGGGAACAGGGTTACATGAATCCTAGCCTAATACTAGCTTAGGAATCGTACTCAAGTACAACTCGAGTAGTTTCCTTCTGTATCGACTAGTTCTACTCCGCATGCGGGTAGAATACAACATAAATAAGGTACAGGACACGTCCTATCCCCTAGCCCAATATGGACTCCTTGATGTACACAGCCCCGTGGCCCCGGGCCTGACAGTAGTTGGCTGGGTGTGACAATGAATCGTGGTGGTCTTGATTTGAGAGACCTGGAGGGTTTCATGCACTTCCAATGCCCAAACCTGCCCGACCAATCTAATCCCCTTACCAGACCCCGGGTCACATGAGTAGCTGAATCCGAGTAGTTGTCGAAAATAATAGCCCCACCGATGCGTGGTGGCTTCTCCTTCTTCGGGGAGTGGTAGATGATCCAAATCCTCTTCCAATGCGGAGAGGGTCCTGGGTTGAACCGCCTCAAACCAATCTGAACATGGCTTGGGGGTTTCAAGTTTGCTGATAGAGAGAGTGTGCGTTGCACAAAAAGTAGGCGGCGAAATGTAGCTTTGATCCGTAGGCGATTTGTCGACGAAGCCGAGTAGTCAGAGCTGATTCGACTAGTTGTTGACTGTGCGAAGCTAGTCGCCGAGAAGTTTAAGACTCGTTCCCGGCTAGTTTCTAGTCAGGATGAGTACTTGAAGTTGTCATTGGCGCTGCCGATTTGTCGAAGTAGTCATAACTGCGGCGCGAATCGAGTAGTCGAGGTCGTCGCTGCAGCGCGTCGATGTCGTGATGCAAGGTGAAGTTGAGTGGAGTAGTCGAAATCTTCCGGCTCCCTGGAGTCGATACGCCGAAGGGGGGATTCTGCCACAGCGCGGGAGTCGCATTCGAGTACCTTAGAGGGCTCTAGACCCTTCCAGTACACGAAACGGCATTGCAATGTAGATGTTATGGTTAAACCCGGATGATTACCCGAAAACGACTCGGAGTAATCATCGGGTTGCGAGTGGTTGTCGAGAACTGGGGCCTCCCGATGAGCGGTGGCTCCCTCATCCTCGGATCCTCCTCGGATCAAACTTGTAGTTAACGGGTACTCTTCATTTGAGTCTGAGTCGTAATCGAGAACGGGAGGGCCCCGACGCACGGTGGCTCCCTCATCTCGAAACATGAGAAGATGATCCAAATCCTCCTCCAAGTTGAAGAGGGACTTGGATTGCGTAGCCTTCTCGGATCAGTTTTAATCCGATCCGAGTAGTCCTGGTGCAGCACGAGTGGAAGTCGCGTCGAAAATGGACATCTTTTTTATATGCCGGACTAGATCAGGGGGCAGCAACTCATCGGGGTTGTCACTCCAGTTTTCTGGAGTCAACTAGGCGGTTGTTGAAGGCCCCCAATCCTTTGGCAACGCAGATCCAGGAGCCAAAGATGAAAGTTGTGCCCTCGTCGAGCATGGTGCTGGTGAAGCTGAGAGATGCCATCGAGTTCTTTGGTGGATGCTCGATAAACACCCCTACCTGGTACGCCAGCTGTCGGTGTTTTACCTCCACACTCACTGAGGGATACCCCCGAGGTGGTGAGTTTGTAGGTAGGGTGTCACCGAGATCAGGAACTCAAAGGTGCAAGGAACACAAAGTTTAGACAGGTTCGGGCCACCGAGAGCGTAATATCCTACATCCTGTGTGGTTTGTATTGCCTTAGGTGGTGATTGGGTGATCTCCTATTTGGAGGGGGTTTTGTCCGCCCTTATATAGTCTGGGGGAACAGGGTTACATAGAAGTCCCAATCGGATACATGCCCAGGAGGCCTATCCGAGTACTTTTCGGGTAGTTTACTATCGTCTCCAACTGGATTTACTACTGTATGAGTAGTTCTACTACTCTAGGAGTAGTTACAACAGATGTAGGGCGTGGGCTATGTCCCATCCCTTATCCTAGAAAATGTACGCTATGTGCACAGTCCCGTGGGCCCAGGTCTGACATATCTCTAACCATGAATAAAAGTAATATTACATAATATTGAAAAAAAGCAAGTCAATCTTCTAGAATACTCTTGACCATGCAAGAAAGAAGATATTTTGAAGGTGAAGATATTACTATGGATATAAATATTTACGGAAAGTTTTAGAGTCACTTGTCTTATATAGCAAGTAAAAAAAATATTTAGGAATATTCTAGAATATCTTTTGTTGTATGGTAAAGTAGAAAATATCTAGGAAAGTTCTAGAGTAGGGGACACCTGTCATCACCATATGTGTCGCCATGGTCTATATATATGAGAACCCCCTCTCCCTTCCCTAGTAACCTAAGAGGCAACAACACATACAAGCTACAAGCATTAGAGAGAGTTGGGGTTGTAGTGCTAGATGGGTGTGTGAATGAGTGCTAGGATAGCCACTTAAGAAGTGTTCACACTCTTGTGTAATATTGTTGTTCATGTAATAAAGTGTTGTTCAAAAGAGTTGGTCTCCCAATCTGCTTCTATAGTTTCTAACTACTTAGTGCGTGGATTGTGATCTATCAAAACTTGGCTTTGCCCCCGGGATCACAACGGTCCAAGCTTCATCTGAAGGTTGGCTCTGCCATCCGGAAGCAAGCTTCATCTGTAGGTTGGCTCTACCACCCGGGAGCTAGAAGGTCGGCCCTGCAGCAAAAAAGAACCAAAAGGCACTAAGTAATTAGAAATTATAAAGCTATCCACTACAAAGTGAGTGGGTGTTCTTAGGTATAGGTCCACCTTCAAATGGGTGATTAGGGCCACCTCCGTTTCCAACAATTGGTATCAGAGCCAGGTTCGTCCGGGACCGTCATCTTGAGGAGGCATCGGTGAGCACAAGTGCTTGTGGTATCCACTGTCAAGCAGGCGCTAAGGGGAGACTCTGTCGGTACACAGTCTGGGACTGTGAAGCTTGTGGTCAGGGAGCAGATGAGCTGACGCTGGACGTCGATCACTATGGCAGATCTTAGCGTAAGCAGTGGAATCAGAAAGCTCAACAACCACGACTATGGTTACCGGAAGACCTGCATCAAGTCGTACTTGCAAGGTCAAGATTTGTGGGAGGTTGTTGCAGGCAGTGAGGTTGTGCCTCCAGCGAAGGGGAAGGATCAAGAGGAGCCCTTACGAAAATAGACAGCTTGGGAGACTTTGGAAAAGTTTTTTTCCAAGAAGAATGAAGCACGCCTACAACTCCTGAAGAATGAGTTAGCAGGTATCTCTCAAGGAACCTTGACTATTAGTCAATATTTTACCAAGGTGAAGTCTATTTGTCGAGAGATATCTCAGCTTGAGCCCAAGGAGAAGATTGGTGAAGCTCATATGAAGAGGATAATAATTCATGGGATTAGACCTGAGTATAGTGGATTTATTGCTGTCGTGAGAGGGTGGCCGAATCAAACATCTTTGGTAGAGCTAGAGAATCTATTGGTTAACCAAGAAGAGTTGCCCAAGCAGATAGGGAGTATTACCGAGAAGAAAGAAGAGGAGGCTCTCTTTATAAATAAGAAGAAGGGCTCGTTTAGGAGACAAGAAAGATTCAAGCTAAAGTGGATAGATGGTGACAAGTATCATGCAAAGGAAAGAAGTCCTTCTTCAGGGGGAGCAAGAGCAAGAGAAGATAAAAAAATATCAACCAAAAAAGCAAAATAGAGGGTGCTTCAATTGTGGTAAGGCTAGCCATTTTGCTAGAGATTTGTCGTCTTCCAGAAAGATGTTTTGAAGGAAATATAGCCACTAACATAAAGGAAGAGAAAAAGGAGGAAGCACCTAACAGTGAAGAAGAATGGGATATTGAAGCCGGTTTTTCTTAAGAAGTAGAAGATAATGAGTTGGAGGAGGACATGGAGGCACCTGCTTTTGCAGCGACAATTGATCCAAAAATTGACTATAAGGAGGGTTGGATCATTGATTCTGGGTGCTCCAATCACATGACTAATGATGACAAGAAGTTAGAGGATATGACAGACTACAAAGGAGGAAGAGAAGTATTAATAGCCGATAATTCAAGATTGGCTATTTCTCATGTTGGAAAGACAACCATTCCAAGGTATGGTCCTCATCAACTCCAACTCAACAAGGTATATCATGTCTCCGGGTTGAAGAAAAATCTTCTATCAGTCTCTCAGTTGATAGAAGAAGGAAAATATATTCTCTTTGGACCGGAAGGTGTGTCTATATACAGAAAAGTAAAGGTGATTGGCACACCAATTTTGGAAGGAAAGAGGAGACAATCAATCTATGTCCTCTCTACTGAGTCCACTTATATGGATAAGACTCGAAGGAGTGAGACTGGGGATCTTTGGCATGCCCGCCTTGGACATGTCAATTATAGGAGATTAAAGGAGATGATGCAAAAGCAAGTTTTGAAAGGGCTTACTCAAATGGATATCCGAATTGATACGGTTTGTGCCGGTTGTCAGTTTGGCAAAGCTCATCAATTACCATACAAAGAGTCTGAGCACCGATCGATGACACCGTTGGAACTCATACATTCGGATGTTTTCGGTCCGGTGAAGCAAATATCTCTTGGAGGTATGAGGTACATGGTGACTTTTATTGATGACTTCTCAAGGTATGTTTGGGTTTACTTTATGAAGGAGAAGTCGAAAACCTTTTTAAAGTTTAAGGAGTTTAAGGAGAAGGTAGAAGGTGAGCTCGATATGAAAATTAAGTGTCTTCGAACTGATAATGGGAAAGAATATTTATCAAATGAGTTCACCAACTATCTCAAGGAGAATAAGATAAGGAGGCAATTAACATGCCCTCATACCCCACAACAAAATGGAGTTGCAGAGCGAAAGAATCAGCATCTTGCAGAAATATGTCGAAGTATGCTCCATGCAAAGATTGTTCCTGGAAGGTTCTGAGCTGAGTGTATGAGGACAACAGCCTATGTGATTAATAGGCTCCCACGATAAAAGTTGGGATTCAGGTCTTCTCATGAGATGCTATGGAAGGTGAAGCCAATGGTAAGCCATCTCAAGGTCTTTGGACGTGTATGCTATGTATTTGTGCCAGACCACCTAAGGAGCAAGTTTGAAAAGAAGGCAATTCGATGCATCTTTGTGGGCTATGATGATGCACGGAAAAGTTGGAGGTGCTGTGATCCAACCACGGGGAAATGCCACATCTCAAGGAATGTGGTGTTTGATGAAGCTTTGGCATGGTGGTCTCCTGAGAAGGTTGCGTTGCCAGAATCTCATGACGTGGTGGAGGTACCGGAAGAGATTCAAGAGGAGTCTCATGATTGCATTGAGAAGGTTCTAGAAGAAGTACAAGGAGAGGAGCAGATCCCCACTCCGGATCATTCTCCAAGCAAGGGGAAGAGCCCATAGAAAACGGGTGTACATTGGCCAGCTCAAAAGAAGGTTCAAGAGCCTATCCAAAAATTACGGAGGACAACAAGGAAAACAGGGCCACCTCCAAGGTATGGGTTTGTTGCTCTCACTGATGAATTACCTATTGAGCCATCTTCATATGAAGAAGCAGAAAAAAGTCAAGAGTGGCAAAATGCTATGAAGGAGGAAATTGAAGCACTAAAAGGAAATCAAATATGGGAATTAGTGCCAAAACCAAAGGATGTGAGACCAATATCCTGCAAATGGGTATATAAGATAAAGACTCGCTCTGATGGCTCAATTGAAAGGTATAAAGCTCGAGTTATTGCTCAGGGATTCTCTCAACAGTATGGACTGGATTATGAAGAAATATTTAGTCCAGTTGCCAAGATTACAACTGTCCGAGTATTACTTGCACTAGCAGCAACTAAATGGTTGGAAGTGGATGATGATAAGAACTTGGCGGATGTGACCATGTATCAAAAAATGGTTGGAAGTCTCATATATCTTACACTAACCCGTCCCGATATTGCTTACTCCGTTGGTGTGGTTAGTCGATATATGAGCAATCCAAAGAAATCTCATCTTGATGCAGTCAAGCGTATTTTAAGGTATGTTAAGGGTACTATCAATTTTGGTATTCTATATAAGAAGATAAAAGACCGTCAGTTGGTTGGCTATTGTGACGCTGACTATGCCGGAGACTATGATACACGAAGATCAACAACCGGGTATTCCTTCAGTCTTGGATCCAGGATTATATCTTGGTGTAGCAAGAGACAACCTAATGTGGTATTATCAAGCACTGAAGCAGAATACCGATCAGCAACAATGGCAGCACAAGAGAACACTTGGCTTAAACAACTGATGAAGGATCTACATCAGCCAACAGAGTAACAAGTAAGGATTTTCTGCGATAACTTATCTTCTATCCGATTAGCTGAAAATCTAGTTTTTTATGCAAGGACCAAACATATAGAAGTTCATTACCATTATATAAGAGAAAAGGTCCTTGAGGATGAAATTGAGATGGTGCCTATCAAGACTGAAGAGCAAAATGCCGATATCTTCACCAAAAGCCTTCATAGGGAAAAGTTTGAGAGATTTCGGGAGGCGCTTGGCATGGTCGACAAAGCAACTATTGTGAGAAGATTGCCTTGAGGGGGAGTATTGAAAGAAAGCAAGTCAATCTTCTAGAATACTCTTGACCATGCAAGAAAGAAGATATTTTGAAGGTGAAGATATTACCATGGATATAAATATTTATGGAAAGTTCCAGAGTCACTTGTCTTATATGGCAAGTGAAAAAAATATTTAGAAATATTCTAGAATATCTTTTATTGTATGGTAAAGTAGAAAATATTTAAGAAGGTTCTAGAGTAGGGGACACATGTCATCACCATATGTGTCGCCATGGTCTATATATATGAGAACCCCCTCTCCCTTCCCTAGTAACCTAAGAGGCAACAACACATACAAGCCACAAGCATTAGAGAGAGTTGGGATTGTAGTGCTAGGTGAGTGTGTGAATGAGTGCTAGAATAGTCACTTAAGAAGTGTTCACACTCTCGTGTAATATTGTTGTTCAAAAGAGTTAGTCTCCCAATCTGCTTCTATAATTTCTAACTACTTAGTGCATGGATTGTGATCTATCGAAGGTTGGCTTTGCCCTCGGGATCACAACGGTCCAAGCTTCATCTGAAGGTTGGCTCTGCCACCCGGAAGCAAGCTTCATCTGTAGGTTGGCTCTGCCACCCGGGAGCTAGAAGGTCGGCCCTGCAGCAAAAAAGGACCAAAAGGCACTAAGTAATTAGAAATTATAAAGCTGTCCACTACAAAGTGAGTGGGTGTTCCTAAGTATAGGTCCACCTTCAAGTGGGTGATTAGGGACACCTCCGTTTCCAACACATAATTTAATTTTGTACCTGCACGAGAACAACAGAAAGTTCTATTATGTGGTAGTATTTTTCATATTATGTGAACTACTCGTTCGAATGCTAAATCCCTTGACTCGAGCATAAGAATTGTAGAAGTCATATGTCTGTTGCTCAGCATATAATTTCATATCAAAAGAATTTTCTACTTAGGCAGAATCATTTTTTTTAAATCCTGGTTGGATTTGTAGAGGGTGCCATGTGCAATAAGTTAGACATAAAGTATAGATAAAAAAATCATACTATGAATGATATTGGGGTATGATGTCTAACTCTATTCTTTCTGTGTCACCAGACTGAGTGTTGATCCCGAAGATGAGAATGTTGCGGCGTAAGTAGCAGATGGTGTGATGATGCTTTGTACTTGTGGAAGTAATGGCACTGGCACACCTATGTAGCTAGACTGGTGAGGCATAAGAAGATTTGGTTGAGAAGCCATTGTTGTTGTGTCATTGAGGAAAATGGCAATTAATGATCTATATCTGTTGTAATTGGCGTCACTAAAATGAAGCTCTTTTTCTCTCTATTAATCTCCGTTAACTGTTGCGTGACGCTAAAAAAAGAAAAAGGGCGCCGCATGACGCCTCCATTTTCTTGGTGTTGGGGTGTTGACGGATAAAAAGAGAGCCTAGCTCATAGCGGGAAGCAATAGATTATTTCCATGTGTGCGGGGACATAGATGGAGACACGCCAAAGAGACGGGCAAGCTACAGCCACAGCCACACACACCACGTAGGCGCTCAGTTAGGCTGAGTCTAGTGGCGGGGGGAGATATCTTCCTGCCACGTCAGCTCTCACCCCCACTCTCACCCACCCTCACCCCACTCTCACCACACCCCTCCAATGCAGAGGCTATAGTGCCAACTCTCACTTCTCTCTCCTCCACGTCAGCTTTTCATTTCCAGATTTAATTATTTCAACCTCCTTTGTTCGAATACGTAAAAAATTCAAAAAATAAATTTTATTCAACTTAAAAAAGTTATCGATTACATAATAAATAAAAAATTACATAATAAATAAAAAATTACATAATAAATAAAAAAATTACATAAATCTAAGGATGACTATGTGCCCACACATGCTCAACCAAATCCTACTGGAGCTCTGCATACATCGGTGAGTCCCTCATCTCGGTGTCCATCTGAATTCTGGCAGCTAGGCTTGGTGGTGCATCATTGTGGATCGCCGGATCGACATTGGACGCAACTGTCTCATAGATCTCGTCCAAATCGGTATCACGCTCGTCATCGATGATCATATTGTGTAGGATGACACATGCACGCATGATCAACCCAAGAGTACGCTGTGAGTAAGAGCGTCCGGGAACTGCTATAATGTTGAACCTAGACTTGAGCAGTCCAAACGAACACTCGACATCTTTGCGCCAAGCTACTTGAGCATTTGTGAATACCTGATGCTTCTCACACTACGGAAGAGTAATACCCTTCATAAACACTGGCCAAGAGGGGTAGATGCCGTTGGCAAGGTAGTAACCCCTATTGTACTCATGTCCATTAACCGTAAAGTTCACTAAGGGTGCTTCTCCTCTAAGCACATCAGTGAATAACGGCGACTGATTGAGTACATTGATGTCGTTGTTGGACCCGGCCACTCCAAAAAATGCATGCCAGATCCAACAATCATACGATGCAACGGCTTCTAAGATAATGGTGGGATGTTTTATGTCCCCCCTTGTTAATTGCCCCGCATGTGCCACCGGACAGTTTCTCCACTGCTAATGCATGCAATCGATGCTCCCTAGCATGCCCGGAAAGCCACGCTCCTCGGCTTTCGCTAGTAGACGCTGAGTATCCACGATATTTGGTCCACGGCAAAACTCATCCTCGTAACAGTGAATGATGCCTTCACAGAATTTCTCTAGACAATCTAATGCAGTTGATCTAGCTAGCTTTAAGTACTCATCTATCGAATCCGCAGCGCCTCCATAAGCTAACAAGCGTAAGACCGTGGTACACTTTTGTAGCGGAGAGAGACCACGACGGTTGCAAGCATCTTCTCTTTGGGTGAAATATGGAGAGTATTCACCTAATCTACGCATAATACGTAGAAAAAGTTGACGCCTCATTCGGTACCTTCGCCGAAAGTAATTCGGAGGACAAACGCAGTTGTCGGCGAAGTAGTCTTGGAACAGCCGATCATGGGCACCCTCACGATCACGCCTGATGTAGCGTCGACGACGTTGCCTTCTACTTGACTCCTCTTCAAGATTGAGCATCGCCTCCTCATACTCCACTTGGAACGCATCGATCATTTCAGCCTCCATTCCTTCACTTGAATTCGTGGTACATGAAGACATGGCGTCGAGAAGAGTGAAATTGAAGTGTGGATGGGAGAAATAAGCTTAAATAGGGTGGGGAAGGAGTAAAATCCGGATGGGGTATTTATAGGGGGGTTAAGGATAAAATTTGAAATTTTTTACAATTTTTTCGAATTTTTTGGAGTTCAAATGGTCAAATAATGGCTAGTTCAACGGATAGTCCGCGTGGACCAATCAAAACCTCCACGTCACGTCCTCTCGCCCACGCACGCCGATGTCAGCGCACCGCCTCGCTACCGCCCCCGCGCGCCTCCCAACGCAGGTGAGAGCGGGGCGATAGCGCCCGCTCCTGCCCGGCGGGACTGCTCCCGCCTTCTCTCTCACTCTCGCCTCGCTCTCACCTGGGGCCGGGCCGACAGGGGGCCGGTACCCCATCGGCACCAGCCTTATTACAATAACGGGCGAGCTGAGCCAGATAGAGCGCGCGACAGGCGGGCAGGGCGAGAGAGAGAGAGAGATGGACATCGCCGCCGACGACCTCCGGCAACGGTGTTTCCTCTCGCTGGCCGTCCTCGGCGCCCTCTACCTCGCCGCTGTCACGCTCCGTCTCCTGGACTGCCTCGGCCTCCCCAGCCTCCTGCGCCGGCCGACGAACCTCCGCCGCCGCTACGGCGCGTGGGCCGTGGTCACCGGCCCGACGTCCGGCATCGGCCGGTCCATGGCCCTGGAGCTCGCGCGCCGGGGCCTCAGCGTCGTCCTCATCGGCCGCGACCCCGACAGGCTCTGCGACATCTCCGACGCCATCACTAGGAACCACGCCGTGCAGACCAAGACCGTCGTGTTCGACCTCTCCCTCGTCTCCACCACTCAAGGTGACGCGAACGCGATTCGCATGAACACGTTTTTTCCCCTTTTTTTTCGCAACAAACACCTGGCCGCACTGGAAGCTCTCACACTGATGGCGTGCTGCTAACCTTTCCGCAGGCGACGAGGCGATGCGGCGGCTCCGGGAGGCCGTGGAGGGGCTGGACGTGGGGGTGTTGGTGAACAACGCCGGCGTGGCGAAGCCGTGCGCGGTGTACCTGCACGAGTTCGACGTGGAGGCCTGGATGAGGATGGTGCGGGTGAACCTGTGGGCGCTGACGGAAGTGGCGGCGGCGGTGCTGCCGGGGATGGCGGCGCGCGGGAGGGGCGCCGTCGTGAACATCGGATCCGGGTCAACGGAGGCGATCCCCTCCTTCCCCCTCTACACGGTCTATGCCGCCACCAAACGGTAATATCTCTACTGGTATGTTTGTTTGTGCGTGATTTATTTAGTTCTGGCTGCTCTGCTTTGTCTCCCAAAAGAAAAAAAAATGTTACCCAAACGGTAAATGCTGACCTTTTGATCTAGATTCTTGCCGGACTTCTTAGTTTGACTATACATAAAATTTGAAAACGAGGTGTACGTTTTTTGAAAAATACTTTTTTTGCTTATAGATTTACTGAATTTAATAATATATTCTAACAAAAATGTTGTTTGTGATCCTCTCCCTATTTTATTTCCCTTATGTGTTAATCCTTTATGGAGTTAAAATTCTCAAGCTAGCAGGTATGTTGCTCAGTTCTCCAGGAGCCTTTACGTTGAATACAGAAGCAAAGGGATTGATGTGCAATGCCAGGTAACGTAGCATTTTCTAATCTTCCCTGATGTTCAATGATCAACAAAAAATAGAACGGGAAATTTACGGCATATTATTCATGCTTCAGTGTAAGATTTGATAACATTCTTTATCCCTTTATGATCCGTTATGCGATAACATTCTTTTCTTTATCCGGTTTGTTTCAAAAAACAAAAGCTAAAACAGCTGGATCAAACGTGCGTGGCCAAAATAATCTTAATTAATAACCGTTACAGTTCAGCAACTTCAGCTAGAACTAATTCTGTATAAAAAAGGCCATCATGTATCCCAAATCGGAGACAGCTAATTAACAGAATAGTTCTTTAGGCCTCAAATTCACATCTCCTTGCAAACTGATCGGTCCAGCACCAGGCCACCAGTCAGGCCTGTTCACTGACAAACGGGCACCCTCAATCAAGCAGACCCCATCTCCATTCTACAGCGCGCCTGGCAAAGCAGCAGGTCTTTGTCTCGACCTCATTGGCTATTTTGACTCCTGCCGCCAATAACTCGCTGCTTGACAGGGTAAGGACCTGGCGCATACTACAGTGGTGCCCAACTGTTTGTGTACAAGCCATAAAAGCAAACGCTTCATTGCTTGTACATACAGTTCACCTACTAGCAGACTTGTACCATGTCTTGAATTCGATCAAAGTGAAGCCACAGGCAGGTTAAAATTTGTACAATCTCATCCAATGTTTTCCCAGGACAGCTACTCTAGTTTAGAAACGGGAGTAGTTCCCCCGTCTTTGTCATTGGGGTAGTGCTGCTTTTCTTAAAAGTTTTTTCTAATTTTTTCGTATTTTTTTGGAAATCGATTTCTACGGGCGTGACCCGCCCGCCCCTACAAATATCATTTTCAAAGACGGGCACGTTAACCGCTCCTAAAAATTACATTTTTAGCTACGAGAATTAGGAACGGGTATCGCATCCGCCCCTAAAAATACATTTATACACGTTCCTAAAAAATTATTTTTTATAGTGAAACACAGGTCATTGTATTTAGAGGATGATGAAAATACAGAATTTCTTACGACAACGCGGAGCGGTTAGCACTCACTACCGCTCGACCATCCCTACAAGGTGCTTAGCACCAACATGCAACCAGGCAGAAGCTTCCATGGAACCCAAAAACAACCAAAGTAAGAGCAGCCGCCTCATCAAGCCAGCTATACATGTGGTAGCGTCCCATTCTTCCTCAGGGACGGGAAGAGCTCCTAGCTGCGTCCAAGTATTTGAGGCTAAAGTTAACATTAAAATATTCAGCAATCGTGTTCTTGGCTGGCTTGAGTGCTCTTCCTGCGCAGGGACACCACCAAAACGCTGCATGAGCAACACCTCAGCTCTCTTGGACGACACAATCTTAACCAAAGGTTGCTTGGCAATCCGTCGGCTTCTTTTGGGGAGGCTTGGGGCAGGCGATTCACCCGCAAATACCGGCGCCACCATCTTCATCCTCCTAGAGGGCTTCGGTGCAAGCGACGTTTAGATTTTACGCTTGACCTCACCAATAGAGCGCCGAAGCCTGCGTCCCTGGGATCCCGAGTAGTCGGCTTCACCATGCATGCTTGGCGCTGGCACGTTGGGAGCTGGTGTGTCACCAGCGTCCCCATTCGACGCGCTAGTGGCAAACGGAGCGAAAACATCGTCTGCTAGTCCATCCGTCAACGTGGCAACGGCGGCAGTAACAGCCGTCGTCGCACCAACACCATATAGTTTATTGATAGGAAAGCTTAGATTATTAGCAAAGACAAAGGATAAAGAGATTATTGACTTAAATAACAAATATTGAACATAGGTTGATTGATGTGATGTGGGATTATTGGGGTTGTGATTGTGTGAAAGAGCTGCCAAACCTGCTATAATTTGGTACTTAATTAGGTGTGTCGAAATTACGATGAGTAGCCAGTTGATTAATCCGAGCAGTTCTGCAACCACTTTCATTAAGAAATTGTACTACTAGTTTTCTTTTCTCCTTTTATAAAATCAAAAGGATGGAATTGAAGTCCTTTTCTGATCATCCTCTACGTGAGCAAATCCCAAGAAAGTGAGTACACTTGTGCCCCGTCGGTGTGGTTGGCGGCTGATTGGACTCGCAAAGGGTTCCTAGCTCTTCACAATTTGTTGCCAATAATGTTGGATAACACGATAGATAGACAAACGGGTTGGCAAATCCAGTGTATGTAGTCGTTCAGACTGTGACTTATTAGCATAGAAAATCTTGGCATGCATGTCTATGTCTCTAAAAGAAACAACTAACTGCTCATGCCGGCCGCCGCCGCTGCTGCAGGCCCCGCTGTTCGTGGACACCAAGATGGCGTCTAGGGTCGCCCGGGCCAGACGCTTCTCGCCGTTCGTGCCGACGTCCGACGCGTACGCGCGGGCGGCGGTGCGCTGGATCGGGCACGGCGCGCTCTGCGTGCCCAACGCCGGGCACCGGGTCCAGCGGTGCCTCGCCGCCGCGGTGCCGGACCGCGTCCACGACTGGCTCCGCCTGCGCGAGCACCTCCGGCAGCGGGCGCTCTTCCAGCGGATCAGGTCCGCAAGGGCTCCACCGCGCAACGACCACAAGGAAGAACCCCCGAGACACAAGTTTTAATGGAACAATAGGCTTGGCGTGCCTGACTGTTGTTAGCTACAGTAGGTTCCACTGTTCCAGGCTAGCTTCCAGGTCACGCCGCAAAGGGCACTCGGCAGCGATGGGCAAAATATAAATCGAAAAAAATTCAAAAAAACGAAACATGAAAAAAGAATTTATTGGGGGAGGCATGCACAACCAGCTAGTGACCCATCTAATAGGTTAGACATTTTTTTCAGCAATTTTTTATAAGTTGTCGATGATAGGTTTCGAACTCACGACCTTGTGCACACAAACAACTCCCTCTACCATTACACCATTGGACCAAGGGTGTCAACATTACGTTTTTATTCTCCACATATTATAATTAACTGAGTGTAAATTGTTTGTTTCAGTCTAAAAAAGGCACTCGGCAAATAGCTTCTTTGCCGAGTGTGTAAAAAAGGCACTCGGCAAAGACGTCTTTACCGAGTGCCGAAAACAACACTCGGCAAAGACGCTGAGCGCCCGGAAAAAACACTCGGCAAAACACTGGACACTCGGCAAAGATTTTTTTTCCGGTAGTAATGGATGTGAGTGGTTGATGCAATGTTTTGTTGGCTCTGTACTTTCGCGGGGAGTAGTTGTATCGATTGGTGGACCGCGCAAGATGCATCCGTGCGTGATGTGTCTAATGACTGTTTCGATAAAGTTATCTTCTTCCGTGATTTTTTCATTTTTCCTTTTATGACTTTTCAGATTTGAGAAGTTTAATTGAAACATATTTTCCAGTTCAAGCTTTTCTGGAGTTTGAAGCACTTTTTCTTTGGATTCGGAAAAATTCCAGTTAGAGGCAAAACGGGAAACTTGAGCATTGTGCCTGCAATCTACTCCTTTGCACCAAGTGTGTGTGTTGTAAAACCATGACTCTTGATTCTTGAAGAATCCTAACTGGACAATCCTGCTATGTGTAGAAGCCAAAGGACGCAAATGACTCCGATCCTACTAATCTGGTTATTATGGCTGTGCTTAATACAGGCCACAAATCTGCCAAGCCACATGTGTGGCGTCGCCGTAGTTATGGCGTCAAAATAGATGCCACAATTTAGTTGAGACACGATATAGAAATCAACTGAATTTAGTGTGGCACGTAGAAGATTTGCTAGGAACCAAGCACTGGTCAACTTTTGTGGCGGCATCACCCATTGGACTTGACGCAGGGTGGGGTGCATCCAAGCACGCCCTATGCTTTTAATCAAATTTGTCTCTATTTGGAAGTGTGTGTGTGTGTATATATATATATATATTAAAGAAGCATCCTGTTTTGATGTTAATCTTTTTTCAATCTATGATCGTTTGATAGGTCTAATAATTCATATCAAATATTTAGGTATATAAATAATTTTAATAAAAAGTTGTCTATTTTTTATCTCGTTGAGCTCTATAACTTTAATATAAAATTTATCTTCCCCTAACTTTGTATGAAAAGGGAATAAATATTTTTGTGCGAATGGTGGATTTTCACCACTAGATCTGTTTTCACCTCTGGTTCATAAATAGACCCGATAATAACATCTACACCTATCACCGTCGGTCCCTAATATTAACCCGACAACGATAGTTGTTTTCATTGCTGATTCCAACCGCCAACATCCACCTACTTTCGTACCGACGGTGAAAACCTAGCACCACTAGGTTGTGCTTAACCAATATGGTGACGGCTTATTTGCAAAGACCTATTATGTAAAAGTGTAACTTCCTAAAAGGAATCATGTGGTATATGCGGCCACTAGTAAGTAAAGTCCTCATGTGGTCTGTTTATCACTAGAGAAGTTGTATATACCATACCATACAGACATAATAGTTGTATTGAGCTCATTAAGCGCACAAAATTATCCCTTCCTGCGCTTTTAAGTTGCGAAATGACGTTTGAGAGTACCTACACACATACATACACTACTACTTATATCATTGCAAATGCCATCACCGCCGGTTTTAAGTGAACAGACGGTGATAATCTATCGCTGCAGAGTCGTAATACGAACCGGCCGTGATGCGATCACCATCCTAGCTATTTCCCTCTCCCTCACTCTCACACACTCCTCTTCCTCTCATTATTCTCTCCTAATCTTCTCTTTTCCCCCGCCGCCTCCCCTCCCTTCCCTTGCCACCGCCCATCCTCTCCAGGTCTGTTTTTTTGTTTTTTTAAACAAAATCACTACTGGATCTAGATCTGACGTTGATGGCCACTTACAATTATTAAGATCCTGAAATATTAGATTCAAATGTTACTTTTTCCAATTGAATAAAAAACTTCTACTTAATTGGTGAAATATACGAAGAGTTGCAACTTTTCTTGTTATTAACTTAAGATGTTCAATAATTGTTAATTTGCAGTAAATATAAACTTTTTATTATATTTTTGAAAGCACGTGCACATGGCACGTACATCTTCACAATTAATTAATATAATGGTTGGTTTATTATTTGACACGGACCACGAGCGCAACTCCAACGCATACACGAGACCATAGATGCGCGCGCTGTCAACATATGCGATATATTATACCAGAAAACCACATCGAGACTCGTCGACAAGATCGAATTCGTCCTCCATCAATCATTTGTCCTTGTTGTAGACACGACCGCTTCCCATGGCCGCAGCCGTGACCGCCGCGATACTGAGGTGGTCATCCGGCCGCGTCCTGTGCTCTGCCGTGGTCTGCAAACCGGTGACGTGGTCCTGCATGCTCAGGATCGACGGGTACTCGCACCTGAGCCAGCTGCTCGCGAACCGCGAGCGCGTCGAGTCGCCCGCCTTCGACGTCGGCCACCTCAGCTGGTGCCTCAGGCTCTTCCGCAACGGCGACACCACGGAATCCAGGAGCCACATCGCCGTCTACCTCCGTCTCGAGAGCAACCCAAGCGGCGAACGCGTCTCGGCGAGGGCAAAGTTCAGCGTGCTCGACCGGCACGGGAACCCGGCTGGGTTCGTCCACGACACCGTGTCGCGCAACAACTTCAAGCGAGGGCACAGCTGGGGCTGCAGCAAGTGGATCGCCAGGGAAGAGCTGGAGAGGTCCGGGGGTATCTCGTGGACGACTGCTTCTCCGTCCAGTGCGACGCCACCGTCACAATGGCTAGAAACTGTCGTGATCACCTAGTCTTTATCTCTGGAAGTAGCGATTCCAGTGCGACCTAGGTAGCTAGGGTGGTTGTACGTGGTTTTTGATACCATGTCGATTAAGGAGCTGCATTGTTCTTTTTCCCTACTACGTTCTTTTGAATTGGGTGCTTCCGTTCTGGTGTGGACTGTGGACAGCATTTTCTGTCTTTTAGATTAGATTCTACACCTGCCTCGCATATAGGTTGCCTCTGATTGCCAAAGAGGCGCACCACAAACACCTGTCTTTTAGAAACTGAACCAAAAGACAACAACAGCATAAACTTCATGCAACTAGTTTTTCTTAAAGAAAAACTTCATGCAACTCATACTCCAATCACCAAAAAAACCTCTTGGCTCCCTCACGTCCCTCCTCTAGGGCCGAAACGGGTGACTCCAAACCTAGCGCCGCCAGCCTTATCCCCCACCTCCCCCAGCCGCGCCGCCGTTGTAGCCCGCCACCGGAAGCCCGTGCGGCAGCGAGGATGGCAACGGCGAGGCCTTTTTCAACGATTTGAGGCTACCTCGCACGGATCTGGGCAGCGGCGCTACGGTAAAAACCAAAAGATAGTATATTTCTACACACATAACTATTTTTTATCATTGGTGCATTCACATCATTGCACATCGTTCTTTTCCTTATTGTCTCTACGTTCTATGCTTGTAAAACTGCTGAAAACCCTCATCCAATGTCCTCGTTAACACAATGAGACACATTAAGTAACTTTTGCAGGTACGCAAAAATCTACACTATATTGTTAGCATCTCGTGGGTCCTCATTGTTATCACTTGCATCAAAATTGAAATCTGTAGTGCAGTACCAATATATTGTAGGTATGCTTTTTATTGTCTTGAAAAATGATAGTGTAGTGATCTAAGTTTAGCTGACACAATAGCATTAATCAATAGTTGACAATTCAGTTCCAGCAACTATAGAAGGGGCACTGAAATATCAGCAAAAGCTTTTCCTTTCCAAACTTCATAGGTAAATTAGCAATAAAATATCAATTCCCTCCATCTAAGGAGCACTGAGCAAAAAGTGAAACTCTATACTGGTGGACTAAAGATCTAGTAAAATAAATACATTTTTTCTCTAGCAGTCATAAATATGGGACTTGAAAAGAAGAATTCAAGAAATGTAAAACCCATCTATAAAGGTAGGTACATTATTCTCTAGAAGTGTACATCTAGTCTTCTATCTCTTTTCTTGATTCATATTGGTGCCAAGCCTCCAATGCACCTAGCTTACTTCGGACTTGTTCTTGAAGAACAAATATCATAAATGATGAAGGCAAATATTTAAAATGATAAGGTTGTTAAAAATCTGGAGAAAATTCTATACTACAAAAAGGAACAATTATATCGAACTGGTATAATCTCTAGAAGTATAATTCGTATGAGTATTCCATAATACGCCTCAATGATCTAAATAGCATCTCAAGATATTAAAAGGAATGAATCAAACTATGCCTCTATGGGGTGTCTCAGACTTGCCCCTAATAATCTGTATTGATATTTTATAAAATAATTTAAAAAATATCTCTATAATTTAAAACGCCTCAAATAGTGTCTCAATACATGTGACGCTTTCTAAAGCGCCACAAAAGGTGTCTTTACAATACACTATGATATATTTGTAAAGACAAATTGTAAAATATTTATAAAAGTTGTCTCTACATTAGATTTATGTGGTGGTGGCTCTCAAAGAAGTTATATTAATTAGGAAGTTTGTGATAAATTAATAGAATGTAAAATGATCTTGTTTGGCCCTATTTATTAGTCATATTTGACACTAGTTGATCGTATGCACATGCACCTAATAAAATAGGGTAAAACCATCAATTTTTTAGAACAAATTTTGAATCATTGAATGATTTATTTTTTAGGATGGATGGAGTATGTCTTAATAGCAAGCAAGTCAGTGATGAAACAACCAATGTGTCAAGGATAACATGAATCCCTCACAAATTTTACTCTTCGTTTTGTCAATGGAATTGGTGGACCTTTAGCCTCACCTCTCAATCCCCCGAACCATAGCTCTCTCACTCTCTAAAGAGTTAACATGAATGAGTCCACACAAACGACGAGGGGTACCTCTGATGGGCTTTCAGGTAAGATTTTTTTCGCACTTAGCAAATGGACTCCCGCCCCTTGGAATTATTGCATGCAGATGAGCTTCAAATGGTGTCAATAGGAGCTGCAATTATCACATTTTTATAGCAAAGAGAAATTGCATCAGATACAAACTCTATGTTACTTTTAAGAAAAATTGTTTATGTCACTTCCTATTTTACCGGATCGGCTACCATCCTGCTACACGTAGGTGTGTGTTGGATACTATGGTCTTTGCTTTATCTTTCCACAAACATGTAGATGTACGAGTAATAATTCCTAGATTAAGCTCTACTCCTCTATTATGATGTTGTCGTCAGCCGCGGCCATCATCTGCCGGTCACCGATGGCGCGTGCCCAGGTGCTCTCCAGGGTCGCCGGCTATGCGCACATGAGCCAGCCCCAGCCGATCGGCGCCGACCGCCGCAGCTCTGGCGATCACATCTCGCGCTCCGCCTCCACCGTCACCTGCAAACTGTTCAAGGGCTCCCACGTCCTCAGGGTCCATTGCTACTCGCTCCTGAGCAAGATGAAACAAAAGAGGGTCGGCTCGCCGGCCTTCGACGTCGGCGGCCGCAAGTGGATCCTACGGCTATACCCCCACGGCAAACATGACGATGACGACGACCACACAGAATACCATACGGACTACAGCTGGCGAATCCGAGCTCTCGGATCACGTCGGCGTCTACCTTCACCGTCTCGACAGCAGACCCCACAGCGAAACCGTCCTGGCTAGGTTCCAGTTCAGCATACTGGACCAGCTCGGGAACCTGCGGGGCCACCTGATTGGTTCAGCAGGAAAGAACCGGAGAAGCTTGAGAGCCCGTCTGGGAGAGCTCCGGTCGGCTCCGGCTTCTTCTGGCAAAAAAATGTAGCAACCACTGCTAGATTCGAAACAAATTTTGAGAGCTTGCTTCAAGTGGCTGACGGGATTCCATTCTTTGTCACTTTCTCCACCAATAACAGAGTGTTTAGGTGTTACATCACCTTTTCCTAACGGTGAATCTGAATTGTGGCTCCACCGGCTCTGGCTTCCCTGACAGCACTCCGGCTCTTCTGACAGCCAAAATACAATCCAACATGTACTCGCTCAGCGGTGTTTATCCGCGATGTCCATTTCAAATGCATGCAGGGCATCAAGATTCGTGCCAGCGTTTCTCCCTCCTGGTATTGAAGCGTATTTTGCTTTCCCGGCACTCCGTATTCCCCAAGTGAGTGGGACCCGCATTGTTTTTATCCGTTCCGAACCAAGGTTCCCTACCCATCCATTCGCATGGGACCCGCATGTTTTCGACCCGTTCCTATCCATAGCCAGCCGCTGGCCGGCGTGCTAGCATCCTTTGTGCGCCGCCGCATTCCAGCTACGCTTCCGGTGGAGCTCCGCCGCACCCCGTGCGCGCCGGTTGTGCGCCGCCACATTCCAGCTACGTTTTCCGCTCGAGCGCCGCCGCAATCTAGGTGCTTTCGGTCGAGCATCGCCGCAACCCGAGCTGCCGGTGGTGCGCCGGCGCAATCTGGGATTGCAGCTGTACGGATTCTACTCCTCATCATCTCCCCGTGCTACTCGTGCTCGGCTCCTCGTGATCGGCTGCCGTTAGTGACAACCCACCGCAAGTAGGCTGCCCTTGTGCTCACCGCCGGGACTTCGTCACCTGGATCCCATGTAGGCCCTCTTGCGCTCATCAAGTTTTTCCATATTTTTAAAGAGTAATGGTTGGCGTGAAAGTTTAGTTTTTTATGATTTTAGCTCGGATCGAAAGTAACGTGGACAACAGGACGTGACCCGTAGAGGTGCCTGAGTTGAAATGTTTGTGCGGTATTCCTGCTCGCTACCGGATTCAGGACCTTTACCGAGTGTCTATGATACTCGGCAAAGCTCTGAAAACACTCGGTAAAGTCTTTGCCGAGTGTAACACTCGGCAAAGGGCACTCGGTAGCGAATATTCCGGCAAAGATGTCTTTGCCGAGTGCCTTTTATCGGGCACTCGGCAAAGGCTTTGCCGAGTGTCAGGGAAGGCACTCGGCAAAGAAAAGTAGCCGTGACGGCGTTTGGGGCCGTGACAGCTCTTTGCCGAGTGCCCTCTGGTTGGCGCTCGGCAAAGACTGGCCCTTTGCCGAGTGCCACGTCACAGGCACTCACAGAGGTGACCCCACAGAGGTGCCTGAGTTGAAATGTTTGTGCGGCATTCCTGCTCCCGTACAGCACGCACGGAACGGAACGATATGAGAAGGTTCCTACATTGCGATGTAAATTTATGTGTTTTGATTCGGCTCTTTTGTTCTATATGAATTGTAATGTTTGAGGCGTGGCGTCTGATGCCCTCAAGGGGAATGTTTTGTCTTGAATCTATCAGACGTAGTAAGATTTGGTAGATAGATACTTTTTTTTCAGTTAACGTGAAAGCAAAATGGTCTCCTATATTGGATCATTCCCCCTCAAGTTCTGTACGCGCTCCCCCTGAGCACATCTTATGAACTTGCTCCCCCTCAAGCTAATGAATTCATTCTGGAGTTAGATGGTGCCTGGTGCCCACAAGGAGAATGTTTGTCTTGAAGCCATCAGATGTAGCAAAAATTGGTAGATAATTTTTTTTCAGCTAGATAGCAAAATATATAGTTCCTGAGCAAATCTTCTGAACTTAGTTGTCATGGCATGTTAATTATTGAATTCATTCCGGATATCGGTTGGATGCATTCATCCTGAACTTAGGTGCCATTATATTTAAAATCTTGTATTTTTTTAAACGCGGCGACATGTAGATATTGCCAGTAATGGATATGGGAAGATGTTTTGAACAAGTATGTAGAGGATGTAACGGACTACTGGGAACCTGGGCGGCTGAAATCAAGGCAGCCACCAAAGTTTCGCTGCGGCTGCAGGCGCGTTGCATCTCTATGCACTATTGGCGAGCCTCGCCAACAGCGGAAATGCCTATGCTGCCTAGTATGTGCAAATGTTTTTTTCTGTCAAAACGTGTTTATTTGTCAAAGTGGTGGTATATGCCCTCAACATTTCATCTCGGCCCCTGGTCTGATGGTTTTTCATGTGGTGATTGTCACAGCAGGACGATGTACCAAACAACGAAACTCACCTTTTTTTCCCACTGCCCACATGTTTGGTCATGAACCTCAGTAAGTACATGCATAAATGGATTCCCATCCATGCATGGGCAATGTTCTTCCTCATGTGCATGATCATCTTGTACGCCCTGTCCCGCAGAACAGACATGCTGCCTACAAATGTTAACATTTCCTTCACCCTCCGAGGTGCGCTCAGCAATAATCCTTTCAACCTCCAAATCACGTAGCCTGAGACATAATCGGGGAAACAAATCCTTACGTATGTAACAGGCTCAAACATAACCAAATTTGTAATCAGCCAAAGGCAAACTTACCGATTAGCACCCACATCATAGTCTTCTTCATCAGAGTCAACAGCGTAGACCGATGATCCAGAACTCTCATATCCGGAACAAAGCCCGTCACGGTCATCTATTCTCGAGCCCCCATTGTATTGTACTAATGTTTCCTCAGGTATCAACGCCAAACCCTCAACCACCGAACAATGTTCATCACCCTGATAACTCTAGAGCCCCCGTTGATGTGGAGTAATGTCTCCTCAACTATCGACGGCAGATGGCACGAGACAGCTTGAAGTAGTTGTTGAAAAGAACCACATCCTTCTGCCGGAACTGTTTCCAGGGACAAAACATTCAGCTCAAGAGGCTGGGTAATACAATCTTAATTTATGAGGAAAGTTTTTAAGAAGTACTAACCCGAAAATGACTCAAGCAAATTAAGATCAAAATTGCCGTTGTTCACATCACTCGCGTATTCAACTCGCCCCCAAGGACCGCCACTGCTATTGGATGGATAATCCCCCTTGGAAGGCAATTTTGGGAAGAAAAAATCACTGGTATTTCTGGTATGTGGTGATGTTCTGCAGCTGGTGTCAAACGCGATAAAAAAAACACGGTAAAATATGTTGAGAATTTTACATGGGAAAGCTGCCCCTAGGCGCAAGGTGGATCGTCTGCGTCCTGGGAGTCGTTCCGTTCCAGGCTACAACTCCGGCCGTCGCCTACCCAAGAATGCCCCAGCTCTGCTAATCCGCGGTGAGAACGCCCGCATTGCGCCAGCCCCGGTTCTGCCGCCGTCCAAGATCTGCAATCTCCCCAATGTAGGTCTGTCGCACTGACCGTAAACAGTGTTAAAGGCAGACCCAAATCACGAAATGCGAGCAAGCAGTCGTCGTCCTCTGCAGCAGTCGGAGTTGCTTGATTACCTGGAGATCTGAGGGACGAAAGGAGTGGTATCTGTTGCTGTCGTCTACTCCATCATCGCGCTCGAACAGTGTAGGGTTCCGTGAGTGTGGATCTGAGGAGGGGATGTAGCTGGCGCCGCCGTTGTCTTCAACGACGGCGACTCGACCTGATGTTTTAGGGCAGGACGGCGCGCAGCTGGTCGGCGGAGCGTAGGGCGCTTCGTGATTACCTGAAGATCTGCAACGCCGTCGAGCACGAATGACGTAGGGCTCCCGGGAGTGTGGATCTGAAGGATGGGACGTAGTTGGCGCCGCCATCGTCTTCAACAACGGCGACTCCCGCGGAGATATTGGGGCGGCAGGGCGAGGGAGACGGTGGACCTTAATTTTTATATTGTATACCAAACGGTGAACCACGTATTTACGAGAGTATATCAGTAATATACGGCAACGTATTTGGCGGAACAGTTGCTGACATGTCTGATAGTTTCCAACCTAGCCAGGTGATCCAACAGCCCCGATAGCCACCGCTGAGCGAGTACACACCAAGATTTCCGGTTGTTCTGGCAGCACGGTTGCAGCACGGTGCTGGTGTCAGGAGGAGTCAGAGCCCTCCGAAGCCCCGGGCAAACGGCCTCTGAATGCCTCAAGGACGACAGCTTCGCCGTCCGGTGCGACATCGAGATCGCAACTGTCACTACTACGTCGATCTGCAGGATGAAAGAATTGGAGAAGCCTGAATATAATGACTCAGCAACGACACCTTCGACGGCCGGTGCGACGACGTCGTCGCAACTGGGCCTCGACCTAGCTAGGTAGTCAGAGTGCCCCTTGTTTCGCTGCAGCTAGTTTCCTCTAATCACAAACATGTTATTTTGATATGGATACAGTTGAAATACCCAAAAATAATTCTTTTTGCGAGGACCAAAAAATTAATTGTTATAATCTTTTAATATTTAAATTAAATTGGCCAGAATCATCTCGCACAGTACTATCCGCTTGTTAAGAGGTTCTGAGAACATACTAAAAGAGAACAACCATGCTGTCCCCGTAATTCTGAATCTTTGATCCCAGTATTTATGTTACTTCCCTGTTCTTCCCTAGCGCTCGTTCTTAGTCTCATTTGTTTTCTCAATGAGGGTTTTATATTTCTTTTTCGCTAAAATTTCAGTCCCTGTCCAAATAAACGAAATTCGAAAAATTTCGTATTTTTCGGTCAGAAAGTTCACTCAAATTTTTAAAAAATATTAAATCTTTAAAAAATCTTATTAAATTTAGTAGAGAAGCTACGTTCACAACTTGGTTAGTTGGGTCACAGTTTTACGGTTCGCTCTCTCTCTACTATTTTGCCAACTAGGAAGCCCAGGCTCGAGTCATTGTTATGAGTGTTTAATTTTTACAATTATTATATAGAGGTGGGCCCTGTTTTTCTGCGAGAAAAAAAAATGTGAGGTGTACCAAAATTTCGCACAAAAATAGTAAAAATTTGGTATCTCCTAAGTTTTAATCTAGTAATACATCTTTGGTACCTCCCAAATACCATAAGAATGCCCGCAGCTGATGGTGGATTTAGGCCTAATATGAAGTAAAAGTTGAGGTGAAAGCGAACACGAACCTAGTAGAAACAAGTCCTAAAAAGGAAATTAATATGATAGAATTGATTGCTAAATAATATTACGGGTTAGTTTAATGAACAAAGTTCACAAAAACTTCATCGAACTTTGTGTCAAGGCACGCTCGAGATGAGATGTATCCAGTCTGGCCTTGAATCATCAGTTCTTTGAAACAAACACGTTACGCATTTTCGGTCTGTCATGCACACAGCCGGAATATAATTAATAGGGTGAAACAACAAATAATGAAATAATATCACTTACTGTAGTATATACATCAAAGAACTGTTAACCTTACACTCTGGAAACATGATCCAGAGCGAAATTGTAATCTCCATGAATAAAAAGAAAAAAAAAATGCTTCTATCGCTGATCATTCGCCGTGGGATAGAAGCATGAGGACGGATCGCCGTATGATGTAAAAAAGCCTTGCCTTCTGCTCCTTTAACATTCCGTTAAGGCTTCCGCCGCGCGTCCTAGGCCTACTCGCCTTGTTCATGCTGGCACAGAAATCAGGGATGTGAATTGTGAAATGGGCAGGCTGAGAACTAGGAATCTTCATTTTGACAGTTCATGGCTCAGCAGAGGAAGCAATGGTTTGAATGATCAGGGAGGCGTATAATAACTTTTGGCTCCTTCAAGTTTTAATTAAGGGGTTGTACTCTGAATCTAGGACACCTCGTAGTCTTTGATGATTGCAGCGAAAGCTAGCTTTTATTTGACCAAAGCATAAAAGGCAGATAGTTCGTCGTTCCTTGCTTCTCTTTCTCAACGTTTTTTGTGTCTGCAAAGCTTTCAGTCAACTGGCTTGGGCGCCAATTCAGCGGATTAGCGGAAGCGTCCATTATTTAATCTGTTGATGTGCCAGTGTTCTATCTGGGGCCATTGTTCTAAGCAAATAAGGAGTTATGTGCCAGAGGTGGATGCTTCATGACTAAAGCAGTAGCCTGCAAGTTTAGTCCCACTTCAGGAACTGATATTAGTTGAGTTTCGGGCTCTGGTTTACCTTGGCACAGTACCATGGTTATTGGTCGTAGAAGGACACAGGCAAATGGGTATGCCGAGCTTGCTGGACTGTTGGAGTACACTAGAAGACTATCACTGCCCAAATATTTTTCTGAGTCGATGCTTAATGCATGGACCTTGGACTACTCCACAATAATCCACCGGATTCATCAGCTGGAGATGTTTACTGCAACTACTTCTTCGTTTACTCCAATGAGCTTAACATTGTAAGAAACTTGAACGACCGAAGTGACCAATCATTTCGACTTCTATCTGCTTCCTAGTTATCTGCTCAGATCCTTTTATTCATGTCAATAGATGTGATAACGAGTCCCCACGTTTGTTGGACGATAAGGCTGCAGAGAGATCTACACTGGTTTGGTTTGGCTCCCTGGCAGTGGCGTAGTCAGTAATTTGTACGGTATTCATTGTAAAGAAAACGTGAAGCAATACCACACAGCCTGAGGATGCGTTGGGTTCCTACCCTCTAAATTTTAGACCCATCATATCAAAAAGAATCTTATCATTTAGAAGTATTAAATAAAGTCTAATTACAAAACTTTTTGTACAGATGGATGCTAATTCACGGGATAAATTTAATGAGCCTAATTAATCCATAATTTGCCACAGTGATGCTACAGTAATCATCCGCTAATCATGGACTAATATACCTCATTAGATTCGTCTCGCGAATTAGCCCTAGGATTCTACAATTAGTTTTGTAATTAGACTTTATTTAATATTTCTAAATAACAAGATTTTTTTTGATTTGACCCCTCTAAACTTTAGACCCTACGAAACGAACACACTCTGAGAGTTGCCTGGTTGCGGTCAATTTAGATTGGTCGAGGCATACTTTAGCTATGTATATACCTTTTTTTACAAAAATCTTTGATATTCACATGAATACAGGTGCATACCCTCCCTATTCGCCTCTTCTCCCCGATGTTCGGGAATCAACCCAATTAGTTTTCTGTAAAGAAAATTGAATCGGTTGCAAATTTAGTTTATCGAGAAAGAGATTGTGCATCAATGAAGGAAGTGAACCATGGGATAATTTTGAGTCAGCTAAAAATTAGCTCTAGATAATAAAAATTGGAGGGCTAAAAATTAGCCAACTCCGCAACTAAATTTTAGTCCATTAGCCCTCCAAACCCAGCTAACGAGGACTAATTTCTAGCGGCAGATAGCAAAATACCAAAATACCCTCGCCAAATCCTATCCTCACTCAACGCGTGCTTTAAAGATGGCAACGGATAAACTATCCGCGGATATTGCCTCTGGATATCCATACCCGCGACCTAAAAACTATACCCGAACCCATACCCATTATCCGCAACGGATAGCAAAACGTATCCATATCCGTTACCCGCGGGTAACGGATATCCGCGGATATATCCGTGCGGGGGTTGAGCCTGGGGGCAGGATCCGCCGGGGGGGGGGGGGGGGGGGTGGGCGGGCGAGGCCTAGCGCGGGCGGCGGTAGGGGTGGGGGGCGGATGGAGTTGGAGCCTGGGGGCCGGATCCGCCGCCGCCGGGGGTGGGGGCTCCCGCACGGGGGACGACGCTGGAGCTTGGGGGCGGATCGGGGGGGGGGGGGGGCGCGACGGAGATGGGGCCTAGGGGTCGGATCCGCCGCCGCCGGGGGAGAGGGCTCCCGCGCGGGGGACGGCGCTGGGGCCTGGGGGCCGGATCCGGGGGGGGGGGGTGGGGGCGCGCACGACGGAGATGGGGCCTGGGGGCCGGATCCGCCGCCGCCGGGGGGGGAGCGGACGGAGTTGGGGCCTGGGGGCCGGATCGCCGCCGCTGGAGGGGGGCTCCGGCGGCGGGGGACGGAGGGGCCGGCGGCCGGATCCCGGGGGGACGGGGGGCGGGAGGGGGGGCAGCGGCTGGAGTGGGAGTAACGGGTATATTGTCAGACCCGGGGCTACCGGGCTGGGCATGTAGCGTAGTCTACGGAGGTTTAAGAGATTAAGTCCGTCTTATCTCTTATTCATTTTGTTTATCTCTTGTTTATCCCGTTTAAATAGGAGATAGGGCTAACCAATACGGAGAGGATCTACTCGAGATCAGTTCTGGTGTGATCCCTCGGTGGAGGTTGGTTAGCATCTTTGTAACTCTGACCTCTCGGGTATATAAGGGAGGTCAGGGACCCCTTCAAAACAGCAGATCATTAGATCATTCTACACCAAAAGGAATACAAACCATCATACAGGACGTAGGGTGTTACGCTCCGTGCGGCCCGAACCTGTCTAAGTCTTGTGTTTCTTGCACCTTCGAGTTCCTGATCTCGGCGTTCCCTCACCCAAAACTTACCACCTTGGGTCTATCCCTCGGTGGGCAGCCGGTTAAACACCGACATATATATATGATTTCTATCTGGACCCGCATGTCGGATGCGGATTCCGGATTTTGGGTATGGATAGTAATTTTTGTTATCCGTTTCAAAAATATCCGTGGATATTTTTTGTTATCTGTACCTGTACCCATAGATATGAAATAGTACCCAAACCCGTACCCAACGGTTTTCTTACCCACGGTTTCGCGGATAATTCGTGTCCGTTGCCATCTTTAACGTGCTTAGTACAGGGGTATAAATGACTTTTTCACAGTATAATAACTAAAGTTTAGCCTAGTCATCCAAACAGGACAGGACTAATTTTAGCCAACTAAAAGTTTAGATGTCTAAACTTTAGCCATGGCTAAACTTTAGGTTTAGCCCATCCAAATAGACCATAAAATTGCTAAATCTTTTTGCTGCCTGTCTCATGTAACTAAACAAGGATTATAATTCATTTGGTAACGAAGGACTTGTTACAGAACAAAGGAAGTTTTGATGTTTAACTCAACACGAAACCTTGCTATTAGTGTAAGTATGTTCGACCGAAAGCTCAAAACTACCAGTCGATCAGTCATTCCCTAACATTCGTATAACTGGTGCATTGAAAAGTTCGGAAGAACATCATCCAGTCATTCCACAACTGTTTGAAATGAAACAAGATGTATTGCAATTCATGATCTATCAAATGCACTAGAGGAATGTCAACACAAGAAGAGTGCCAACGGGCCAAAGATCATTGAATGAATTAATCTTCCTCAGTATACTATATACAAAAGAATTGTTACTATTATACACTAGGGGACTTTGCAGATTCTGTAGTGACTCATACTTCGTGGAAAACGAAAATCCAGAACAAAAATTGTTGTGCCAGACTCCAAAAGAAAAAATGTGCCAATCAGTCATGGTGGGAGAGAAGCATGACAACACATCGTCGAATGATGTACAACCTCGCCTTTTGCTCCTTCAAAATTCTGCCGATTCCTCGACTACTCTTTCCTTGCCTCATTGCCTTGTTCATACTGCTAGGAGGTAGTGGCTGTCTCTTAGGGAAAGAGCGGGCAGTGCCGAGCTTAATCTACTCCTTTGTTGTTGTATGGGAGAGTGGTTCTGCTTAATTAGGTTGTCTATTCTCACGGTATCTGGGGTGTTTATATAGGAATGAACTTCGAATCTTCATTTTGACGCTTTGAAACGATAGCTGATCAGAGGAGAAGCAATATGATTGAATTATCAGGAAGGCTTGCTGTAACTGCACTTTGTTCACGTTTCAAGGCTTTGACTGTGAATATCTTAGGGCAGTTCTAGTCTCTGATTGCAGCAAAAGCTAGCTTCTGTTTGACCACATTATGAAAAGAAGGTAGCTGTGCCTTACTTCTACCAACGTTAATGTTTGTGTTCACCGAGGTTTCCGCCAACTAGCTTGCGCACCAATATAGCAAATTTTACGCATATATTTGTAATTTTAACTATTTCGTCGTTCTAAAAAAAGTTGTAATTGTACCTTTATATGCGAAACTTTGGCTGCCATCCGAGTTCATCAAAAGCAGTTGGGCGCCGTTTGATGTAAGAAAATTAAGAATGGCCTGGATAAATTAGCGCACTATGCAATGGAAATCTACACTTTATCACCATATATCTTGTGCCAAGGTCGGTACGTGGCACATTATTTTGCAGTTTATCAACCTAGCAGGAATGTCCTCAGCCTCACATACGGAGGCACACACCATTGGTCATGGTTTAAAGTCAACAGGGTCCGGAGCCTCCTTGCTCTCCGTTTGGTGGCCATTGCAGCAGCCTCGCACTGGTTGCATCTACCTAGACATTCGTTTGAAAGAAATTGATGCTTGTATAGTCTAAGAGGAGGAGTGGGTGAATTAGGCATTCGTTTTCGACCAAATTTAATCCTTAACTTACTGATATACTCCCTGGTCATTGTACTCTTCTTTCAAATTACTAACCCTTGAACAAACTTTTAAATAGGAACTAACTCTAGAACATTTATTGCAAACTTGATCCACTGCAAAGCAATTAGTGCCTTCGAGCTCCCAACTTCAGCCACAATGGAAGCGATTGTTAATTAAGGAGGACTGCCTGCTTGTCGCTAGCAAGGTGCCCCCTCTTCCTCCTTGGTTGATTGCTTGCCTCCGCCCCATGGCCACCAGAAATAAGGCGAAGGTACCCTGCATGCAGTATTGGGCCCGGCCGTTGGGCATGTAAGTGGCCCAATCATTTTGAGAAACAGGAACATTAATTCATAGGAAGCGTGGCAACAATAGAGGAATTTTATAAGGCTACATCGACGGTTGGGAGGTACCCGTTGCCTGCCTTCAGTTTAGCGATTTCGCGTGAAGCATATGCACAACAACGTGGCTGCGGAACAGCACTTGTGCACATAGCACAGGCACAAAGATGCCTGCAGCTAGAATGCCTGCAGCTAGACTGACAGCGGTGACAAGGAGTGAACAGTACAGTCGTATTGCATTGGTTGCATCGATTAGGTGACATCTTTTTCAGGGCATATGTTTTCGATGCCAGCGTAGTTCAGCTTTCAAATTCAGGTGTTTGCAATTGCGTTAGCACGTTCATGTGTATTCCCAGCTTTTGTGCAGCTGGTTTGGTGGCAGCAGCCCGGGTAAATTCTTACACACTGCAGTACTGCACACACCTTGCAAGTGTCAGGTGTGCTGCAGTCGTACAAACTGTATCAACCGATAGGTTTCAATCTTTCAGACAAGGTGTAGATGCACACATACAGTTGCACACCGGCAGGAAGTTCTCAATATAAATACAGATGCAGATTATGAAGGACCACCGGAGTTCAATAAGAGCGCAGTTGGTAGTTGGGGCCGTCATGATCGCGGGATGGTTATAGGTGCTCGTCGGCTTCAGAAAAGAGAAGCTCAGCAGTTGCAAGAACAAGGGGACGAGCTTAGGGAGAAGACATCTGCCGAGGATGACAGGACCGGCACTGGCGGCATGGTTCTTCCACTTGCTGGTTTTCGTCGGCGGCGTCTCCGCCGCGGCGTTCTCGTTCCGCGTCCTCGCCTACCTCGCGCTCTGCCTGCGCCGGCCGAGGGACCTGCGCCGCCGGTACGGCGCGTGGGCAGTGGTCACCGGCCCGACGTCCGGCATCGGCCGGTCCGTGGCGCTGGAGCTCGCGCGCCGCGGCCTCAACCTCGCCCTCCTCGACCTCGACGCTGCCAACCTCCAGGAGACCTCCGACGCGATCACGTCTCGCCACACCGTGGAGACCCGGACCGTGGTGTTCGACCTCTCGCTCGTCGGCACCCCTCAAGGTGTCAACACATCATCTCCCTAGCTATGCTTGTGCGTGCATGCGCGTGGGGCCACTGGCACTGGCACCGGCATCGGCGACTCCAGCTAATAATCTTCGTCCTGGATGGCAGGCGACGAGTCGATGCGGCGGCTCCGGGCGGCGATCGAGGGCCTGGACGTCGGCGTGCTGGTGAACAACGCCGGGGTGGCAAAGCCGGCGGTGGCGTACCTGCACGAGGCCGAAGTGGAAGCGTGGGTGAGGATGATACGGGTGAACCTGTGGGCGCTGACGGAGGTCACGGCCGCCGTCCTGCCGGGGATGGTGGAGCGCGGCCGGGGCGCCGTCGTGAACATGGGCTCGGCTTCGTCGGAGGCCATCCCATCCTTCCCACTCAACACCATCTACGCCGCCACTAAACGGTATGCATACCATGTTTGGATCCCTGCTAGATTGCACATTTCGGTACTAAATTGTCCTTGCTACACAAAGGGCAGTGACTGGGTTTAAACTTAAATTTAAAAGTAAAATGTATCAGAGATCCACCAACTTGCAAGGGTGTGTCATTTAGATCCACAAACTCCAAAAGTGCATTTTTTAGTCATCAAATTGTAATTTATGTCACTTAGATTCTATAAACTTTGAAAATATAGGCGCATAAACTCTAAAAGTGCATTTTTTCCATAAACTTGTAATTTGTATCACTTAGATCCATAAACTCCAAAAACTCCAAAAATGTACTTTATATCCATGAATTTCATTCAGATGAGCAGTCGTATGGCTACAGATGCGCTCACAAAGGCCGCCCCGATATCGCTGTCCATGAATATCTTTCAATCCTTCACCGAGAACCACTATGGGTTGACCCAAATCTAATGTCGTTACGAGATTTTTCACACAACACCTGACGCCACCATATCCGGACACCCGTGCCACGGAGGACATATATGCCCTACCACGGTATACATGTTGTTGAGCCCCTCCGTGACCTCCTCCACCTTCCCCAAGCCATCACCCCTCCTCTCCACCCATATTACGAGGTCATATCTAGATCTAAGCTCTAGAACTCACCAATGACAGTCTGTAAGCCCCACTTTGAATCCTAATATATATCAATAACCTCTAAGATAAGTCTTTCATCCCTCCTTTCTCCTCTCTGTATGCACTTAATTCGAAATCGGAGCTCAAATTTGACCCTTCTGACGAAACTCCAACAGCGTGAGGGCACCTTGTAGATTCATGTTGGTGCGATATCAGTGCATGAAGGCTAGATGGAGGGGTATGAACCTAGGTGACATAAATTACAAGTTTATGAACCTAGAAATGGACTTTCAGAGCTTGTGGATCTAAGTGACACAAGTTATCGAAAATGCAATTTCGAAGTTGATGAACCTAATTGACATCCTCTTACAAGTTGACGGACCTTGGTGTATTTCACTCTAAATTTAATCTCTCCTGCACGGTCTGTTCATCGTAAGCAGGTACATTTCAAAGTTCTCGAGGAGACTCTACGTCGAGTATAGAAGCAAAGGGATTGATGTGCAGTGCCAGGTAATACAACTAACCAATTTCAAATCCTTCATTCGAATTTCAACAAGAATCTGTTCCTAATTGGCACGTGCATATACCTGCCAAACTTCGCATCCACAAAGCTAGGTAACTTCACTGCAAGAACACAGTGGCCGTAATGAGTGGCAATCAAGATTGAGTCAATTGCATTCGCGACGACTGGCCGTTACTCGCATTCAATAATTTCAATCATCATCCGCACTGTACTGCAGGCCCCGTTCTTCGTGGCGACCAGGCTGGTGCCGAGCGCCGTGCTAGACAACTGGCTCTCGCCGCTCGTCCCCACGCCGGACACCTACGCCCGCGCGGCGGCGCGCTGGATCGGGCACGGCCCGCTGTGCACCCCCACCGCCGGCCACCAGCTCCTGTGGTGCCTCGCCGGCGTCCTGCCGGACGCCGCGCACGACTGGCTCCGCATGCGCGAGCACCTGCGGCTGAGAGCGTTGTCCCAGAGAGTCAGGGCGGCGAGGGCGTCAGCAGCTGATCGGGGAGAAAAAACGACGCGTGCCAAAAAAATGAGTTTTTGAGTTTGGCTAATGTGCTTGCTTGGCCTGCCGGAACTGATATGGTTGCTGCTTGACCCCAAACTGTGTGCAGCAGCTGTGGTTCATTTGCCTCTCCTTGCCTGACATTACAGATTTACAGGCGGGAGAACATATAATATTGCCTGACATGCATTACAAGTGGGAGAACAAATATCCTTTCCAGACATTACAAGCGGAAGAACAAATATCTAACCTGCTGTTCTTGCCTATCAAGCTCACTCAATGATCCACACGTGTCCTGAATACGCTTTGCCATGCTCAGTTTTTAGATACCCTGAGGCCTGAACCATCATGCTGGGTACACAGCCCATCAGATTAGAAGTATACCAGAGCTGCCAAATATAACATCTATCTAATCTAATTTTATTATTTTTACTAGTTAGAGGGTAGTTTTAGAGCTCATATTAATTCTCATGGGATACTCTTGGAAAATAGATAAATCGTAAAAAATTTCGCAAAAAAATAGATACATTATGTCATTAATTAAGTAGACACTAATTATCAAAATAATAATAACTGTAGAAGTGCACCGAACTTTCCATTTTGTGTGTATTTACTTTTTTCTTATAACTATCATTCGGCCAAAATAATTTAGAATAATCTAGATTATACATGATCCAATAGTTAAGAACTTCTATAATTTTAAAGAATGAAAACGTGAACATACAAGTACTACTAGAAACTAAATTAATAAAATTAACAAAGACATGTCCTTCTACGACCACAAGCATCTTACCTTTCCAATAACTTAGTTTTCTTTATACTATTCCATAATTTTTTTTCCAATCGATGCTTTTTGGTGTTCTAAAAGGGTAAATAGCAATGTTTCATCCAAAGATTCCAGAATGAGTATCTTTTATCTTTTTAGCCTGATCAAATGTTGAGGTTAGGTTGTGTTTGGATGGAAGGACGGGACGGGATGAGATGGGGTCACAAGGGAGGGGATGGATCTGGGTAGAAAATTTTGATTCCAGACTCGGGACAAATTGATGCGCAAAACTCTGGCGGATGGAGTCATCCCCATCCCGACTCCTCATCACATGCTCCACTTTTTTCCTCATACTCCGCTCGACTCACCCCTCTCCTCCCCAATTCTCATCCCTCAACCCTGGGCAGCGGCACGGTGGCACACACCAGGGAACCCGGTGGAGCCCTCCCCACTCCCAAATCGGGTTTGCGCCGGCCTGGTGCGGATCCGCCCGATCTGCCGCCTCCTCCTCCGCCCGGTGCAGACCCCCACAAGGATCGCCACTCCCGACACCCCTGATGTGCTCCTCCTTTTCTGAGCCAAGCACTAGTTCCAAGAACCCGCCTGCTGCTCTGGCCATCCTCAAGCCGCGCCAAGAACCTTTGTCTACTAACTTCTCCGCCTCAAGTCATACCAAGATCCGAAGGTATGAAACCCTAGGTGTTGGTATTGATCCAAATCTACACTGTGATGTTTTATGCAATATGCACCGTGTGCCATTTGTTTGAAATCGCACATACACTTTCCTACCATTGGTTGCATGGTTTTGATCCAAGAATTCCGTGTTGAGTCAATTGTATTTTGATTTGATGAACAATAAGTATGCTTAAACCCTAGCAATTGCTTTTGATACAAATCTGCACAGTAGTTACATATGTGATGTTTGATACAGTTCCATGCTCCTGAGAGCTAAAAGATGGTTTGTATTGGAAGAGTATGAGTCAGCATATGGATCACATACAAAAAATATCTTGATTAGCATATACAAAATAAAAATAACTAGAGACATGTGATGTTTGATTAGTTGTGTGAACTAGCTAGAGATATGTGATGTTTGATTAGTTGTGTGCATAGTAGATTGAAAGGTCTAGGGATTTTGAGTATCGGGTCTTCTTCCTATCCGTACTTTTGGGTGGACGGAAAGGTCAAGGGATTTTTAATACCTGTATTAAACCTACATATAAGTACCGGTTGGTATTACCACCCGGTACTAATACCTCCATCCATATTAGTACTAGTTGGTAACACCATCTTGTACTAATGTATAGCCTTTAGTACCTATTGGTGTTACCATCCAGTACTAAAGAGTTCTCTTCATGGATTACTTCAAAAGAAAAGCATCTATCTTCCCATCACAAGTGCTGTGTAGGTGAGATGGTATGAAGGTATCGCATGAGGCTAGAGGTCATGAGTTTGAATCATTGCACCTCGCGCACGCGTATTTTGCTTGAAAAAATCGTGTGACTCCCGGGTTCAAAATATTTCTTTTCTAAGCTTGTACGCTTTGGTACTTGATGGAAACACCACAAGGTACTAAAGGATCCTTTTAGCTCTGGATATTGCACCTGGTGTTGATGCCTGAGACTTGTAGTCTTGGTTGCGCAGTACCAGTAGTAAAACCAGTACTAAAAGTGTTTTCAACCATTACTATAAAGCGCCTTTTCTAGTGGTGAACCAGATATGGTAAAACTTAATGATATTACTCCCTAATGGTGAGGACCCGGTGCTCAACGAACACACTATCTTGAAATCCATCGGTCATGCCTCTCTATTCTTCCCAAGCATATATAGCCAACTACGATAGGCCACGAACCCAACAAGCCGCTCAAATTCGTAGGATTCATCCGAACGCAAGCTTTCAGTCACTAGAGTGCAAATATTGTGAGGACGCCAATATGACCTCTGCTCTCCATTCCGGCATGAAACTTCCTAACAAATGGTGAAAACTCCATTGCGATAATTGACTTGCCAAATCCATGGCCATAGTCACCGGAACTGCAGCAATCACTACTGGAAACCGAAATTTCCCTGTGTGCCAACTACCGTCAGGGATATAGGGGAAAACCGTAAGGAAAATATTTTCTGATAGCCAACCGACAGGCCGATACCGATAGGGAGAAAATGATAGAGAAATTAAAATTGCCTGTCGGTTCCCCGGTAGAAGAATTTTTCCTCACGGGATTTTTCTGAAGGTTGACTCACAAGAAAATTAGCATCTGCCAGGTTAAAGGAACCTTCGAGAATCATTTCCTTATAGGCCTATCCCGATAGAGAAATACCAATTCTCTGTCGGTTTCCCGTCAATAGTATAAGTTTATCTTTGACTGTATTGTACTGATAGAATAATGACAAATCTACCGATGGAAAAAATGCGTTATTTCCAGTCAGCCAGAACCGACAAGGTTTTATTATTTTGACAAGCATTTCAGACAGTAATATAGCATTTTGCAGGCACTAATATAGAATTTTGCAGTAAATAGTATTGCAGACAAATATTGAGGCTCAAGACAACAATATATTATTCATAATTTCACATCACTAGCATCCAGATTACAAAGCTAGAGTTCAACCAAATACATTAGCAACTAGATATGCAAATATCTTTACCATCACTACATAGAGTAGAAGCACATGATCATTCTACTCATAAGTTATCATTCTTCAGCCATGTGTTGTTCAGAAAACAGCCATATGTATTCAAAAGACAAAAGTCAGTTGGCGCCATGTTTGCTGCTGATTGATGATTGCACTAGCAGACATGCTTACCACATGCCATGTTCATTGCAGAAGTCAGGAAACTCATTGTTGATTGATCCACCATTGTTGCTGCCAATATTTTCGGCATCACCATCCATTTCCTGATCTCTGTCCTCACCATCCTAGTCCTGTCCATCCGTATCCTTCCCATCTATGTCTTCACAATCGGAGTCATTCTCGTTAAGGTCCTCCCCATCAAGGTCCTCCAGGCTTGGTTCGAAACACTTCATGCAGATTCGTTGCTCAGTTCTCCAGGAGCCTTTACGTTGAGTACAAAGCCAAAGGGATTGACGTGCAGTGCCAGGTAACCATTTTGCCAGGCATTGAGTTGATTGATCTCGCGTCACCGGGTAACTGCTCGTTGCATTCAGTGTTTCAATTCGATCGTCTGCACTGCAGGCACCGTTCTTCGTGGCGAGAAGAATGGTGTCGAGCCTCGTGCAGGCCCGGAGGCTCTCGCCGTTCGTCCCAACGGCGGACGCGTACGCCCGGGCAGCGGTGCGCTGGATCGGGCACGGCCCGCTCTGCACCCCCGTCGTCGGTCACCAACTCCTGTGGTGCCTCGCCGGCGTCCTGCCGGACGCCGCGCACGACTGGCTCCGCATGCGCGAGCACCTGCGGCAGAGGGCTGCGTTTCAGAGAGTGAGAGCGTCCAGGGCGTCGGCAGCTGGGCGTGGAGTGGAATTGACATCCGCCAAAAGTTGAGTTCTGATGAGTTTGGCTAATGTGTTTGCTTGGCTCAACTTAGCTGATGTTGTTGCATAGGTGAAGGGGTACATGTGTGTCGAAGGAAATCTCCAGCCGGGTGGCGAAAAGCACCCGCCTAATTCTAATTAAGGATGGGTTTGGAGGAGACCTATGAGCACTCGACCGATGGGTGGTCGGACGTAGGAAAAACATAAGGATTTAGTGTGGTTCGGGCCGCCGGAGCGTAATACCCTACGTCCACTTTAGTGTTTGTATTGCTTGAGGAAGCCTGGATCTGGCCTTGTGAACCTGAGATCCGTCCGGTTGAGATGCATGTGTCCTAACGAGTGCACTCTCCCTTTTATAGTTCAAGGGAGGTGCTTACGCTGTGCGGGGCCCCGACAGGTGGCCCCAGCCAACAGGAGCCTACTCTATGAGATATAGGGGTCTCCATCTCTAGCTCTTCCCTGTAGTCTTCTTGGTTGGAAAGATAGTGTGCGTATCCACAGCCTTGATATGGTCGTGTGCTGCCTTGTAGGCACAGTGACCGCTGTCAGTGATACCCCACAGTGTGCGTCGTGCTGCCACTGCTGGGTCAAGGTCCTCTGACAGGCGTAGAAGTTGCGCAAACCCTGCCGCGCCGTCGCCTCCGTGTGCATTGTTACAGCGCACACCTCAGCCCACCTGCAGCAGGCCATCATTACGCGTGTGCGCGACGCCACGACGGGACTGTACGCTGCTTGCGCACAGTATTCGGTGTTACGACGCGCCGCCTTGGAAACAGGCGGGCTTACCGTGGTGTCAGCCTCCCTACCTTGTGTGTCAGTGGCAGGCCATACCTTTTGACTTTGGCGTGCCCGGCCCAGCAACAAGCATTTAAGGCGGTGGTTGGGCTGAAGACCGTGACAGGCCTTGCGCCATGGGCACGCGGCAGGGCCAGCCCTGCTGCGACTGCGGAGGCGGCACGTGGCGGCACCTGACCCTTCCCTAGGGGGAGGGGTCTGGACCTCCGAGGCCGGTCGGAGCGGTCAGGCCCGTGGAGGTCTGGTCTCCACACGTGGCGGCCCCGGACCTCCCTGGGGAGTCCGGGTCCGCGGGGGCCACCCGAGAGTCTCCCTGCCTTCATGGGCACGTGGAGGCCCTGGTCCTTTAAGAGCAGGGCGAAGGTCCGGAGACCACGTTCCCAGCTGTTAGGCCCGGGCCGTGTGCCACGTCACCCATAAGACGAAGGGGAGATTACGAATGGTGAGACGCTTAGGGACTGGACACCCTAGCAGGAGGTACCCCTGCCCGTATATACCGACAGAGACCTCGGGTGAGGGATAAACCTGCAGGTGGGGCCAGATCCCAGCATTGCGCCGGGTGGACAGCTGATTCCCGCAAGGGAAGGGCATGGATGTCTTTTCTCCCATAGCGGGATCCTCGAGAGGCCCGTCCTCCGCCCGCGCCGTGCGCGTCAGGAGGTTCAGATTCTTGTCTTATCCGAGCCCATCTCGCGGCTCGGGCGGTTCAGATTCCGCCTTTTCCTCCAACAGTGACGCCTTTGACTGGTGGGCCCGGGCCTATCAGTCATTGGGTGTGAGAGGAAGGGGCCTGGTGTAGGCAACCGTTCAGCTTCTCCTAGGTCGCCGCAGAGCTCGAGAGGGCGAGCAGCCTTTTAGATAAAAGGTAGGCTCCGGAGAGACCGGCTACCTTTTCGCTCTTGCCTTCAGTAGACGCCACAGCGCCCCTTCGTCTCCGCACATTCCTTGCAATCAGTTTCCTTGCGCCCGGCACTCCTTCTCTTCCCTGCTCGCTTGCGATCCATCCCCTGCGATCTCGACATTCATCATCATGTCTTCGCTTCCTTTCCCACGCTGCTTTCAGAGCTAGACCCAGCTGGACTCGGTGCGTCGTCTTCTGGGATGGTCCGCGCCAGCGCAAGCTGGGAAGATTAGGGCCGGCAAAATCCCCCTCTGCGACCTTGCTGCGGGGGAGTTCATCCTCTTTAACTCGTACGCCATGTGCGGGTTGGTTCCACCGATCTCCTCCTTCTTCCTTCTACTCCTGGAGGAGTTCGGCCTCCAGCTTCATCACCTCACTCCCCACTCTGTCCTCCTCGTGGCGGTCTTCACCCATTTTATGGAGATGTTCGTGGGGGTCCGTCCCTGCACCGCCATCTTCAGCCATTTTTATGCTTTGGTCGGAACAGGGAGGACCAAGCGTGAGGTCGGCGCCTACTACTTCCAACTCCGGCACGGGATGGCGAATTCCTACATCAGTGCCTTTTCCAGCTCCAAGTGGGAGGACTGGCGTGAAGGCTGGGTCATTGCCAAGGCCGATGTCCACGACCGTCTGGAGTTGCCAACAGGAGGGCCTCAGAGCGACCGGAGCACCTGGAAGGCCAATCCGTCGCTACCGGAGGAGCTTGGTCCGGTTCTTGATCGGGTCAAGAATCTCTCAAGGGGCGGCCTGACGTCCCAGATGGTGCTTGGTGATTTCCTGAAGAAACGGATCACTCCCCTGCAGCAGCGGGCTAGGATGGCCTGCATGTATACGGGGCTGAACGACTGCTGCAAGATTGCGCGCGGGCCTGGCACCGACTTCACCAGGGTGGAGCTGGAGGCAGCGTTCCGGGCGATGTCCGGTGAGGCGTTCAGCCCAGAGTCCCTGGTCCTCCCGAGCGGAGTCAAGGCCCTGTGCGAGGACCAGGCGTTGCGGTCGTCAGTCCTGGCATCAATGCCGACCCTCGACGAGGGTGGCCTGGCAGCCCGGCAGTTGGGAGGCGACCCTAACTGTGGGATCCATATCCCCGGCGCTTCTCCTGACCGCTAGCAGCACGCCAGCCAAGGTCCCGGGGGGCCAAGCCCCGGAGGTCCGGCCCCCGCCGAGAAGGGGAAAGAAAAGGTGCCGGTGCCGGAGCACCACCACAAGGACCATGCGGAGGGGTCCAAGACCCGGAGGCTCCAGCGTTGTGACGGCTCCTTGGTGGGGGAGCCGGCCCCCCAAGCGCCAGAGAACAGCGGAGGTGGAGAAGCCAAGCGGAGCTCCAACACCTCTGCCTCAGCGCCAGCAGCGGAAGAGGAGGGTGGAGGAAGCACAGGTGCCTTCCCCGATGCAGCAGACTCCTCCGCCGCCACCGACGACGCGACACCCAACGACGCCACCACCACCAGCGATGGAGTCGAGGCAGCAGACCCCACCTCCGCCACTGAAAGTGTCGGTGTTTAACCGGCTGCCCACCGAGGGATAGACCCAAGGTGGTAAGTTTTGGGTGAGGGAACGCCGAGATCAGGAACTCGAAGGTGCAAGGAACACAAGACTTAGACAGGTTCGGGCCGCACGGAGCGTAACACCCTACGTCCTGTATGATGGTTTGTATTCCTTTTGGTGTAGAATGACCTAATGATCTCCTGTTTTGAAGGGGTCCCTAACCTCCCTTATATACCCGAGAGGTCAGAGTTACAAAGATGCTAACCAACCTCCACCGAGGGATCACACCAGAACTGATCTCGAGTAGATCCTCTCCGTGTTGGTTAGCCCTATCTCCTATTTAAACGGGATAAACAAGAGATAAACAAAATGAATAAGAGATAAGACGGACTTAATCTCTTAAACCTCCGTAGACTACGCTACATGCCCAGCCCGGTAGCCCCGGGTCTGACAAGCCCCCGAGCTCTTCGTAGCTGAGTACTGCAGGCTTATCGAGTACTTTCGAAGCAGTCTTCGACTTCTTCTGAAGCTTCGTCTTGAAACCCTGCTTCAAGTACTTCCTTGGCCGCATCGAAGCTATGAGGTGCTCATGCCCCGAATTTTAGTTCTGTTATGGCGTGCGATTGAAAAATTGCACTCCATATGGAGTAGCCCCCAAGCCTCGGGTTGAATCGGAGAATCAGGCTGAGGATCCCATTAATTTGTAATCCTCCTTATCCTTCAAAGAAACTTGAAAAATAAGTAGTCGATGCCACGTACCCCGCAGCCCCCGAGCCTTGAATCCAAATCCCACGAAATTGGAGATAAGGGTCCAAAGAATCGTGGCATACAGGCTAAACAATGACACTGTAAGGAGAGACCAAAGTGATGGTACAAATGATGCAATTAGACCAAAGATTCGAAAAACCCCTTCTTTCGGGCTAATTAGCCCTGAAAAAATGATTAATCAAATATTCAATCTAATCAGACCACCAAGTGACCCCTCACCTCGGAATATTCCACAAAACGACTCTTGGTCTTCTGAACAGTAACTTTTCCCCGTCCCGCAGGTTACTTAACCCCGCGGCCATAGGAGGGAAAATTGTGCTTTCAGTCCGCATTCCGCCAAAAACCACCAAAACCCCAATCTGAGCCGAACGCCGCCGCCACTGCCCAAGGAGATCCTCCTACTCCAACTTCCCCGCCCCTCTCCCTGCAGCCCCCGAGCATCTCGTGGCGTAACGCATTGGAGATGGCGCCTAAGAAGTCGGAGATCGAGGGGAAGAAGAAAGCGGCAGAACCATCGACCGAGGAATGGTCACACAGTAAGTGCTCCCTTAACAATCTGAACAAACTGGTTTCCGAGGGGTTGCTCCAAGAGAAAAACCTTGTTAACTGGCGCCCCTCTTTCCGTGAACCTTTCCCTATGGAGAATGTCGACGAAATCGTCACATTCTTCCATTTTGCCGAACGGGGATTGACCCTCCCCACTTGTTCTTTCTTTCGCGGCCTTCTTTACTACTACGGGCTTGAGCTCCATCACCTCAACCCGAATTCCATCTGCCACATCTCCATTTTCATCCACTTTTGCGAAGCATTTATCGGAATTGAGCCCCACTGGGATCTATTCCGCTTCCTCTTCCGCGTGAAACCCCAGCCAACCACGAAAAAACTCGCCGTGGTAGGGGGCGCCGGCATCCAACTGCGACAGCAGGCCGGCGAGAGATACCTTGCATATAAATTCCCCTCCAACCTTCCTGGATGGAAAAACCTCTGGTTTTACATCGAAAACCATGCTCCCCCCCCTGCCGACGAAGTCGAGCAAACCGCCCGTGGTGAGGGGGGAGTGGAACCTTGAACCCTCCGGCATGGAAATGATTCAAGTCAAGGAGCTGCTGGAGGCCATCGATGCACTGAAGAAGGAAGGGGTGACCGGCGCCTCCGTCATGTTCTCCTTTTACAAGCGCCGCGTCCAACCCATCCAGCAGCGCTGCAATCTGGGCTTCGAGTACACCGGCCCCGCTGACTCTTCTCGTATGTGCACAGAAGAGGTACCCGACGAAGTCGCACTCCAGCGAGTTCAGCGGGTGCTGGTGGACGTGAACGCCGTGCCATACGTGCCCACTCTATTCTCCATGCAAAATCCGCCCCCGCCGGTGAGTGTTCGACTTCTTTTACTGGAGAAATCTGTTACTGCGCCGATGGTGTACTGAAAAACTTTTCTACAGGGGCACTCGGAGTTGTACTGTAGCTACCCGCCACAACCGGACCTCCCCCAAGCGTATCACCTCCTCCCCTCTGCGGCCGCAGCCACCAAGAAGGCTCGCCTTGCTGCGGCTCAAAGCCGCAACGAGTCCGCCGAGAGCGCGGGCCCGTGGGCGGGGGAAGACGCCGGAGAGGGACCGCGCCCGGATGCCGCCGTTGCCACCAAGACAACTCGCCCTGCTACGGTTCGAGGCAGCGGCGAGTCCTCCGAGTGCGTGGACTCGCCGGCGAGTGAAGGAACCGAGGGGAGAGCGCACCGGGAGAGCTCCTCCGACCAGAGCTTGGAGTTGGCCGGAGTTCTGCCACCGGTGCCGAAAGGTCAGCGGCAGATGCGCAAACGCAAGGCCGAAGAAGTCGAGTCCTCCAGGTACGGAGTTGCTGTTTTGGCCAGTTACCAAGTTCCAAAGATGCCGAACACTAACAGCACCCCCTTACAGTCTTCCTACTCCACCACCCGGATCTGAACCCGAAAGGGTGGGGACAGGCCCCTCCAACGTCGCGGCGGTGACAATTGCCATGGCGGGAACCCCTCCATCGGCCGGCCAGGCCTCGCCATCGGCGACGAGCGTTCCTCGGCGGGCCTGGCGGGTGAAGAAGGCGGCCAATAAAAAGTTGACACTGTAAGTTTTGCTTCGATCGCTTGAAAAGCTTGACCGTGCCTGCGTGGATAACTATGTTGTCGATGTCGCCAGGGCTGCAAGTGCGGTGCAACTCCAGCTGGAACCGGGCAAGGCTGCAGCGCCTGTCTCGGCTGCAGCAGCCCCCGAGCCCTCGGCGCCTGGGGGGCCTGTACCCGCAGAGGTGGCCCCTGAGGCAGATGCGGGGCTCCCCGACTTGCCGCCTCCCGAGTCCCAACAAGAAGGAGCCGGACCCGGTGGCGACGAACAAGTCGTGGCCCCGGAAGCGGGTGCGGGGCTCCCCGACTTGCCGCCTCCCGGGTCCGGGCAAGAGGGAGCCGGGCCCAGTGGCGGGGAACAAGTCGTGGCCCCTGGTGCCGCTCCTATCAGTGATACAGGTACGCGCTTACCCGCCCGCGGCTTGATGCCAGAGTCCGAGGACAATATGGTGACTACTTCGTATGCTTGCAGGTGTCCAGCCGCCGCCGTCCGGGGATGCCGCCGGGCCCACGGAGAGTCCCCGTGAGGTGCTGAGGACCGGGCCAGGGTACCAGAACATCATCACCACCGACCTGGTGGATGATCTTCTGCTAACGGCCGAGAACCTGGAGACCTTCAAGAGCACCTTCAAGGAGTTATACAACTTCTCCATGGTAGTACTCGCGTAAAGTTCCGAGTGTGTGCATTGGTGAGTTGTTTAGTACTCATTTTCCTCCTTTGGCACAGCATGTGATTACCAAATCCCAGAAGAAGTCGGAGAAACTCCGCGCGGTTGTGAGTGACGCGCGGGAGTTAGGTGCCCTGCACAAGCGCATTTCCGAGGAGAAGACGAAGAACTGCTATCTGCAGCGCGAGCTTGATATGCTGAAGCAGGAAAGGACTCGAGAGACCTGGCTGCTCAAGAATGACCTGAAGAACCTTGAAGAGGCCAACTCCGAGCTCCAACAACGGGTCAAGGAGCAACAAGCAGAGTACCAGGAGCAGCTCAAGGCAGAAAAGAAGGCGCACCAAGGTAGGCCCCCGTTTCCCTCGAGTACTTTTCCTTAGTGATTTCGCTTGCTTGCTGAAACATCTTCACCACAGAGCTTAGGAAAGTAATAAAACACAAAGAGGAGCTGCTTACTGACGTGAAGAATGTGCTGTATCGCCGTACAGATGAAGTCGAAAGGCTGCGGAAGGTGATCGACGACACTGAACGTCAGTTCGTCGACTGCCTTCAGCAAGTCAAAGTGCTGGGCGAGAAGGACGAGCAGCGGCGCAAGGAGTTGGAGGACCTCCAGGGAGCCGCCCAGGAACTGGTCGACATGGTGGACCCGCCAGAAGAAGGCGAGGCAGGCCCGCGGCCCCTGCTGGGACGGCTCCGTGAAGCCCCGAAGAAAATGCTCAAGTTTTTATCCGAAGCTCCAGTCGCTTGCGTGAGCAACGCCCTTGCATATGTAAAGTCCTTCGTGCCCAATGCGCAGTTAGACATTTTTTGCGCAGGGGATGGCGGCAGACTGCTCGGACGAACGTTTTGAAGAGTACCTGCGTGAAGCCCAACCTGTAGCAGAACAAATTGTACACAGTGTACTGCAGAATTAGGGTATGAGGAACAAGTACTCATTCTCTTGTATACATGTTTATGTCGTTGTCTCTACTTGTGTGTGTGTGTGCCTATGCTGAGCGAATGTCCAGGCTTACAAGGCGCGAGTAGCAGACGCTACCGCGGGGTGCAACGACCCTGAAGGTAGCCGTAGTTCCGTGTAGGAACTCGTCTAACAAGTGGCCCACAACCCGAAATTGTAGGCCTAGACTCGTTAGGGAGGAACGCGAGCATCGTCGCGGGTTTGCCGTGCGTAGGGCAAAAAATTAGGACTAGCTCGAGTGCGGCGACTCTGAGTGTAGTCGAAAATCGCTCCTGCTTATGAGCGTGCTCCGTAAGCTGTGTGAGACCCGGGCGGACGGATCGGGCTTATTAGGAGCAGGTGCGGTCGTTGCCGCGTTTTGGCCATTCTTTTGGCAAAAACATGACTGTTCTGAGTGCCGCCCCTCAGGATGTAGTCGAGGTAGCTCTTCATGCGAGCCTGTCCAACGTGCTGTTTTTGAGCCAGTCGAGCGGATCAACTGAGTTGGACAAGGTGCGACTTCGGTCGCGTGCGACCACCCAAGGTCGTGGCGGAACTCGATATATCGAGGAGTTGTAGCCAGAGCAGATGGTTCGACAAGAAGTAAAGTCGATAAGTTGTGTATGTAGTCACAACTTTAATCATGACGAGCGGCCAGTTTACACGAGTGTTGGTTCGTGGCCGTGGCCGTCGTGCGCCGGAGAATGAATGTTCAACCCGAATATTGTGGCTCATAGCCTTCAATATGCATCGAAAAAAGGAGATCGTCCAAGCCCCTGAGGAATTCGGATATCACCAGGTATTTGCTTATGGGTAGAACTTGCGCAGGTGTTGGACGTTCCAGGAGTTTGGGATGTCCTGGCCCTCGGGGCATTGTAGTCGATACGATCCTGGCCGTGTGACCTGCTTGACGATGAACGGGCTCTCCCACCTTGGATTGAGTTTGTGTAGGCCAGATTCGTCCTGGATATGACGTAAAACCAGGTCGCCAACGATGAATGACCGCTCCTTGACGTTGCGATCATGGTATTGGCGGATCCCCTGCAGGTACCTGGCTGACTGGACAAGGGCGGTGCAACGAGCTTCTTCCACAGAATCGAGCTCTAACTGCCTCGCCTCGTCCGCCTCGCCTTCATTGTACATTTCAACCCTTGGGGACTTCCACATGATATCGGCTGGTAAAATGGCTTCAGATCCATATACGAGGAAGAAAGGTGTTTGGCCTGTGGCTTTGGATGGCTGAGTCCGAAGCCCCCAGACTACATGCGGCAGCTCGCATACCCATTTGCCTCCCTTCTTGCTGTTTTCATCGTATAGTCGCTTCTTGAGACCGTCGATTATCAAGCCGTTCGCCCGTTCGACTTGTCCATTGGCCCGCGGGTGTGCAACTGAGACATATTTGACTTCGATGCAAGCGTTCTCGCAGAATTCCCAGAAATGGTTGGCCGTGAAGTTTGACCCCAAGTCCATGATGATAGTGTTGGGAAGCCGAACCGGTGCAAAATATCCGAAATGAAGTCAACAACCCGGTCTGGCGTGAGCTTGGCGATTTGCTTGTACTCGATCCACTTCGTAAACTTGTCAATAGCCACCAGAACATGAGTAAAACCGCCTGGCGCCGTCGTGAAGGGCCCGATCATGTCGAGACTCCAACAAGCAAAAGGCCACGATGGTGGTATAGTGATGAGGCTATGAGCAGGAACATGGGTCTGTTTGCCGAAGAATTGGCAGTTTTGACACCTGCGCACGAGATCCTCCGCGTCGGTTACTGCAGTGGGCCACCAGAAGCCGGCCCTGTATGCTTTCCCAACCAGCGTTCTTGACGCCGCATGGTTGCCGTAGACGCCTTCGTGGATCTCTCGTAGTATGTCGTACCCATCTTCCTTCGTGACGCACTTCATAAGAACTCCTGACCGAGCGCCACGCCTGTAGAGCTTGCCGTTGACCAGGACGAAGCCCTTGCTTCTTCTTAAGACGCGCGCCGCTTCCGCACTCTTAGCGTCAATTCCCGCTGGTAGCCGCTGGTCTTGAATGAAGTCGATGAAAGCCGCTCGCCAGTCCTCCCCCAGCGTCAGAACCTCTCGATCGGGTTGTTGGGAACCCGAGTCGATGGTTACTTGCGGAGAAGGTTTGATGGATGGCTGAGCAAGCTCCTGGACGAAGACTCCCGGCGGGACTTGAGCGCGTGTTGACCCTAACTTGGACAGGATATCCGCGCCAACGTTGTGCTCCCGTAGCACATGGTGAACCTCCAAGCCAGAAAACTTGCCTTCCAGCTTGCGCACTTCCTGGACGTATGCCTCCATTGTTTCCTTGTTGCAGTCCCACTCCTTATTGACCTGCTGAATGACAAGAAGAGAATCGCCATACACAAGTAATCGCTTGATCCCTAGTGATATCGCCAAACGAAGCCCGTGAAGCAAGGCTTCATACTCGGCTTCATTATTAGATACCTTCCATAAGATCTGAAGGACGTACTTCAATTGTTCGCCTCGTGGGGAGATGAGCAAGACACCAGCGCCTCCGCCGTCGAGCTTGAGGGACCCATCAAAATACATGGTCCAGTGCTCTGGCTTGTCCACTGGGGTTGGGACTTGATTCTCCCTCCATTCAGCCATGAAGTCGACTAGAGCTTGTGACTTGATGGCAGTGCGTGGCTTGAAGTCAATTGACAAAGCCCCCAGTTCCACTGCCCACTTAGATATGCGTCCCGTGGCATCTTGATTATGGAGAATATCCGCCAGCGGGAAGTCCGTAATCACAGTGATCTTGTACTCATCGAAGTAATGGCGCAACTTTCTTGATGGGATCAAAATTGCATATAAGAGCTTTTGAACAGCTGGGTACCGTACTTTTGACTCGGAGAGGACTTTGCTGACGAAATAGACGGGCCTCTGCACTCCGAACGCATGGCCTTCTTCGCCTCGCTCGACTACAATAGCGCTGCTGACAACATGGGTTGTTGCCGCAATGTAGAGTAGTAGATCCTCTTCCGGTAGCGGAGCGGTGAGGATTGGAGGCGACTGGAGGTGAGTTTTCAAGTCTTGTAGAGCTCGCTCGGCCTCCTCCGTCCATTGAAACTTGTCTTGGCGTTTTAGGAGCTTGAAGAAAGGTAGTCCTCTCTCCCCGAGTCGGGAGATGAACCTGTTCAGGGCCGCCATACAATCTGTCAGCTTCTGCACATCCTTGATTGTGGCCGGAGCCTCCATATCAGTGATGGCCGTGATCTTGACAGGGTTGGCCTCGATGCCCCGGTTGCTGACGATGAACCCAAGCAATTTCCCAGAAGGTACTCCAAAGACGCACTTGGTGGGATTGAGTTTCCACCGATAGCTGCGTAGACTACTAAATGTTTCTTCCAAATCTTCGATCAGGCTATCGGAGTCCCTGGTCTTGATGACCACATCGTCCACATAAGCCTCAACATTCCGGTGCAGCTGATCCGCGAAACACATCTGGATCGCGCGTTGGTATGTTGCTCCTGCATTCTTCAACCCAAAAGACATTGTTTTGTACGCATAAGTCCCGTATGGGGTGATAAATGTAGTCTTGATTTGGTCCTCCTCCTTGAGCGCAATCTGATGATACCCTGAGTAGCAATCAAGAAAACAAAGAAGTACACACCCAGCCGTCGAATCGACGACTTGGTCAATGCGCAGCAGCCCAAAATGATCTTTTGGGCAATGCTTGTTGAGATCGGTGTAGTCGACACACATTCTCCATTCATTGTTCTTTTTCTTTACAAGCACGGGATTCGCTACCCACTCTGGATGAATTACTTCTTTAATGAATCCAGCCGCGAGGAGTTTAGCGATCTCTCGTTTAATGGCCTCACGCTTGTCTTGAGCAAACCTCCGGAGGCGTTGCTTTTTGGGCATGGCCTTCGGGTCTACATTCAAAGCATGCTCGATCAACTCCCTGGGCACCCCTGGCATGTCCGCAGGTTTCCATGCGAATATGTCTCGGTTAGCCCGAAGAAAGCTGACGAGCGCGAGTTCCTATTTGTCGCCTAAGCCCGCGCCAATGACGGCGGTCTTAGATGGATCCCCTCCTGGAGCTGGATCGTCTTGAGGGCCGCGCCATCAGTCGACTGGATGCTCGACTTGCTGGCCTTCTTGGAGGGAATTTCCAGCCCAGACTGGGAAAGCTGCTGCGCGGCCGCGAGTACTTCTCCCGAAGCATCTGGCACACGACTAGTCGAAGCATATTGGATCACCTCCTGGTTGCAGTCGTATGACTTCTTCAAGTCGCCACGGAGGGTGAGCACTCCACCGAGTCCTGGCATCTTAAGAAGTAGATAAACATAGTGCGGCACTGCCATGAACTTAGCTAGTGCCGGACGACCCAATATTGCATGGTAAGAGGAATCAAAAGTAGCCACCTCAAACTTGATGAACTCGGTACGATAGTTCTCCCGCGTGCCAAAGGTGACTGGGAGGACCACCGTGCCAAGCGGATGCGCCGCATTACCTGGGACGATCCCGTAAAAGGGGGATTTGCTGGGCACTAGCATATCCTTGAAATCCAGGCCCATCTTCTTCAGAGTACTGACGAAGATGAGATTGAGCCCGCTTCCACCATCGATGAGGACCTTGGTAAGCTTGACCTCTGCCACCACAGGATCCAGGACCAATGGGAACTTACCGGGCTCCGAGAAGCTCGTCCACTGATCGTCGCGAGAGAACGAGATGGGGACCTCCGACCAACGGAGCGGCCGTGGTACCGCCGGCTCGACGGACAAGATCTCCCGAAGAAGCAGCTTCTGGTCCCTCCTGGAACCGAAATCCTCATCACCGCCGAAGATAACGTTGACGACCTTCGAGGCATCCTGAAACTTCGGGTTACGCCCCTGGTCATCGTGATCGTCATCCTCGGGTTCTTTGTCAGCAGGCTTCTTATTCTTCTTTCCACCACCGGTGTTGCTGAACGTCCTCCGGAGGTGGTAGCAGTCAATGGCGGCATGGCTGGCGCCCGGATGCCATGGGCACTTCTTCTGCAGGAGTTTCTCAAATTCCTCCTGCGTCGTCGACTTCTTGCCCCGCGAAGGACGATCGATAGCCACGATGACATCATCTGGCTTTCGTTTCCGGGGTGGCCCAGAAAAGTCCCGCTGGCCTTTGTCGCTGCGGTTGTCGTTTGGGCGCCGCAGATTGCTATCATGGCGCCGCGGGAACCGCTCCCGCATCTTCTCCTCCTGCTCGGACCAATCGTGCATCATATCACGAAGGCCCGCAACGGTCTTCGGCCTGTTCCGCCCGAAATCTCTGTATATGCTCGGGTCGGTGATGCCGTTGTAAAAGCAGTCGATGATGTCCTCCTCCGAGATGTTCGCGATGGTGGCGCGGACGTCGAAGAAGCGACGCGTGTAGGACCGTAGAAGCTCGTTACGTTCCTGCTTGCACTGGGCAAGATCGTGTCGAGTACCTGCACGGGTAATTGCTCCCTGGAAATTATCGATGAAGACCTTCTTAAGTCGTTCCCAGGAGTCGATTGTGTTGCTGCCAAGACTCTCCAGCCAAGTGAGCGGCGCAGGGTCCAAAGCCATCGGGAAGTAGACGACTTTGGTGATATTTGAGCCCCCCGCGACGTCAATGGCCGTGGAGTAGCAACGAAGCCACTGCTGGGGAGCCTGCTTGCCGTCGTACTTGGTGATGCCGATCGGTTTGAAGCCCTCCGGGTACTTGTAGCTGCTGAAACGAGCAGAAAAAGCAGGAAATCGATCGCTGCAGTCAGTACCTTCATTCTCGACTTCTTCACGAGTCTTGCGCCTGGAAGAAATCACGGTGCGCGCATCGCGGCCTTCATTGATGTGTTGGCACAGATCCTCCCGAAGGAGTCGATGATGGGCTTGTCGTGGCTGACCCCCTTGCGGTGGCTGCTGCCTCCCGCCAGGGGTCTGGCTCCCGCAAGCGTTGTCGTTGCTGGGTTGACGTCGAGGACGGCCGCCAGCCGTTCGGCTGTGGGCCTGACTTCGACTCTCTCCCACACGCTCCTCCCTGATGGTAGGCGCCGGGTTGTGTTGATCCAACTGGATCCAAGCCCTCTGCACGTACAAGAGTGCTTGACGTACCTCCGGGTCATGGCTGCGCTCGAGGATGGCCATAACCCTAGCGATGTTGGCCACCGGAGTCCGAAACCCCCGTTCGCTGACGGCGGCGAACTCAGGATCAAGCTCGCGATGCATAGATCGCCTACGCTCGTTGGCCTTCCTCCGCCGGATTGTGCGGGCCCTGTTTCTGGCCCTCCGCGCTTCTCGATCGGCGTCGTTCTCGTCACCAACATTGGCCGTGATCTCATCCTCGGAGATCGCTTCAAAATTGTCGATGAGAAAATCCCCACCGTCCTCGCCTTCTTCGGCCATCAGCACCTGGCGGGAAGAAAGCTCGTGAGAACCTTCGTCGACTAGTTCAGTCGTCCCCTCCTCCGCGGTGGCCAACGGCCTGCCTTCCTGAAAAGGCAAGGGCTCGAGGTGAGCCACGAGTCGATCCTCTGCTTCCAGTGGTTTGGGGAGCGTTACGCCCCTCCAGTGCACCACGTGCCCCCCCGGAAAGGAGGTGACCACCAGATCACCGGAACCGGAACAACCCGAAGCCCCCCGACACGCGGTGGCTTCGAGTTTTCCGATCTGGAGTAACAAGTTCAGGTCCTTCTCAAACATGGAAAGGGACCCAAAGGCGTCGGCCTCCTGAAGACCAGTGGCCGATTCGCACGAACCGAGCTGAGATCGGCTAAGTGAATCCCTAGGTTGGAACAAGTCCAAACCAGGGAGAGTTGCCGCAACACCAGAAGAAGTCGAGGCTGAAGCGAACTCCACCTTGTCCTGTGCTGCGGGAGCGTGGAGCGGCAAGTTGTCGAGGTCGTCGACAAACTTGTCGAGGTCGCTGCGGAAATCCGTAGCGGAGGTCCTTGGCTTCATGTCGACAAGGAATCGCCGGAAACTGCCCGCACCATCTGCGATGCAGACCCATGAACCAAAAACAAACGTCGTTCCCTGAGAGGGAACCGACCTGACGAATCTGAACGAAGCCATCGAGCTCGCCGGTGGATCTTCGACGCGTGCCCATACCTGGCGCGCCAGCTGTCGGTGTTTAACCGGCTGCCCACCGAGGGATAGACCCAAGGTGGTAAGTTTTGGGTGAGGGAACGCCGAGATCAGGAACTCGAAGGTGCAAGGAACACAAGACTTAGACAGGTTCGGGCCGCACGGAGCGTAACACCCTACGTCCTGTATGATGGTTTGTATTCCTTTTGGTGTAGAATGACCTAATGATCTCCTGTTTTGAAGGGGTCCCTGACCTCCCTTATATACCCGAGAGGTCAGAGTTACAAAGATGCTAACCAACCTCCACCGAGGGATCACACCAGAACTGATCTCGAGTAGATCCTCTCCGTGTTGGTTAGCCCTATCTCCTATTTAAACGGGATAAACAAGAGATAAACAAAATGAATAAGAGATAAGACGGACTTAATCTCTTAAACCTCCGTAGACTACGCTACATGCCCAGCCCGGTAGCCCCGGGTCTGACAGAAAGCGCCAGCGGCCGGGGACCACCACCAGAGGTCCGGGGGTCCTCGGCAGGAAAAGGGGTCTGCCCAAATGCCCGAGGTAGATGGGAGTGGTACGGTTTTGTGTAAGTGGTCTTTCTTGGAATTTTTTACTTTCGCGTTTTGTCTTCCGGGTCCCAACTCTGTTGGTGTATGACAGGCCTGCACCCAACGTGTCTGCCGGCGACGCTCCAGCTGGGGGGTCTGGCCCCCAGCCAGTACCCTCTTCTCCTGCTGGGGAGTCGGCGACAACTCCCACAGGATCTCCGCCTGCATCAGCACCAGGGGCCGCCAGACCCAGGGGTCTGGAGCTAGAGGCCGCCACTCCTCCAAGGTCCGATGCCGCCCCACAGCAGGAGGCCACCGGACCTCCTGTGACAACAGAGGTGCCAGCAGCTGCAACGGCGCCGGACGTCATGGCGGAGCCCCCTCCAGGCGAGCCAGCAGCAGAGGAGCTGCCGCGATGGCAGAGGGGGCAGCGCCAGAGGCTGCGGAGGTACCGGAGGCAACAACGCCGGAGGCTGCAGAGGTCGCCAGCACCACTCTATTTATGCAGGAGGAGGAAACATAGGTGGTGCTGGGAAGGCGCCTTCTGCTAAGTCCAGCGGAGGTCCCCCTCCCGCGCCTCTTTGCCAAGAGCCAGCAGGCTCAGGAGGAGCTGGAGGCAGGCATCCGCCGGGAGTGGGACAGGCTGGAAGTGGAGCGCCACCAGCTCTCCGACTGGGAGGACCGCCTGGGCGACCGCATCAAGTCCGTCACCGCCCGCTATGCCGGGGAGCGCGCCGAGCTCATGCAGGGGCGCAAACTCCTGCAGGAGCAGCTGCAGCAACCTCTCGACCGAGAGGCAGCTGCTGCCCAACGGGAGAGATCGGCTGTACGGCGGGAGAAGCAGGCCACCGAGCGGGAGCTCCTGGCGGAGACGAGGGTGCAGGCAGCGGCGGAGAGGGAGCAGACCGCCCTGAAGTTGGCCAACCAGGCCAAGAAGGTGGTGGAGATGACCGCGGCGCAGGAGGCCACTCTTGCAGAACTGGCGGCAACCGTAGCAAAGTGAGAAGAAAGGCTTGCCGCCCGCGAAGCATAGGAGGTGGCCCGGCTCGAGGAGCTCCAGGAGCGTGAGGCGGCCCTCCAGAAGTGGGAGGCCAAGGTGGAGGAATTCCTGGCGGAGCGGAGCGCCAGCATCGGCCGGATCATAAGGTGGGCCGGTGAGGTGAACTCCTCCCTGAGAACTCTCGGAGCAAACTCCATCTGGGTGGCAGAGGCTCCATCTTCACTTGACGCTACCCTCCAGGTGCTGGACTCCACTGCTGAGCGGCTGCGGGACCTGGAGGCCACCATGGACGACTCCCTGGAGGCAGAAGGGCGAGCAGTTGCTCGGGGGACGGCAGAGTACATCCTTACCAGCTTCCGGAGCCATGATCCCACCTTCCAGCTGACCCCCGTCCTAATCGGCCCCATCCCGGCAACGGCGGCCGCCGCGCAGGAAGGGGTACAGGAGGCGGCGGACATCGTGGTGTCCCATATCCGACTCCGCCCCGAACCTGCAGGAAGTTAGGGCGCCTCCGGACCACCAGGACAGTAGGCCTAGTATCTCTGTTATTGTTTTTGTAATACAACTTTCGAGATGTGATATAACTTTTGTGGAATGTGTAGATTATAAGTTATATATTTGCTTTGCTAGAAGCAAGACTTGAGAGCATTTTATGTGTCTGAGGAGGCGAAAAACTTAGCTGTTTCTCCGGCCGCCAGATTCTCTAAGTATACCGAGGTCCTCTGGCCCCCTGAGAGGTAGTCGCGATAGATCGAGACTAGCTGCCATAGAACCGAGGTCCTGCATAAGACTCAGAAACGATGCTTAGTGGATGTCCCCACGAGGTCCCGGACTCATCAGCAAGAACCTTCTGAGCTGCATAGCGAGTCAGAGCACCAGGGCCTAGGTTTAGGGATTAAGGGGGTCCCGGCCCCCGGGCCCGTGGTTCGAGGTAGGATGGTACTCGCCCTAGGGGGGCAGGGCGTGTAGGCTTAGGTTACGGAACCAGGCTAAGCGGCTACACAACCTTGGACCCCAGCAAAGAACGAGCACATCCTCCTGAAGCCTGTTCCCAGGTGCCCGGTCCCTTTTCTCCTGTGAAACAGAGGGCCTAGGGCAGTGACGTAGCATAGCAACTCAAGAGAGGCCTCAGATGCGTCACAGATGTGAAGGACCTCATGGGGGGGGGTTTAGCATAGTGAGAGGTAAATAAATTAAAACCGCATAATCCTCAAGGACACAGTGAGAACAAATCTTTCCTTAATGAATTGGTACAAAAGAATTGTGTGATGTACGCCAAGGGCCGGGTTTACGAGGGCGGACCTCCACCGCCTTGGTCCGCACAGTGATGCTACCAATTACAAAGGAAAAATTTTCCCTCAACCAGGTCCTAGGGATAAAACTTACGGAGGTGCTCAATGTTCCATGGATTAGGTAGTTGCATGCCTTCCTTCGTAGCCAAGCGAACAGATCCGGGTCGGTACACCTTTGTCACCTTAAAGGGTCCCTCCCAGCTGGGGGAGAGCTTGTGCAGGCCCTCTCGGTTTAGGATTCACCTTAAGACTAGGTCCCCGACCCGGAGCTCCCTACTACGCATGAATCGTTGGTGATAGCGCCGGAGCGCTTGGTTGTATCGTGCGTTTCGGACTGCTGCTCGCCATCTCCGCTCGTCGGTGAGGTCCACGTCTTGGTGACGCTGCTGTTCCTGCAAATTCTCATCAAAAGCCTGGACTCGTAGAGAGCCCATGGTGATCTCCGGGGGAAGGCATGCTTCATCCCCGTAGACCAAGAAGAAAGGGGTTTCCCCTGTCGCCCGGCTGGGAGTGGTCCGGTTCCCCCATAGCACACTCGGAAGCTGATCAATCCATTTTGCGCCATGCTTCTCAAGATCACAGTAGGTCCGGATCTTGAGTCCTCTGAGAATCTCAGCATTAGCCCGCTCGACTTGGCCATTGCTCCTGGGATGCGCCACTGAGGCGAAACAGAGCTGGATGCCAATGTCTTCGCAGTACTCTTGAAAGTATTAGCTTGTGAACTGAGTCCCATTGTCAGTGATGACCCAGTTCGGGACCCCGGACTGGCACATGATTGACTTGAGGAAAACGGTTGCTGACGCCTTGGTGATGTTGACCACTAGGGTTGCCTCCGGCCACTTGGTGAATTTGTCAATGGCGACATAGAGGTATCGGTACCCGCCGACGGCCCTAGGGAAAGGTCCTAAGATATCCAACTCCCATATAGCAAAGGGCCAAGAGGGAGGAATCATCTACAGTGCTTGAGATGGAGTGTGTATCTGCTTTGTATAGAACTGGCACGCTTTGCAGGACCTTACCAACTCAGCTGCATCCTGGAGCGCTGTCGGCCAGTAAAAGCCATGCCGGAAGGCTTTACCGACCAACGTGCGGGATGAGGAATGACTTCCGTACTCGCCTCCATGGATCTCCGCGAGCAAGTTGTGGCCCTCTTCCTGGGTGATGCACCACATGAGGATGCCGTTGGCGCCACGGCGGTAGAGATCCCCTTCTACCACCGTGTATCGCTTGGCCATCCGGACTATGCGCTCAGCAGATGCCTGGTCTTCAGGAAGAAAATTATCTTTCAGGTAGACCCGGACCTTAGAGATCCATGCATCGGGACCTTCCTGAGAAACTGGGTGTGGCTCCCTGAGGTCTTCGGGACCCTTGAGGGAGCACACAACCCTTGGCGGGCTCCACGGATGGAGCACCGCCGGGACCGCTAGCTTCGAGGTGCTAGTCCGACCCCCTTCACCCAGGTCGGCAGGCTGGGCGGAAGGTTTCAGCAGACGTCTCTGGAAGACGCCCTCGGGCACGGGTGCCTGAGTCGATGCGCTCGTGGAGAGTGCATCAGCTGCTGAGTTGCCTTCGCGTGGAACATGTTGCAGTTCCAGCACATCGAAGTCCTTCTCCAGCCTCTTCACATGAACGAGGTAGTCTGCGAGCTGGGGATTGTTACAGCAACATTCCCCCCGGACTTGCCTGATGACGAGTTGGGAGTCTCCTTTGACCAGGAGCTCCCGGACCACCAGGGACAGAGCCGCCGTAAGTCCAAAAATTAAGGCCTCATACTCCGCCATGTGGTTGGTGGCCTCAAAATCGAGGTGCACCATGTACTTCAACTGCTCACCACGTGGGTCGATGAGGACCACGCCAGCCCCTGCCCTCTTGCTGCGGGCGAACCCGTCAAAGAAGAGTGTCCAGTGGGGTTCGGTGAACACTGAAGCCCTGACTTCCAGACGTGGGGGGTCCGAGCCATCACCCGGACCCCCAGGGACGCTTGGCGATGGTGTCCATTCCGCGACGAAGTCAGCAAGGACCTGACTCTTGACGGCGTGGCGTGGCTGGAAGTCGAGTTGAAATCCAGCAAGCTCAGCTGCCCACTTGGCGATGTTGCCCATGGCGTTGGAATTATGGAGGATGGCCCTCAATGGGTAGGAGGTCACCACCACAATCTTGTGGGCCTGGAAGTAGTGGCAGAGTTTCTTGGACGCAATGAGTATAGCATAAAGAAGTTTATGCGTCTCAGGATACCTGGCCTTTGCCTCATGAAGGACCTCGCTGACGTAGTAGACTGGCTTCTGGACTGGATCCTTCTGCTTGAGCTGGGGACTCGCCGGACCCCAGGTTGCTTGGTGCTTCTCCGGGTCGGGACCTGGCCAGGCCCTCCGAAGTAGGGCCAGTTGTTGGAGAGGTGGAGGCCGGACCTCCCTCTCTTGCAGGAGGGTCCGCGGGGGCCCCCTGCGGGAGATGCTTGGACCTCTCGGTGACCAGCACCATGCTGATCACTTCGGCCGTCGCTGCAAGATAAAGGAACAGTGTCTCACCTGGGTCCGATGCGACCAGGACCGGCAAGGAGGTGAGGTACCGCTTCATCTCTTGGAAGGCACGTTCTGCCTCTTCAGTCCATGTGAATGGACCGGACCCCTCATCAGCTTGAAGAAGGGGAGTGCCCTCTCTGCCAGCCTCGAAATGAAGCGGCTGAGGGCTGCAAGGGACCCCGTTAACCTCTGTACATCCTTGAGGCGCGCAGGGGGTCTCATTGCCTCGATCGCCCGGACCTTATCCGGGTTGGCTTTGATCCCCCGGTGGGAGACCAAGAAACTAAGGAGCTTTCCCGCCGACACGCTGAAGACGCATTTCTCGGGGTTAAGCTTGGTGGAGGTCGCTCATAGCTTGTCGAAGACTTGAGCTAAATTTTCTAGGAGGGAATTTGATTCTCTAGTCTTGACTACGATGTCATCAACATACACCTCAACTATTTCTCTAACCAAATCACCTAAAGTGATGTTCATTGCACGAGCAAAGGTGGGTAGAGCATTAAACAATCCATAAGGCATTACTATATAACAATAAAGACCATCCACTGCTACAAAGACAGTATGCTTCCTATCATCCCTAGCCATTTTGATTTGGTGAAAACCAGAATAGGCATCTATGAAAGATAGCAAATCACACCCGGAGGTGGAGTCTACAATCTGGTCTATACGCGGAAGTGGATAAGGGTCTTTGGGACATGCCTTATTAAGATTGGTGTAGTCAATGCACATCCGAAGCTTCCCGTTGGCCTTGGGGACAATGACCGAATTGGCCAACCACACTGGGTGATAGACCTCCTCGATGAAGCCAGCCTGTAGTAGCTTGCGGACCTCTTCACGGATGAAGTTTTGCCGCTCGATGGACTGCTTGCGTGGCTTCTACCGGACCGGCCTGGCATCTGGGTGGATCTTCAGATGATGCTCAATCACCTCCCTAGGGATCCCGGGCATCTGTGATGGTTCCCAGTCGAACACGTCAACATTTGCCCAGAGGAAGGCGATGAGCGCGCTTTCCTATTTCTCTCCCAGATTCCTACCAATGCGGGTGGTCTAGGAGGTCTCCGCTCCGACCTGGACAGTCTTCACGGGTACATCGTCCGTATCGGACAGACGGACCTTGGGTGCCTTGGCCAGAGCCTTGGCACGCGAGGTAGAGGGGTTGGACCCCTGGGCGCCAACTGCAGGTGCTAGCCCTGTTGCCAACGCATGGAGTTTTTTGACCGCCACGATGGCAGCGGCTCGGTCGCTCTGGATGGTGAGGACGCCTGCCGAAGAAGGCATCTTCAGGACCAGGTACCCATAATGGGCAATGGCCATGAACCGGTACAGGGCCGGTCTTCCGATGATGGCGTTGAAGGGGAGGTTAACCTCCGCAACCTCGAACTGTACGTTCTCGGTAAGGAAGTTGTCCTCCGTCCTGAATGTAACCGGTAGGGAGATGGTCCCCACCGGGTACACTGGGTCCGGACTCACTCCGAAGAATGGGCGCGAAGGAGTCATCTTGGACTCCGGGATCTGCAGGTGTTTGAACGCTGCATAGCTGATGACGCTGAGGCCTGCACCTCCGTCGATCAGCACGTGGTGGAGGCGGACGTTGGCGATGGTGGGTGCCGTGAAAAGCGGTAGCACACCAGCTCCCGCCATGTTCTCCGAGTAGTCCGACGGCCCGAAGGAGATAGTGATGTTCTTCCACCGCTGGTGGGACGCCGCCTTCAGCGTCGCCGGTTTCACCGAGAGGACCTCTTGGCGAAGGGTCTTGATGTCCCGCCGGGAGACGAGCTCCGAACTGCCGCCGTACATCACGTACAGCTTCTTGCAGCGCTCGTCACCACCGGACTCGGAGTCGGACTGGTGGAAGAGACCCTTGAGGTCTTTGTTGGGGGTTTGATACCCCAATTCCCTCTCCGTCGCGGCCGCATTGGCGTCGGAGGCCTTCTCCTTGCTGGACCGCCGCGGAGGGGAGAGCCTTCCCTTGAAGCTTGGTCACGCCTCTTGCTGAGGTGCTCCGCGAGTTTTTGGCTCTCGCGGCACTCGGTGGCGCTGTGGCGAGCCACAGGATGAATAGGGCACGACCCGGGGTCGGTGCGCTATTGCCGTGGGCGCTTGCCGCGGGGATTCTGGCCCCCGGTCGTTGCCGCAGCAACAGCCAGACCCCCGATCCGTGACTTGTCAAAGCCACGGCTCTTCTTGTTCTTCTTCTTGTTGCTGCCAGGGGCAGCGACACTGGGCCCACTCGTCTGAGCGGGTCCTGCCTGGGTTGCAGAGTGCCATGCACAGCCTTCTGCTGCCCTGGCGCATTTGTCCGCCAAAGCGAACAAGGTGGTGACAGTTTCCACCTGGTGGGTCGCCAGCTTCTCCAGCATTTTCTCATCACGGACCCCCTGGCGGAAAGCCGTGATAATAGACGCATCGGAGATACGTGGAATAGTTCCACGCACCTTGGTGAAGCGGAAGATTAAGGCCCGGAGGGTCTCTCCGGGTTGCTACCTCACGGTGTGGAGGTGGGCCTCCACACCGTGCTGCTGATACGCACTGGCAAAATTTGCCGTAAACTGTGCGCAAAGCTCACCCCAGAATCGGACGGATCCTGGAGTAAGGTTCATGAGCCAGGTCCGGGCTGGCCCGGTCAAGGCTACATGAAAGTAACTTACCATAACGGCGTCGTTACCTCCGGCCGCCATGATAGCGGTGATGTAGACCTGCAGGAATTCTGACGGGTTGGTGGACCCGTCATACTTTTCGGGCAGGTGCGGCCGAAACTTGGACAGCCAGACGACCGCGCGAAGGTGGTCTGCAAGCGCTGCGAAGCCCACCCCGGACACCGGTGCCTGGATAGGTCCCTGCGGCGCCGGAGCCACCGCAGCGAATTCATCATCGAGGTCACGACCCTTGATGCTGAGCCGGCGACCACGCGCCCGCTCGATGGAGACACGGGCGTCCTCTCCCGCACGTCTGCGGTTGAGCTCCGCCCGAAGGTCCTCGGTCCGTGCACTCCTCACTGATGGTGAGTGCATAGAACCGGATGCGCCGCCCTGGCGACAGCGTTGCCTGGAAACAGATCCCTCCACTGAACATGGGGAACCTTACGCCAGGTTGAGGAGGCGGTCGACGTCGTCACGCCATTGCTTCTGGGCGTCGGGCGAGGCCGCCTCCCCAGGGGGGTTGCGAAGCAACTCCCTAGCTGCCATGAGCGGCCCATTCGGTGGGGGCACCGATTGGGCCGCAGAGGCCCGTGCCGCAGTGCGCTGTGGAGCTACCTGCGCTGCCACCCTGGACGTAGGGCGGTGTGAGACGTGTGGCGTCGTGGACGCCACTTTCTCACCCAACTGGAGGTCGTGGTGATCATCTTCCCGTGCCATTGTGGTCTTTGTGGGTCGACCGAGCGCAAACCAAACCTAGGTCCTCTACCTGGCGCGCCAAATGTCGGAGGAAATCTCCAGCTGGGGGGCGGAAAGCACCCGCCTAATCCTAGTTAAGGATGGGTTTGGAGGAGACCTAGGAGCACTCGATCGATGGGTGGTCGGACGCAGGAAAAACACAAGGATTTAGTGTGGTTCGGGCTATTAGAGCGTAATACCCTACGTCCACTTTGGTGTTTGTATTGCTTGAGGAAGCCTGGATCTGGCCTTGTGAACCTGAGATCCGTCCGGTTGAGATGCGTGTGTCCTAACGAGTGCATTCTCCCTTTTATAGTTCAAGGGAGGTGCTTACACTGTGCGGGGCCCCGACAGGTGGCCCCGGCCAACAGGAGCCTACTCTATGAGATATAGGGGTCTCCATCTCTAGCTCTTCCCTGTAGTCTTCTTGGTTGGAAAGATAGTGTGCATATCCACAGCCTTGATATGGTCGTGTGCTGCCTTGTAGGCACAGTGACCGCTGTCAGTGATACCCCACAGTGTGCGTCGTGCTGCCACTGCTGGGTCAAGATCCTCTGACAGGCGTAGAAGTCACGCAAACCCTATCGCGCTGTCGCCTCCGTGTGCACTGTTACAGCGCACACCTCAGCCCACCTGCAGCAGGCCATCATTACGCGTGTGCGCGACGCCGCGACGGGACTGTACGCTGCTTGCGCACAGTATTCGGTGTTACGACGCGCCACCTTGGAAACAGGCAGGCTTACCGTGGTGTCAGCCTCCCTACCTTGTGTGTCAGTGGCAGGCCATACCTTTTGACTTTGGCGCGCCCGGCCCAGCAACCAGCATTCAAGGTGGTGGTTGGGCTGAAGACCCGCGAAAGGCCTTGCACCATGGGCACGCGGCAGGGCCAGCCCTGCGACGACCGCGGAGGCGGCACGTGGCGGCACCTGACCCTTCCCTGGGGGGAGGGGTCCGGACCTCCAAGGCCGGTCGGAGCGGTCAGGCCCGTGGAGGTCTGGTCTCCACACGTGGCGGCTCCTGACCTCCCTGGGGAGTCCGGGTCCGCGGGAGCCACCCGAGAGTCTCCCTGCCTTCATGGGCACGTGGAGGCCCCGGTCCTTTAAGAGCAAGGCGAAGGTCCGGAGACCACGATCCCAGCTGTTAGGCCCGGGCCGTGTGCCACGTCACCCATAAGACGAGGGGGAGATTACGAATGGTGAGACGCTTAGGGCCTGGACACCCTAGCAGGAGGTACCGCTGTCCATATGTACTGACAATGTGGTTCATCTATTATCTTCTTCTTTATAGAATAATGTTAAAAGAAACCACAGTGTTGGCTAAGATCACCTGGAAATTATCATGTTGATCCAAAAAAGAGAACGAATATACACCAGCGAACTTTGACTTTATGAAAATATACACCAGCAGATTTTGATTTTATAAAGATTTAACGGTCTATACTGCATATTACCTCAAAAGATCCATTGATTTTATGAAAAGAAAAAGAAAAGAATACGAGCCATTGATTTTATGAAAATCTAAGTTCCGTATACAAACCAACAAATCCATACCAGTCTACCGGATATAATTAATTAGAAAAAGTTTACTCTCTTCAAGTATAGACAAAGTCTAAATAATCTCCTAAACAATTTTTTTATTTAATTTACCCCTAAAACTATATCATTTGATCCTTTACCCCTTAATAAGATTTATTTTTTATTTATCCATGCATAAGTGAACTCTTAAGTTAAAATTTTTGCGGATGATAGCAAATATCATAAAATATTTTAGAAAAATATATCATGATTTTTAAATCATTATTTTGATAGGGTATGTCATTTGATAATAGATTAACCCTTACAACACAAATTATAGAAAAAATAATGATGAAAAAAATCATAATATATTTTTTCGATATACGTTGTGATGTCCTCTCCGTGCAAAATCATAAATTAAGATTCCACTAGTGTATGGAGACACAAAAATGATAATGGTATCATATGGTAAATTGAACCAAATGAAATAGTTAAGAGAGCAAATTGAATCAAGAAATAAATAGTCAAGGGGTTTATCTGGACTTTGACCATACTTAAAGGAGTAGTTTGTATTTTTTTCATATAGCAAATATAATTTTGGGATTAAAAATATGCAAAATCGGTAGTTTGATTTCCCATGCGAGTTGGAAACACATACTCCCTCCATCCTATGAAGAATGAAATTATATTTTTTTTCAAACATGTTAGTGGTGTAACGAGACTACCAAAAATCAAGGATAGAAGCTAATTTTAGTATGCAAATCAAATCTGACCACTAAATTTGTTCAATTCTTAGGATTACACTCGTTTATGGGATTTTTTTTAAATGCTAGGATTGCACCCTTCACGAGATGGAGAGAGTATAATTAAATTAGTAGCTTGATTAAAAAATATAGGAGACAAACATATATGGAACTCTTTCTTTCAATCCTACCATATGATAATATGTATTTTCCTAGACAATCAAACTTTGATTCCATTCTTTGCCTCGAATATATAGAGGGAGTTGGTGTGAAAATAGTGTTCCAACATATTCCCTCTATATTTCACTTTTTCTAAATAGTTATTGGACCGAGCTAATAATCCACCCTAAATCTGCGTATATGGTAGTTAGATTGAATAATATTATTGTAGAACTGCAAAAGCAACTCACCTAGTATGTATAAAAGAGATATTGGGACATTCCCATTAGCTGATTATTGAGAAAGATTTATTAGAAACTAATGGAGATGCTCTTAGAGTCCTATTCCATGTAACAATCTCCTATACGGAGATACTACCCTACCATGGCTGGTTATAACAGCCATCTATATAATGAAAATGTCCAGCGCCTCTATGGGTTAAGCCGTTACATCAACTTCTACACAAGGAATCCTTGCTTTTTTCCGAAACACCAAGAGAACCAAACATACATCTTCCTTGCACCGTGCAAATCTTGTTTTGTCAGGTTGAAGCAAAAAAAAAATCCAAACAAACCCTTATGATTTCCTTTAACCGTGCATGGTGCTAAGTGCTATTACACAATATGTAAATTTTTTCCACGTCCGGAAGATTCCCACTGTGATTCTTTTTCCGCGATTTGGACTATAACCTCTTGACTCTACGCAATTTCATCCAATCATCACTTAACATCCATATCCTCCTCCTTCACCTGGTGCAGACCCCACAAGGATTGCCGCCCCCGACGTCCCCGACCTGCTCCTCCTTTCCTGAGCCGAGCTCCAGTTCCAAGAACTTGCCCACTGCTCCGGCCATCATCGAGCCGTGCAAAGAACCTTTGTCCACCCACTTCTCCACCCCAAGCCATGCCAAGATAAAGGTATGAAACCCTAGCTGTTCGTATTGATCTAAATCTGCACTGTGATGTTTTATGCAATATGCAGCCATGCGCCATTTGTTTGAAATTGCACATACCCTTCCCTATTGTTGGTTGCATGGTTTTGATCCAAAACTCCATGTAGAGTCAATTGTATTTTAATTTTGATGAACAATAAGCATGCCTAGCCATTGCTTTTGATACAAATCCGCACAGTAGATAGAATTGATGTTTGATGCGGTTCCATGCTCTTGAGACTCGCTAGCAAAGCTAAAAAATGGTTTGTGTTGGAAGAGTACGAGTCAACATATGGATCAGATACAGAAAATATCTTGATTAGCATATGCTAAAATTAAAAATAGCCAGAGATATGTTATGTTTGATTAGTTGTGTTCACTTGCTAGAGATATGTGATATTTGATTAGTTGTGTGCACATTAAAGTCCTATTTCATGTAACAATCTCCTATACCACGATTGGTTATAAAATCCATCTATATAATGAAAATGCACGGCACCTGGGTTAAGCCGTTACATCAACTTTTACATAAGGAATCCTTGCCCTTCTTTTTCGGAACACCAAGAGAACCAACATAGTACATCTTTTCTTGCACCGTGCAAATCTTGTTTGTCAGGTTGAAGCAAAAAAAACCCACACAAGACCTTATGATTTTCTTTAATCAGTAATCGCGCATAGGGTGCTAAATGCTATTACACAACATGTAAATTTATCCCCTATGTGATTCTTTTTCTGCGATTTGAACTATCAACCTCTTTGCTCTACGCAAGCTCGTCCAAAGTGTCAAACACTCTAACGACGGATTGCAACCTCAAACCAGGAATATTGTTCTCGTTCCCAAACAGGTCTCCAGTAGATGTGATAGGTCCGTATCGAGCCAACAACGTTTACTCTTTCTTTCGAACAACCTTACAAGGTGAAAGCTATGCTTGACTCCAATTCATGTTAGTTAAGCAAGCATGCTATTTGGCCTGTATGGTTACAGATTAAAACATCTTGCTATATTGGAAGTGACACGTGGTTGTTGTGGCTGCATCTATCTCTTCGGTACCCAGAATTAACCGACCAAGGAGGTACTCTGATCTATACCATCCCAAGGATCTCATGTAAACAAGGGAGGTCATGGAGTAAACCAAAGACCGATTATGCAAAGCCATGTTAAAGCTATAGCTACTGGCGTATCTCATACAAGAGAAAACGTAAACCATAGACGACTGGTAATGCGAAGACATGCAAAGTTCAGTTTTGCTGAGATCTTTTCAAAAAATATATCTAAAAGTTTAATTCTTTAGAAAAGAAATACACGACAAGTTTAGAGCAAAACTGTAAATAAAAGTTTGTTTGTATAACATACACATGCTTTCTATGCAAGTATGCAGTTATGGAGTTAACATCGTTTATTTCCATTGGACAGATTATTGCCGAACAAGTAAAGTGGAATTTGTAGGGAGTGTATACAAAAGCAATAAAAAAGAAATTCTACATCCATTACAGCTAGCTTCAAAAATAAAATTTAAAATTTTGCACAGCATAACTGTAAGTGATTACATAGCTAGCAGTTCAAGGGCGGGGAACATGAGAAGACTTTTTTTTTTTGAGACCACATGAGAAGTCAACTGGAGAGCACCACATGTATAGGATAACCTCTTATTATTAGCAGATTCAAGGAAATTAAAAGTAGTTATTTTCGTGACAGATGGGCCCTCAAAGCAGAGTGACAAATGTGACCCCGTGTAAGAGATACTTATACTGTTGCGCGTGGGAGCCTAGTACTCCGATGCTTCGTCTTTCAGGTCTGTGCTTGGGAAAGATGTCAGGAGATGACTGATGAGCTTCTTGATTTCATTAATTTAAGGAGATGTGAGCACTGAAAATCTGAAATACAATGGACGTATAACCTTGCTATGTGCTAAGCATAACCGCAAGTACACGTGCTGCCCCTTCACGCAGCAGCAGCGCGGCGCATAACCTTGGCGTTCCGAGTGCCCACGGCGCGTTAGTGCACGCGCAGGGCGCAACCGCCGCATCCGCGGCCATCACGCCGCCCACTTATCTCCTCCCGTCTATTTACCACCGGTGCCTCCTCGTCGTCGCCGTCCCGTGCGCTACCGCGCACCCGCCCGGTTCCAGTTCGCTTTCGTACGTGTTGGCGGCAGTTGCCACACGCACAGCGCGAAGCGATATCACGTACGACGGCGACAATGGAGGTGGCGGCGGCGCCCTCCCCGCACGGCGGCGCGAAGGGGTCGTCGTCGCTCGCCGGGCTCCTGGCGGGCGCGGGCTTCGAGGTCGAGGACCTCGAGCGCTGGCACGAGGACGTGCGGGAGGCGCTGTCGCGCATCGACGCGAAGCGCGGCCGGCTCCAGGGCCAGATCGCCGCGGCGTCCCGCGGCAGGCGCCGCGCTCCGCGGAGGGCGGCGGCGGCCGCTGGTGTGCATGGGCCACCACCACTACTTCCTCCGGCCGATGATGACGACGACGACGGTGCGTTCTACGCCCGGAAGGGCGCTGCCGGCTCCGTCCGGAGGAGGCTGCGGGCCGTCGCCGGCGACGCGAAGAAGGAGCGGCAGCGGCTGGAGGCCTTGTGGGGCGACCTCGAGGAGGCGCTCGCCGACGCCAGGGAGAGGCTCGCCCTCCAGCCTGCAGGGCGAACCGCCTAGGCCTCTAGCTCGTTCTTCAACTGTTCCGTGTACATACTCACTCGTCTTCACTTTCCACTGTTGATTCGATGCTGCTTCTTCCTGGGCAGCACGTACGTGTACAGGATCGGAGCATGTTGTTTGGGGAGGTTCTTCCTTTTTACCGTACCACTGATTTGGCACATTATGATTGTTTTCGCCCCTGAATTGGAAACTTCTTCATGCCACTGCCTGCCTTACAGCATTTCCAGTCTTACGGTATCTCCAAGAGTCTTTCTAAATTTCACTCTTTAAATTATCACTTAGAAATTATCATTTAGAGAGCCTTCTGCATAAAAATTAATTTCTATATATTTTCACTCTTGAACACCTTTTCTATATATGTTGTGTACACTCTAGAAAACCATTTTCGTTATCTATCTTTTAGCTAGCGAGAAATACGAAATGGAGTATGACTACATTTAGATAACTACTTAGAGAAAGCGGTTGAACAATTCAGTGGTAAAATGAAAGTAGCTAGCCATGTGCTCGACATCCTCATTTTGATTTCAAATGGAACATTTTGTGAATCTGATAATAGTGCGGTGTAGCCTTTGCATATATCACTCGTCATTGCAACAGTTCTCTCGGTCGGGGCGGACCCGTCAAATTCAAGAGTATCTATTTTTTAAAAAAATTATATGTAGCATATCCTATGTACATGATTTAAATACTAAATTCCAATCTTTCCTTTTAGGAAAAAAAACTCAATAGCTCACTCTCATCCCACCGCCGTCCCACACAGGCACATGCCGCCCAAAATCTTGATAAGGGGAGGGACATGGCCTTTGGAATAGAAAGAAACTATCTAAGTAGTACTCAGGTAGAACTTCTAAACTCGTATCTAGTTAGGATTATGATTTCACAGGAGCATGAGGGACAACTCGTGCCTCATGCAGGAGACACAACGTCAACACCTAAAGCAATACAAACCAGACGTAGGGTATTACGCTCTCGGCGGTCCGGACCTATTTAAACTTTATGTTCCTTGCATCTTCGAAATCCTGATCTCGGCGACACCCTACCAACAAACTCACCACTTTGGGTGTATCCTTCGACGGGCGTGGCGGTAAAACACCGACACCCCCCTCCTAGCCTCCCAACTCCCCTGTCGCCTCCCGATCCCCGCATCTCGCCCTAGCCGCCGCCCGCCCTTCTTCGCCACCCCGGCCATCTCGCGCAGGGGCCAAGCTCCAGCCGCCTGCCGCGCCGTGCAGGCGCCGCACAGGGCCACCGCGCACGTGCACTGGCGTGGAGGGTGAGATCCTCCCTCAATTTCACGCAACCATATTCCATCTACAGCTCCCGCGAAGTCCAAGGTGACTAGGTGAGGATTGACAAATTTATGGTAAATATGGTAAAGATGAGTGGGTAATGTGACCACCATGTAAATTGGTGGTTGACCTCCACAACGAACTCCCCCATTCTTCATCGACCGCTTTAAATTAGACAGGATCTTATGTTAGTTCACTTTTTGGGGCAACCAACCAGTCCAAGTAATTTGCTCTTATGCGCACAGGTGAAGATATTCCTTGCGAGTTGCGACGAAGGAAGCTACTGGTAAGTGGTAACTTTTTTCTTTACAAAATGTGGTAACTACTTGAACTATGGAGCCGGCGTATGGTCTGAATCAACGAGAGTGTGATGCTTAAAACTAAAAAAGGAAATGGAAAATCTAAATGGAGGCGAGCTCAATTTCTTCCCCTTATTAAAACCCACTTTACTTTTTGGGCCAAGAAACATTTTGAGCCTCATTTGGGCCGTCAAAAGGCCTAAACGTGCGCGTTTTACTGTTCACGCTTTCTTGAAAGCCCATCTTACGCACCTTCCTTTCTCCTCCTCGCCGTCGCCGCAATAAATCCCAGCAAGAAACCGCACCCCGCCTCGCCGCCGGCGGCTCACCGGAGACGGCACCCATGGCCTCCCGACGGGCGCTCCACCTCTTGAACCCCTACCGCAGCATCTCGTCGACCCCGCACCTCGCCTCCCTCGGCTGGTTCGACAAGATCAAGTCCACCTTCACCGGCAAGAAGCCCGAGGCCTCCGAGGCAGACTCCTTCACCCTCATCAGTAAGTCGACGATGCGCCCGAGCTCTGCTTCGGCTCCTCTCTGGCTAGGCTAACGGCGACGCGGCGGCATGACCAACTCTGCGGATTGGGTCTGATTTACAGAGTTCGCGGACACGATGGAGACGGCGAGGAAGGTGGGGACGTTCAAGAACTTCGTCGCCGGGCGGGCCAGCGAGGCCACCGTCGTCAACGCCTTCGAGAAGCACTCCGCCGTGCTGCGCTACCTCGGCGCCATCGACCCCACTGGCGAGGTACACACTGATTTGATTTTCCTTTCTTTTCCTTTTTTTGGTGGGGGGGGGGGGTAATAGAGGGCTTGGCATTTGTGTTGGAGATTGATTGATTGTCTGAGCTGTAATTTTTCTTCAGAAACTAAAAAACAGTGACAAGATTAACGCGACCAAGCACTGCAACTGCACGATTGCTGATGTGGAGCACATACTGGCCAAATATACATGGGCGAAAGAGGCACAGAAGAAGATGGTAAAGCTCAAGGAAGAAGGAAAGCCATTGCCAAAGACATTTAATGAGGTAACTATAAGAAGACCGACATGGATATGGAGCTTTGTGTGTTATTAAGCTTGTGTGGGATATGGCGCTATGTGTGTTATTAAGCTTGTGTGAGATGACTGCAAAATACACTCTTGAGGGGTATCGGGGATTGTTAGTTTGTTCAATTTGAATTATAGTCTATAATTCTACAATGCATTGAAGAGGCAGAAATGGACATCATAGAGAATCAAGGCTAACAAATAAAGACATACAAGAGAGTGAGGGGAGGCAAAAACAGAATGTACTAGTAGAGTGCATATTTTGAGTAATGTAAAGTTGTAGGCACATTCAGCTGGATAAAGGAAATTATATCATACCAAAAGTGACGTGTGATGTTACAGATTTATAAAGAAGGAAATGCAGTACCCTAGTTTTTCCATATTAGCTTGAAATTTTTCATAATTAAACGTCTTAATTGGTATGTCATGGTGTCGACATAATTCGGTAGCAGCAGGCTGATTAGGCTTTTTGTACCCTTTTCTCATTTTGTTTTCAGTTTTTGTGTGGTCATGTTTGATATATCTGACTTCTGATCTTGCTCCATTCACACATGCTATTTTTCATGTCTGCTTCATTATAAACAACTTTCTGGATTATATTTAAGGAACTTTGTAAAGCGCTCTGAGTAACCCATTTGGGTTGTGAAAAGTGTTGGATGGCATTATATAATATTCTATTTTTTTCTTCTTCTATTAACACCTGATTTCGATCTCCTTGACTGCGTTTTCATTTAGTTTTTTCTTTTTCCATTGTGCTGGATCGTTTGATATTTCTAACCATACCTTTGTTTTATTGTTTGTAGATCCAAAATCTAATGGGTTCTACACCAATGGATGTCGGCCAATCTAATCTGGCGAAGAGTGGTCAGATAAGTAGGAATGCTCTCTGCCCATGTGGTTCTAAGAAACGATATAAAAGGTTTGCTTCAAGAACTAGTTCCATTACTAAACTGCCATGCCGCTCTTTGATTGATGACATTTTCTATTGCTGCGATTCACATGTGCTGTAATGCCTGCAGTATGGTTTACTCATGGATAATGATCGGCACATTGCATAATTGTTCTTTTATATGAATATGAATGATTTTAGTGTAATAGTATAACATTGTAGTATTATATGTTGTGGAATATGACTAAGTAGATTTTGACAAAAGGATAACTTTTGAAGTCTAGGGATTTTGACAATAGTAGGCATTAGTTTTGAAGTCTACGGATTCTTGCTGGCGACCATAATCTAGTTTATTGTCCTCGCATTATCATGACAGTTTGTTCTTTGCTGCCTCAAATGTGAAGGTGCTGTGGAGCTTCATAAGGTGAACAACCATGCTTTCGTTTGCTTGCACATGATGAAGGCCGGAGGCAGCATTTAGGTTTGCTGTGATCGACAAAAGCTTTTTGGCAATTCTCAATGTGAGCATGCGGCTATTTCCTGGACAGCAAACCGTGCGAGCAGCCGAGCATGTGACTTTTAAACTTGTAAAACACCATGCATGAGCCCTGTACTTGGTTGTTGGGGGGGGGGACCTTTGCTTGAATTGCTTGATTTCTTGGTTGATTTTATTCATCCTTGCTGATGAATCTTAGTAGCATCCATTTAGTTTGTTCAGAGTTCTCATACAGGCCTGAGTATGTTTTAGGCTTTACTGTTGCCCAACATTTTCTGTTCTAGGTGGCATAAGGAGATATGATGGATGAATCTGAATAAAGCAACTGGCTTTTGCTTCGCATCTTATCATTGATGAAATTTGGCTCCCACTGGGCATTATTCTGTTTCTGTTTTTCATTTCCTTTTTCTTTTTTTGAAAAACGCTGTTAATCTGTTTTGTTGGCTACTCAAGAAACCTGCAAATATTGTGCATCCTGTACTAGTAGAAGCGTGCAGCGCCTAGGCTTAGGGGGTGTTTGGTTACATGGATTAAAGTTCAGTTCTTATCACGTCGAATCTTCGGATGCTAATTAGGACTAAACATGAGGTAATTATAAAACTAATTACATAGATGGGTGCTAATTTGCGAGATGAATCTATAAAGTCTAATTAATCCACCATTAGCATATATTTACTGTAGCACTACATTATCAAATTATGGACTAATTATGCCTAATAGATTCGTTCCTTCATCTATGGTAATTAGTTTTATAATTAATTTATATTTAATACTTCTAATTAGTAAATAAACCTTCGACAGTAAACACCCTCTTAGACTGTCTCCAACAAGTGACCTATGAAGGCATCCAAACTCAAAATGGGTCTCCAACATTACTATTTCAGCCTTCAATAGAGTACCTACCTATGCAAGGGATCCATTTTGCGTGTCAGGAGGGATACAACCTAAATATCTTATTGTTGGAGAAGATAAAGTTAGGTATTAAACCCTTTGCCTGTAGCGCTATATAAATATGGAAAGGATCTTGTATTTTGGTTGTATTTTAGGTGTGATCGTTGGAGATAGTCTTAGGAGGTTATTGGGTGGCGGCTGTGTGACGGTGATGGCGAGTTGCGAGAGGAGCGGCGAGGTGGCGTGGCGCACAACTGGTGTGCGGATGAGGCAGAGCTGGCTTAGCGCAATCGCGGGGTGGCGGTAAGCTGTCGGAGACGGAGGGCATTGAATCTCGGCGATTCCTGTGCTGGAGTTCGATCCCGTTCTGTGCTTCAACCAGGCACAGTGATGGTGCGGGCGGAGTGGTGCAGAGTGGAGGTTGTTGGTACTGTGGATGTGTGGGGGGTGGATCTGCTCTTCTTCCTCGCCGGCTTCCAGCAACGAGGGTGGAGGCATGGGGTGTAGCCCCGGCCGATGTTGCTCCATGCTGTTTCAGTTCCCGTCCTCCTCCGCTGTGGGATGTTTATGCGGCACGTTTCAAAGCCTGCGTGCGATGGTGTCTCTCCTGGCTTCGGTATGTATCCCGCCGTCTCCTACTTGCCACCGGTGTTGGCTTCGGTGACGGCGGAGTTGGTGGACCGGCGGTAGTCAATAGGCGAACATGGAGGATTCAAAAGGAGCAGATTGTAATTTCTATTTTGGGTAGTTAGGATCTTCTATGCAAAGTTGGCTGGACAGTTGTCCAATCTGTATCCTTCTAGTTGGTACCTGTATTTGTATCTGACCATGTATGTCTTCCTATCATATTAATACAGCATACAGGTATGTTTTCATCAAAAAAAAAACTTGAGGTGTGCAAGGGACAGGCCCAAGAAAAATTTTACACGGGACCTCTTTTTTTTACAAACATTACGCAGAGAATTTGAACTAAATTCGGACTGCGCATGCATTGTCTGCAACTCTGCCCACTGCCAGAATTGTTCAAACTCAGTAGTAAACAATTCGTCCAAGAAGGTCCTCCGGAAGCTTTTGTGCCATCTCTCATTGAAGCTACAGGTTTAATAAAAACTTTACTTTCGTGATCATTCTCGGCAACTTTTGTTCGTTCTTTTTGAAGAACTCAACAAGGAGATATCTACAACAAAAATCAGCAGCAGATTGTACGGCTGCCACTGCATGATCACGCTAGTCCTATCTTCATTTGGTTGACCGTGCGCCTCGGTTGGAGACTACTAACCAGTCCTATCATCTCTTCATTTCGTTGGTCGCTCCCAGGACGTCTCCGATGTGAGGCTGTTCCCGTAGTAGACCTGCTTAGTAGATTCATCCACGTAGGCCTGCATGGTGGGGTGAACGAACGTCAGTATCTTTTTTGTAACACAAATGGCATATGGGTTTTATAGCATGCTGGAGCACAGGATACACTAATGGGTAGTGGCTGATGTTGATCGCTTATTTGGATCGGATGCAATAGATATGCAAATATTGCAAGCTGCACTGGAAGCTACCACTTATGGTACTTACAACATCAAAGATAGCCTCGGTGTATCGAGCAAAAGAAAAGGCACAATGTAAAATACTAACCTCCCAACCAGAAGGAAGCCCCTTGGAGAGCTCTGCAAGATCAGGTGACCCTTTATGCTGTTCAGCACTACCTATTGATGCTGCAATAGACTCGTCTTTTGGCTCCTTTTTTGCTTCAGCCCTTCTGCGTTTCACACGGTCACGCCTGCAATGAAATTCAATTGAGTCAAGACGATAACAGCCACCCAGTTTAATCAATGCAAGAAACCATTTCACTATTCATAAAGTTCAGATTCAGAATACTAAGGTTCTCAGCTGTGCTCACAATGGGTGGGTTATCAGAGCCTATTCTTAAATGGTAGCTAGAAAAGGGCCTCATGCATGTAACCTGAAGAATATAAACTAATCATGGCATTGAACACTTACTGCATACAGGGGCATTTCTTTGGGGAGTTTTGGATTCCAGATCAAATTGAACTAAATCACCAAACAAGGTCCTTAGGGGGGTACCAGATGACGAAAACAAATGTTAAACATATTCCACCAAGTTTCAAGAACCAAGCACCAAACTCACAATGGGTGGGTTATCAGAGCCTATTCTTAAATGGTAGCTAGAAAAGGGCCTCATGCATGTAACCTGAAGAATATAAACTAATCATGGCATTGAACACTTACTGCATACAGGGGCATTTCTTTGGGGAGTTTTGGATTCCAGATCAAATTGAACTAAATCACCAAACAAGGTCCTTAGGGGGGTACCAGATGACGAAAACAAATGTTAAACATATTCCACCAAGTTTCAAGAACCAAGCACCAAACTGATTGCCATTCAGTTATGTCAGCAGCCTAAAAGAACTCTCATAGGCAGTGGCAGAGCCAGGAATTTGCGGCTGGGTATGTCACATATAAAAAGAATTCAGAGCAAATACGTAATATAATGGATGATAAATTATAATGGCCATAACAAATCCATAATAATAACCAAAGTACAAGTTATAAACATGAATAATAAAAGAATATTACAAAACAGTAAAGGCTACTGCAATATAATCCACGATCCCTTTGTTGGAAGAGATTGATGATATCCTTATCATTCACTTGACTGAAGAATTCTCTCTCAATAAATGTAACCAAGCAATTGTTCGAATATTCATCACCCATTTTGTTCCTTTGCTTGTTCTTCATATAATTCATTGTGGAAAACACTCTTTCAACGCTAGCAGTGGCTACGGGGAAGAATTAGCACAAACTTAAGAAGCTTGTAAACATCTTTTTCTGTGTCCACAAGCTTAACAGAAAGCTCACACAGGTTCTTCAAATTTTTAAACCTTTCATCTCTACGAACATGAGAAATGTACATAGTAAGCTGCCATGGAAGTTTTGATAATTCCTCGGTTGTGAAATCCTTAGGATAAAACTTTGTAGCAAGCGTAACCAACTACGCGAGTCTACGGACGGAAGGAAGTTTTTCCCTTGCTGGGCTAGTGGGCTTTGTTCCTTCGTGGGCTGAATGTATAAGATACGTATAAATATGTGTACTTATTATCTTTTTCTCTCAAATCATGGGTATGCCAAGGCATACAGAGGCGTACCCCTGCCGCCGCCCCTGCTCACAGGTGCTTCGGATGCACTCGAACCAATTACTATCGGTGTCAAGCAGAGAACATATAGAATAAAGATGTTGTATCAATTTCAGATGCTTACAAAGAAAAGGCAAACTGACATAAGGTATACATGTATTTGATGGGATAAGTCTTTGAACTGTTAATCTTTGTGGTCCTCGGCATGGTGGTCTTGCTGCCCCAACCAGGACAGCATCTACCAGGACAGCATTTAGCATCTTAGACTAGCTTTTAGGACAGCATCTAGAACAGCATCTTAGACTAAGCATCACTAGCTTTTAGACTAGCATCTTAGACTAGCATCTCGGCATATGCTTGGCTATCTTGGCCAGATATAAATATGTATCCTCAACCCCTCAGGTTGGTATGGCATTGTGTGAGAAATAAACCAGAAAATTGCCCCAACTCCTAGTGTCATCCTCTCGATGAGAGTAAGAATTTTGATACCAACAACTAGCATCAGAGCCGTTCTATCCTGTTATCCTATAGCTTAAACATCTCCTACTCATCTCCTTCCCACGCCTCCCTTTGTCCTCAGCCGGCAGCAGGAACACCGGCTGTCCCTGCTCATCCCTCTTCCCCTGCGCAGACGGGCAGCAGCTCATCTGTGGCAGCCTCTTCCCCATGCAGCTGCCCCCCACTAGCGCGCCATGTCCGAAGGACAGTGTACGCGCTCGGTCGCCTCGAGCGCGTGGCACCGGCAGGAGGCCGAGCTCGCCGCGGCAGAGGAACGCGAGCGAGCAACGGCAAAGACCGCTGCGACAGCGGCGAGGGCGTCAAGGCTGGCGGCGGCGGAACTGGCAGCAGCAAGGGCGGAAGTGGAAGCAGCGGCGGCGGCGGATGCAGCGCGTGCGGCGGCAGTGGAGCTCAAGGTTGTACGCGGCAGTAGCATCAGCAGCTCTGCCTCAACCGACGGCAGCACCGACGTGGAACTCAAGCTGGCGAGGGAAGCAGCGGGAGAGCGGGCTGCGCAGTGGCAGCAGTCCAGATGGGCGTGGACGAGCCGCCGGCACTCCTGGCGGGGACGCGCGCGGCGGCCGCGCTCACAGCGGTGGCAGCCGGGTCGACGGAGATCGCGGCCGTTACAGGCGGCGCGGCTCTCCCTCCCCGGACCGGTGCCATGGTCACCATAGGATCCAGGCTATTGTCAGGGACATTGGCCCCGGCGGTGGGTGGCCTACCCTCACCAAGACCAACTATGTCGAGTGGGTCGCGGTGATGAGGGTAAGGCTCCAGGTGCGGCACATGTGGAAAGTTCGGTACGGCGACATCGACTACGATGAGGATCGACGGGCGCTAGATGCGCTCATTGCTGCAGTCCTGCCCGAGATGCAGTTCTCGCTTTCCAAGAAGCGGACTGCCAAGGAGACCTGGGACGCCATCGCTGCGGCACGCATCGGAAGCGACCGCGCCCACAAGTCCACACTGCAAGCACTTCGCAAGGAGTGGGAGAATCTGGCCTTCAAGCCAGGTGAGGACGTTGATGACTTTGCTCTCCGTCTCAACACTCTGCTGCAGAAGATGGTGCAGTACGGCGACGACACCTATGACGAGGAGAGAGCTATTGAGAAGCTCTTCCGCTGCTTCCCCGAGAGGTACAAGCAGATCGCTCGCTCGATCGAGTCTCTACTGGACCTCTCCATGATGTCGATCAAGGAGGCAATAGATCGCCTCAAGGTCGTCGATAGCGATGAGCCATAGCCTCTCTTGGAGCCTATACCATTGGCGGGAAGCTCCATCTCACTCGGGAACGGTGGGAGGCCTGCCAGGGTGACGTGAGGAAGGGGGAGCCCTCCTCCTCGACAGGCGGCCGCAAGCGAGGCAAGCCGCGCGGAGGCGCCCAGGCTAGGGTGCGAGGACGTGCCGAGGGTGGTGCCTGCGGAGGCGCCCAGGGCGGCGCCGCCGGCGCGCACAAGCAGGCACGAGACGACGCCTACCACAACTGCGGCAGGGTTGGCCATTGGGCCAAGGACTGTCGACAGCCACGACGCGGCCAGGCCCACGTCGCACAGGTGGAGGAGAAGGAGCCAGCTCTGCTCCTAGCACATGCAAGCATCGAGCTACCTCCAGCATCAGTCGCAGCAGCGCTCCTCCACCTTGACGAGCCAAGGGCACACGCCTTTCTCGGCGACACCTCCAACAACGACAAGACTGACGGGTGGTGCCTCGACACCGGCGCCACCCATCACATGACCGGTCGACGGGAGTTCTTCACCGATCTTGACTCCAGCGTCCGAGGCTCCGTCAAGTTTGGGGACGCCTCCAGCGTGGAGATCAAGGGCGTCGGCTCCGTCATCTTCACCGCCGAGTCTGGTGAGCACAGGCTGCTCACCGGAGTTTACTACATCCTCGCGTTGAGGGACTCGATCATCAGCTTGGGACAGCTGGATGAGAACGGTTCGCGCGTGGAGGTAAAGGACGGAGTCATGAGGATTTGGGATCGCCATCGTCGCCTTCTTGCCAAGGTAACCAGAGACGCAAATCGACTCTACGTCCTTCATGTGGAGGTGGCACAACCCCTCTGCCTCGCTGCTCGTTGGGACGACGAGGCGTGGCAGTGGCACGAGCGCTTCGGGCACCTTCACTTCGAGGCCCTGAAGCGGTTCAGTGCCAAGGAGATGGTGCGAGGCCTGCCATGCCTCGACCACGTGGAGCAGTTCTGCGACGTCTACATGTTGATGAAGCAGAGGTGGCTCCCCTTTCCGCAGCAGACGAGCTTTTGAGCCAAGGAGCAGCTCGAGCTCGTGCACGGGGACTTATGCGGCCTGGTGACACCGGCCACACCGGGAGGACAACGTTACTTCCTGCTACTCGTCGACGACCTCTCCCGCTACATGTGGGTGATGGTCCTCGACAGCAAGGGAGAGGCTGCGGACGCCATCAGGAGCGCACAGGCTGCTGTGGAGGCGGAGTGCGGCCGCAAGCTGCACATGCTGCGCACCGACAACGGTGGCGAATTCACGGCGGCTGAATTCGCGTCGTACTGCGCTGATGAGGGCATTCAGCGCTACTACTCCGCGCCGTACAGCCCGCAGCAGAACGGTGTCGTCGACCAGCACAACCAGACGGTTGTGGGGATGGCTCGGGCCCTCCTCAAGCAGAGGGGGATGCCGGCTGTCTTCTGGGGAGAGGCGGTGGTGACGGCTGTCTATATCCTCAACTACTCGCCTACCAAGGCTCTCAACGGCAGGACGCCGTATGAGGTTTGGCATGGGCACAAGCCGGCGGTCTCCCACCTGCGGGTCTTCGGCTCCCTCGCGTTCACCAAGGAGCTTGGCCACGTCGGCAAGCTCGACGATAGGAGCACTCCGGGGGTGTTCATCGGCTACGCGGAGGGATCGAAGGAGCTAGGGGAGTAGGCAGCTCGAGTATGTCCACCTCGAGGGAGCTAGGGGAGTAGGCAGCTCCTCTTCACCGAGCGTGCCTACCCCAGTCCCCGAGCCTTCACCGACCCTAGCGCCCGCTACTCCGGCAGCGCCACGCTCTCCAGCCACGACTCCGACTGCAACTAGCTCTTCGTCAACACCATTACCGCCGGCGACCCCAAGCACTCCAGCACCACCAGCCACCCCTCCGGGCACGGCTACTCCAACACCAACTCGTGTCGAGCATAGCCCAATGGAGTTCGCTACTCCGCTCTCTCATGACGAGGAGCGCATAGACGCGTACCATGACGGCGAGCCGTTGCGGTATCGTACGATGGAGGACCTTATCGGCAACCAGCCGGTGCCGGAACTGGTACCTCACAATCTGGAGGCGCAGTTGCACCTTGCGTGCAACGACGGCGAGCCTCGATCTTTCGCAGAAGCGGAGAGACGCGGCATGGCGTGCCGCGATATAGTCAGAGATGGACGCGGTTGAGAAGAACCACACCTAGGAGCTTGACCTCCCTCGTGGTCACCGCGCGATCACCCTTAAGTGGGTGTTCAAGCTAAAGAGGGATGAAGCCGGCGCCATCGTCAAGCAGAAGGCTCGCTTGGTGGCACGCGGTTTCGTGCAACGGGAGGGGATCGACTTCGACGATGTCTTCACCCCTGTGGCATGGATGGAGTCCGTGCGACTCCTCCTTGCACTGGCTGCCTAGGAAGGCTGGCGAGTTCATCACATGGAAGTCAAGTCGGCGTTTCTTAACGGCGACTTGAAGGAGGAGGCCTATGTGCACCAGCCGCCAGGATTTGCGATCCCCGGCAAGGAGGGCAAGGTGCTACGCCTGCACAAGGCACTCTATGGCTTGCGGCAGGCACCGAGGGCGTGGAATGCCAAGTTGGATTCCACCACGTTCAAAGTGATGGGCTTCGAGCAAAGCCCGCACGAGGCGGCCATCTACCAACGGGGCAACGGAGGAAAGACCCTGCTAGTGGGTGTCTACGTCGACTCCTTGGTGATCTCCGGCACCAAGGATGCGGAGGTGACGGCGTTCAAGGAAGAGATGAAGGCCACCTTCCAAATGAGTGACCTGGGACCTCTCTCCTTCTATCTGGGGATCAAGGTGCACCAGGACAACTCCGGGATCACGCTTCGACAGACCACCTACGCTAAGCGCGTTGTTGAGCTAGCTAGGCTCACTGACTACAACCCAACTCTCACTCCAATGGAGGAGAGGCTGAAGCACGACGGAAGAGGTGGACGCTACGCAGTACCAGCGTCTTGTGGGGAGCCTTCGCTACCTCACCCACACACGGCCGGACTTGGCATTCTCCGTCGGTTCATGCATCAACCGACGAAGGAGCACCAGCAGGCTGTGAAGAGGATCATCCGCTACGTTGCGGGCTCTCGACCACGGTCTCTACTACCCGAGGTGTCCTGGGGAGGCACACTTCGTCGAGTACAGCGACAGCGACCACGCCGGTGACATCGACACCAGCAAGAGCACGAGCGGGACCCTCTTCTTCCTCGGCAAGTGCCTCGTTAGCTGGTAATCTGTCAAGCAGCAGGTGATGGCCCTGTCCAGCTGCGAGGCCGAGTACATAGCGGCCTCCACCGCTTCGACTCAGACGCTCTGGCTCGCTCGACTGCTTGGTGATCTCCTCGGCAGAGACTGGAGCGATGGAGCTCAGGGTGGACAGCAAGTCCGCTCTGGCCCTGGCAAAGAACCCCGTTTTCCATGAACGGAGCAAGCACATCCGGGTGAGGTACCACTTCATCCAAGGCTGCTTGGAGGAAGGGAGAATCAAGGCGAGCTATATCAACAACAAGGACCAGGTTGCGGACCTGCTCACCAAGCCCCTTGGGAGGATCAAGTTCCTTGAGCTTTGTTCCAGGACCGGGATGGTCCAAAAGACGACGCATAAGACTTACGGGGAGAATGATGGGATAAGTCATCGTACTGTTAGTCTTTGTGGTCCTCGGCATGGTGGTCTTGCTGCCCCAACCAGGACAGCATTTAGCATCTTAGACTAGCTTTTAGGACAGCATCTAGGACAGCATCTTTAGACTAAGCATCACTAGCTTTTAGACTAACATCTTAGACTAGCATTTCGGCATATGCTTGGCTGTCTTGACCAGCTATAAATATGTATCCCCAACCCCTCAGGTTGGTATGGCATTGTGTGAGAAATGAACTAGAAAATTGCCCCAACTCCTAGAGTCATCCTCTCGATGAGAGTAAAAATTTTGATACTAACAGTATTAACAATATTCAAGAAATTAGTAGGCAATAGGTAGGGCAACCAACAAACTAGTAAGACGAAAAAGCTAGGTACTGGAGTTAGTTTGAACATTTCCTTTTAACACAATTATAGATGCAGGATGATTGTCTCTGTTTCTAAAAATGTTCTTTCAGGCTGAAAGTAAAACATTGAAGTCTACTTATAAGCAAATAGGGCATCAGAGGCCATGAAATGGTGAAAGGAAACAAAATTGGCCATGACCATGGCAAAGGCCAAAAGAGTTGTAAACTTATATCAAGGTATTAGATACAACTATCAAAAGGTGCAGAAACAGTACCAATCACCACGAACAGGAACAAAATTGGCATTTTCCTGAGCTTCTCCACTAGCTATCTGTTGTTTCCGCCATTCCTGGATCATATGGAGCATAACTTAAATTCAGAAAACTTTGAGAAACTTTTGTGCAAGCTTGCTTCAAAGAGAGGTACCTCTATTTCCTTTTGACGCTTCCTTTCTAATGCCTCCAAAGCGCTTTCAGGTTCCTCCTCTTCATCGCGAAGTTCCTCCTTTGCAGCTTTCCACTGTTAAAAAGAATGAAATGAGCTGCTTTTGCAAAGTCATATTGCCAGGACACCAGTTATCACTACTCACCTCAGTTTAAACCTTACCATGAAAGCACACACTGGTCTGCCTTTATACTAACAAATTTTATCCATGAAAACTAAAAAATAACCAGGAAACAGAAGTTCAAAATGCAACTTCCAGGAAATGTTTCTTCATGACATGATATATATTGCACACAAGAAAACTGATTTAAACAATGCTCCCTACAAGTTGATGAAAAAGGATAGTTGAAATTGAGAGTATATCTCTATCGGTCAAGTATATGAAACTAGTACTTGCTGATCCCATGAATAGACAGGAAGAAATCAAAATTTTGTTGTAAATTTCAGGCATCAAATTTTTGGAAGGATGGTGCGTGCATGCTGCAGTACCAGCATAGTTAGGGGCACAAGTCACCATTATTTGCACCCATTGTGATAATAGCATTGAGTGTTTTGTCATCAAGTGATAGAGAGCTACCTTATCCACCAGGCTCGAAACCTTCTTATTAGACCTCAGGGATGATGTAACAGCAACAGCCCGCTTCTTGCTACGAATAACTACAGAGCAATGTGATGGAGTAACCATGACCAATAGGGTAAGATGAATTGCCCCAATGAAGATATTCAAAAAAAAATCACCTTTAGTCTGATTTGTAGTACTAGTAGAAGACTGTGTAGAACTTCCAATTACGGATGATGTTCCTGCAGCTGATGTTGCTACTGCAGCTTGGGTCAAAGGCGCAATACTTGCATCCTTAGATATAACTTTATCAGGCCCTTTGGGATCCGAATTGATATTTGCAGAAACAAGAGGAGCTGAGCCTGTTTTGATATCTGCTGCACTGCTAGGAATGGCAGAGGTTGATGAAGCATAGTATCCAGAATGTTCAGCTGCTATTCCACTGGCAGCCGTACTGACTGAAGGATAGGTATAGTAAGATTCTGGGGCAATAGATGTGCCATCAACAGGAACAGATATGCCACTTGCAGATACTGGTGCATAATAAGAATGCTGCTGTGCTTGAAGAAGATGGGGCTCAGTCACTTGCATATAGTAACTGGCATGTGTTCCTTCAGTACCAACAGTAGCATAGTACTCCATTCCTGAAAGTGTATAGCCAACATTTGCTTGAGCTATATATGGCTGAGAAATTGTATCAGCATGAATATATGATGCAGCGGGCTCTTCTGGGGGAGCTGGAGGAGCTGGTTCATTATCAGGTGGTGGAGGTGGAATCCATTCCTCCTCTGGTGGAGGCGGAGGGACATCATTATCCTCAGGAGGAGTAGGACCTTCCAATGGGGGCAAATCAGCTGAACTCACTTGTTCTGATGGAGGATGCTCCTTATTAGGTACAGAACTGCAATGCACCTGCTCTTCAACACTATCCTCATCAACTTCCATTTCCACATCCATATCTTCATCATTGTCAGATTCGACTTTTGAAGTAACTGCTGGAGCATCTTTATCTTGTGAACTCTGAGCAGAAGATGTTGAAGCTGGCTTTTCAATCTTAACATTTTCATCAATAGTAATCCCAGCACTAAGCTCAGATTTCAAAGCCTCACCATTGGAGGGTGCTAGCATATCAGCTTCATTAGGTGCCTTGTGTTCAGCAACCTCTGTCTTCGAATCCCTAGGCTCTGTATCCACACGATAGCTCATTTCCAACTTGGAAACAGAAGAGTCTAGTTGCTTAAGATGCACCTCAGCATGCAACCACAAAGGCAGCAAAGAAGATCCATATGATGAGAGTGCATTGCAGTCTGATATTCGTATCTCAATTTCTCTTCTTAACAATTCAAGACCTTCATTCGAGCCATGGAGCCTACAATGATAATAACTGATTAGTTTTCTACACTCCAGGAACAAGAATGCATGAAAGTAACAAAAGATAATAACAAGCACCTTGATAGCAGGTTCAATCTTTGTAGCAATTCCTCACCATATTTTGCAAGATACAAGGGATCAATGTCCATAGACTCATGACTCGCGGCAGGTGCATAAGCATAAGCATCTTGAGTTACCTGTGCACTTCCACATGTCATTCCAAAATTAGCATAAGTTGCTGTGGCGTTACCAACAGACATGTCGCTTGGATATGCTTCCAGAATGTTTTGGGGAAGGACATGGGCTTGAGCTTCTAATGGATAGTCCATATGAGTAGGAACAGATGCAGATGCAACTCCATCAGAAGCAACTCCTGAAGCTAATCCATTTGGCATCTCCCAAGAAGTTTCTCCAGTAACTGTGTTCCAGTAATAACACCGATTACTCTGTTCATGCATTATTGCTTTCCAATTTCCACCAATATCACCAACAATTTGCATGCCAGATGAATCAGGAACAGATTCAGCTGCTATCGCACTCTCTTCTTGCAGAGTTGGCTCAGGAGCAAGAGTGTTTTCTTCAGTAACACTTTGAGTGTAGTTCTTAACATCACCAGTTTCAGGTGCTTCTTGTTGATCACCAACAGAAACTAATGGTTCAGTTTGTGCATCACCAGCTGTGTCAGCACGCTCAATAGTTACCTGATGTAAGAAAACATGTATTATTACACGACCGACAAAAAAATGGCAAAGAAGTGAGCTTATACTCCCTAGATGCAATAATGTCATCTATTTGAAAAGATAGATGCAGTTGACCAAGAAGATGAAGAAAAATCAGTGTGTGAAGAAACAATTGTGGTCTGAATAATATAATAATACAAATTAACAAAAGTTACCTATTAACAGAAATAAGCTCAGTGAATGTAAGGCCAGCTTATTGGAGGCTTCAGCCTATAAGCCTTCTTTACTGGCTTCAGCTATATTGGGACCTATAGTACAAAACTAGACTAGATTTACATGTTTAACCCAAGAAGGTCCAACCTGATTGAACTACCTCAAGGCAGGCACAGTGAGGTGGAATTACCTGAGCACTTGCATCCCCTGGACTCCGCTTAGCTTCACCAGTGGGTTGATCTGCTGCCTCCTCATCCTCCTCTTCATCATCACTATATTGCCCAAGCAATGCTAGAGGATTCTCCTTTTTATCTGAAAAATAAAATACATGCAAAAATTAGAAAAGAAAAGGAATTTATATGCCAATATACATTGCAACTCTTTTATGAAGCATACATGGTAACATCAGTAGTGTGTAAAATTAAATCAGAAAGATGGTTAAAATTATTAATGTGTGTCCATAAATAAGAAGACCAGGTTAGGAGCTACATACAAAGAAAGAGACATACGAACCGAGGAGGGAACAATCACATCCTGAAATCCCCATGCTTAGATGCTGCCAAATGGGAAATTACCCGTAGGCATTCACTCAATTTTGACAGTGGCAGCTCGGTCTGAAGAATTTACTCAATGTTCCTTGCAGGCCGGCAACCCTACATGTATCTCAGAACCAGACATGCGGAGCGCATACATGCTTGTACAACAAATCCAAATTTCCACCATATTTATGTTCCATAATCCATAGGCATGTCTTCTTTACATATCCCTTGGAAGGAAATTGATGAAACCCACCTGAAGAAGATGGTGAAGTGGGAACCACAGTCTGTTGGTCACGGATTTCACCTCCTATACCCTCTTTCTGTGATGCCTCCCCTGCAAGTTACGGTATCTGGAGTCAGCTTATGTATAGAGATATATCACAGCCTATTGAAATGCTAACAGACCTGAGACAGATGGTACGTCTTAATAACGATATCTCACTGATATTCAGTATCTCTACTGTTACAAGAATGTGTTGAATCAGTAACATGAATAAACTATATCCAGAAACAGTTACAATATCCATCCTTCTGAAAAACCGATATGAGTTTTTCATTACCTAACTGGCATTTGGTATTAGGTTGCTTCCATTTTTATTGTTACACTGATTGACGTGACTATCCAATAACCTACAATGCACCATTAGATCAACCCACTCTCAAAGCCATTTATCACCCTTGCCGACACCAGCAACTCCTGCCTAGTGCTTGGCAAAAAATACCCAAAAACAATTAGCCAAACCGAACCGGCTTAACCGAAAAAGACAGTTAAATCGGTTATTGGGTTGGTTAAAATTTATGTGTTATTCGGTGTTCGGTGATCGGGTCAGTTCTGGGCTGCAGTTAACCGAATCACCAATTTAACCGAGATGTTTGTTCCCAGCAGAATCAGCTCCCTCCTCGCGACGTAGGCCTGGCCCAGATTGGCTGTCTCCCCGTCCGGCCCGTGGAGATGGACCCAAGTCCCACAAAGACCAAATAAAACCCTCACCCCCACTCCAGAAACCCTAGCAGGCAGCCAGTCCTAGCCCCGAGCCACCCCAAATCCATCAACAGTCTGCGCCGAGCGCTGTCACTACCCACGCTCCCTCACCCTCAGTCCCTCTTCCCTCACCATAGGAAGCAGCAGCTGGCCGTGGTTTGGTGAGAACTGCACCTCCGCCGCCTGCTGCTCGAGTGCACGTCCGCTGGCCACCACTCACCTTGGTCGCAGTCGCCGCATCCATTCCACTGCGGCAGCACTGCACATCTGCGTGGGGGCACGTGCAGGAGCAAATAGATTTGTCAACTCAGATTGGTACATGGCACTGTCAACCGAGCACTCATCCAACATATGTCCCCTCTTCCCTTTGATTTTTTCACTGTGATTTGCTCTCCACTTTGGGGATTTCACCATGCGCCATTTTGTTGATTCCATTTCCTTTTTCTGGATATGTAGATGGGGGATACAGATGGTGTTGTAGACCTTGAAGTTGCTAGATCAGAAGCTGAAGACAAAGAGAAGGACGAGGAGCAGAACAGATGAGGGCCATTTGCTTATGTAACTAATCTGTATGAGATTTAGAAACTGCATACCTGTTGCTGCATTTCAATAATTTGTTGCTTTGTTTCCTGTGTTATAGTATATGTATTGTGGTTAACCGATTTCACCGAAACCAAAATTCGTGGTTAAATAAATTCTGCGAGCAAGTTCGGTGACCATTCTTTGATAACCGAACTTCCTCATAACCGAGTTAACCGAACTGATTTAACCGCATTAACCGAATGCCCAGGCCTACTCCTGCCTCCCAGCCAAAATCCCCCAAAATCCATACAAGGAAAGGTATGTCTCAGCATGCATGTTGGATCAGATCTACCATCCTAGTTCCAAGATTATGTTCCCTAGTAATGTAAAGTTCAAAACAAGATCGAAACTTTCAGACTAAGGCCAGTGTAGCATTACCTCAATGTGCTTTGGTACATTGTGGTAATGAACCTATTCAGGTATAGTTCTGTTACTTACATCTGATGAAAAAAGAATATTGGCATTTATAGCTGATGGTAAGTCGAAAAATTCAATACTAGAAATGATTGCATTCTTTGAGTTCGGACATTTGGTAGGTTTGACCATTCACCTGACACTGCTTCGTAAAATAGTAGGCATTTCAATTATGCTTTGTAACAGATTCGCAGCAGAATGGGCTTGATACTGTGACTATAGTATTTCTCGCTGTACCACTGAAACTGCAACTGGATTGACGAATGTTGAAATGATGTATACTAAAATTAGAACACTCTACGGACAGAAAACATGCCCAGCCATATTGCCTTGTGTTTGTTCCTTGCGGGAGCATGTGTCTGTGTGTGTTTTACATTGACACCGATTTTCATAGCAACTATACTGATAAGACCAACCAACGGGGGAACAGATCATCATCTTGTTGCCTGATGCCCGGAGCAGATCAAACAACTTAGGCCCTGTTTAGTTCCCAGACCATAAACGCAAAAAAGCCGTAAACGCAAAATTTTCAAAGGAATCTTGCTAATTTGAAGTACTAAATGAAGTCTATTTACAAAACTTTTTGCATGGATGGGCTGTAAATCGCGAGACGAATCTAATGAACCTACTTAATCCATATTTTGCAACAGTGATGCTACAGTAACCATCCGCTAATTATTGCTTAATCATGGATTAATTAGCATCATTAGATTCGTCTTGCGATTTACAACCCATATGTGCAAAAAGTTTTATAAATAGACTTCATTTAGTACTTCAAATTGGCAAAATTCTTTTGCAAAAAATTTTTTGCGTTTACACGCAACGAGCTAAACAGGCCCTTAGTCTAAATCCATCTTGCTCGAGATTAGGTCACTACGTCCACTCATGCAGGAAGGGTGGATTCAGAGGACCAGACAAACCCTAATCGCCAAACACTACGAGCAGGTCGCACTAAGCTCCAGTTTTCGTACTAATCAAGCAGAAACAAGATCAAACGGTTTACAGGCTAGACAGTTAGGGCGAGAGATCCGGAGATCGATCTCAAGTCTCGAACCATGTCGAAGCTAGGTGGGACACACCCCGCGGTCGAACGCGACCAGGTCGAACCAAACGGACCGGGCGGGGGGCGGAGCTTACCAGGGGAGGGATCGAGGAAGAGGTCGAGCTTGACCCTGCGACCCGCCGCGGCCTTGGCCGCCAGGCGGCGCTCCTTCCTCCTCCCCATCGGTCGGGGAGCGAGGGGTTTCGATGCGTTGCGGGGGGTGAGAGAACCGAGCTAGGGTTAGGGTTTGCAGGTCGAGGTGGGCAACCGAGGAGGCGAGGCGAACTGGCGAAGGGAACGAAGCGGAGGGACGGACGGGGCCACGGGGGAGGCGGCGACGGCGTGCTCGTGCCGTGCGTGGGTGGGCGCGTCGAATCGCAGGGAAACCAGGAACCTCTTGGGCTCTGCCACGACATAACAGCACAGAAAAGCCCATTTAGCAGGTCCAGTCCACGTCGAATTAGGCCGGTGTGCGTGGTTAAAGTTTCTTTTTTATTTTCCAAAAAATCCCTCCCGCAACCACCACTTCTAGGTCTTTGAGGATCATTTCCGGATATCACCCTTAATTGGTGTGAAAATAAAAGGCACGTAACTCTAAACTCATCACGCACTATGAGAGAAAAGCACCATATCAGGTATGAAAATAAAAGCAGTTAGTTGGACTATATTTGTTTATTCCAATTCCCATTCAAATCGATCTTCCCGTGGGAAAACATTAAATGTTAATGTTGACTCCCAAATATGATGCAGTAATCTTGATCGTGATATTATGTAGACAAGCTAGCTAACTGCCTAACGAAATCTTGGTGATACAGTTTTCAGTTTCACCAAATTCTTACATTTTTTTTTAGTTTTTAACGGATTCACGGCGTAATGATCAGGGAGCAGCGTGTATATAAGCGTGGGCGTCTACGTATTTTGCCTTTTTTCGACAAAGTTATTACTTTCATGAATTTTATTTGGACGCGAACTGAAAACCGGATGCTCTTTTTTTCCCTATTCCTTTCATCCAATAGTCTTGGTCTTCTTTTTTGTCTGTTCTTTGGTCAGTCTATTGCTGTGTGTTCCCCTTGTTTGCTCTCGGTTAGGTAGCGTTCGGCCGCTCCGCCCAGTTCGCTGGTTTTATTTCAGTTCTTTCTTTCGCTGGTAAGGTTTTGTAAAAAATTTGCTATTAGAACTCTAAAAAAATTTGTTATATTTGAGCCTCTTTTTATTTTTCTGACGGACACGGAGGCGAGCCACCCACTTGAAATATACATGGTGTTTCTCTTCTTAATGAAATACATGCTCGGATATATTTTTTTTAAAAAAAGAAAAAGGAACTTATGATCTGTTGTTGCTGCGAGCCTTTGATACGGTGCGCTTGACGTGGACTGAAGCGTACTACACACATAAATTTCTTCAGATGGAGACCAAATTTCAACAGTACAGCAACGTCCATGCATGTTTATTTGTAAGCATAATTGACCTTTTCTTTTGTGGCCGGGATAGTCGTAGATTGATGCTTTGCCGCTTTGGCACGTGTGTTCAGCGGCAACGCCGGCGGCCGCGGCGCCACGATCGAGGTCAGAGAGAACGTTGGTCCCAGCCCGGCCGGCGTCCTGCAAGCCCAGTTGGCACGCACGCAGATCTCTTCTTGCCACTTTGTCGGTGCCACTGCCGGCGCCGCGCGCGTCCTCTGCTGCCGGAGCTCTCTTGCAACGAACCGCCGGCGGCCGGCACCCATGCCATCGTAGCTAGATTGCCTCAATAGAGAGAAGGCATCAACCGGCCGGGACGTCGGAGCACTGCCACGAGCCTGCTCCTCCGGCCACCACCGCCGCCCGGGCGGCCGGCCGGTCTCGCTCACGGTAGCAAACGATGGCATGCAGTAGCGCGCTGCTCCAATTCAGGCTATGCATGTCTGTCGGTTCGGCGGCATTGCTACCGCGCTAAACATAGTAGAGAGCACTAGAGCATGTCTTCGGCGCTGGTGGTCATCAGCTTCGTTATCCTAAGTGCGCTCGATGCAGGTGGTGCCTTCAATGCAGAACCTTCCACCTAACCAACCTTGTATTATATTGTCGCGGTCTCTCATCGAATATGGTTCAATGCATGCCTCCTCAATGTTTACTTGCTGTTCCGAGGAGCCTACTGCAACCGGCAGAAGCACAGCTTCTTTTCTCAAAACACATACATTGATAAAGTTACATAAATACTTCACGGTTGGTAGACGCGTCGCCTACCATAAAAAGGAATAATATTGCCCAACCTTGTATTTGAACCGAAGGTACCGAGGAGTTATTCTAACCACCGACAAAGGGCAGCTATAAAGAAGTAGAATTAAGAGTGAAATAAACTAACTTCAAATCAGCAATGTCCACAATAATGTCGAGGGTGAAGCATACTCATCTCATTTTTCTAGACGAAAATGGTTGAGGAAATGCTGCCGTTACTCAAATCAATGAGATAGAAAAAAGAGATATTCGATGGAGTATGCATAGTACCATTTATGAATTTAATATTATAAAAGTCCCTGCCATCAACGTCCATAAAAAACTATCAAGGTTTTTTTCACTTGATGGTGATTAATTGATTATATTTACGTGGCAAAAGAATTGTTTTTAGTTGTGAGTACAAAAGACCACTAATGTTAAGACAAAGATATAAATACAAGAGAAATGAGAATTGGATAATATCTTGCCTTGTTTAACTGAAGGGGAAAGCTAAAATATAGTCCGGTATTTTTCTCCTCTCCAACATCCAGATTTTTTCCTTTCTCCTTTTTCAAATTGTTTCTTTCACACATGCAATGAGCTTCACCCCCCTTCCTCATCTAGCAATGAGAAGCTTCTCCAATATGCCTTTCCTTCTGGGTTCAATGCACGACTACGATGGTGGCAGTTGGTAGGCGGATATAATAGGAAGGGGAGAGATGTGTCGTCAACAAGCCATGGTGATGAAGGGTGGTCGATCAGTATGGTTAGGGCAAGATTGCCTCGATGCATTGAAGAGACGGGTTCGCATGACGAAATGGTCAAGCCCAACACCAATTGCCGGAACTCGGATTTAAGTGTTAAGTCCAAATCATTACTTATACATAAAGCATAGCTTAAGCTTATCCTTTTACTTGCGCCGAATAGCAGCATATAGTTTCTACAAAAAAAAAATTTTGAAAAATAAATAAATTCACATCCATGATGCACGCGGCTTGTTCTGGTGGCGATGTACGGAAACATCTTTCCAGTGTGGTGATAAGTTCTTTAATAACGTGTGGGAAATACGTTGGAGCTGCACCGTAAGAGAGAAAACACGAGCTACACCGCCTAAAGAAACATCGCTCTCCAGAAAGCAATTCTGAGGTAATTTCCAGCCTTCCAGGCGAGGAGGGGAAGAAAATATCAGCACAGGAACGGTCCATGAACAGGACACATCGGTGGGGCCCAGCAGTTAGGGAACAGAGCCAATCGGGGAGCAGAGCCTACTGCACATGTGCCGGTTGGTAGGGTCCCGGACATGGGCCCGCGTGGCCGCAAGACGACGGGAAGCTGTGCGCGTCACGTGTGTTGAGATCCCCAGCTGGATCTGGAATTCGGCGTGTTTGTCCATCTGTCCTTTGGGTTTCTTTCTTCTTCAAAAGCACCTCTGAGCAGAATCCTTTTCCCATTTGGATTTAGGCAGTACCCCAAGATATAACATTACTACAAGCAAGAATAATATAATTTATGGTAACAACGGAATAATTCAAATCCATTTTAGTCTAAAAAATTGCAGATATTGCGAATCGGACCTTATCCATATTTTAGGTAGCGTTTGGTTGAAAAGCGAGATAGGATGGAACGGTTCCAACCAAAATTGGAAGAATGTAATTGCTCCATCTCTATGTTTGGTTGAAGGGATAGAGTCGCTCCATATTATTTTTTGTTGGAGTAATAGGGATCAACCGGCTCATGCTTGTTAACCACCATTTTATAAGGCCCACCTCTCATGCACCCCCTTCTCCCTCCCCTTCCCTCCTGTTCCTCTTTCTGAGCATCTGCGTGCCCCGCCGCATGCTCACCGTCCCGCTGCGCTGCCTCACCGCAACTAGCCCTCTCCACCATTCACCCCCTCCAGGCCTCCACCCCCACCCCCTTCTCCCCCACCCCACCCACCCCGAGCAGCCCTTCCACTACCGCAACCAACCCTCTCCAGTCTCCTCGAGCGGCAGTAGCGCAGACGCTAGGAGGTCCGCCGCTTGATTCGGTGCGTTGCCGCCCAAATCGGCCCACCATCACCCGATTCGTCAAGCTACCACCCAAATCGAAGTCGCGCCGCCCGATTCACAGCTCTGTTGCCCACATCGGAGCCACGAAGTCGCCCAAATAAGAGTCAACCTCGCCTGCTGCCCAACAAAATCCGATGCAGGCAAGCTTGGATCTTGGGCATGATCCGCCTGCTACTTTCCTCATCACTGTGGTAGCCGGAGCTTGGGCTCTTCGCCGTCCGGCGCTCGCACTTCCATTGGAGGCGGCGAGCCTTGGCCATTGGGTCTGGCTCCGAGCAAGCAGGGGTTGCGACTAGTAGAGGCTGGTGGCTGGAGGGAGCGCGAGACGGGAGGAGGCGGCGTTGGATTGGAGCCAACTCGTCCGGTGATTTTTGTGGAACGAGTCTGTTCTGAATATTGAGCGAATATTCGCTCGTCGGGACGGCTCGGTTCCTACGACCGCGAACCAAACAAAGGATGGAGCCGCTCCATTCTAGTCGGTTCCCCAACCAAACACAACCTTACTATCTAAGTACTACTTTACTGGCACGGTTTTAAATGTATGCTTATCACTATTTTCTTTCTCAGACTACCAGCGTTCGCTTAAACGATCTTTTAGTCCGTCCTGTCGCTAAATGCAATAGTTGGAGATTTAAAACACACTGGTTCCTGCTAAGGAAACAACCGCACTATGAAGCTAACTTTTGCACAAGTATCAGTTGTTTTGACTTGCCAAGAACCATCGACTTTTTCCATTCTCGTGAGCAATATGAACCATGCATGTCGCCACGGTATGTGTGAATCGACCGGCAACGTTTGACGGTTTAAGGCTATCTCCAACCGTCGTTCTCTATATCCTTCATTTACAGAATTCTCTACAAGATTCTCTCCTCTATATCTCATTTCTCTCCAACAACGTTCTCTAAATCTCGTTCTCTGTACATTAAACCCTATATTAAAAACGTATTTTGTTTCAAATTTTTTTACGTACGTATTTATCATACCTCAAATGCTATGGACATATTTTATTTTTATTTAATTCAGTATTTAAAACGTAAAGAAAAAATAGAGAAGAGGAGAGAGAATCTCTATATATAGAGGAAACCTGTAGCGTTCTCTATTTTAGAGGACCATTTAGAGAACGCTGCTGGAGCAATAGAGAACGGAATCTTCTCTATACATAGGGTAGAGAACGGTTTAGAGGGCACCGTTGGAGACAGACTAATAGCTTATTAATATTACCTCACCCATGCCGGGCTTTTCGTCAACAAAACACACATATGTCGAGTACGCGTTGGTCGGCGCAAGATCGAGCACCCCCGAAAGTCGTTTACTAATTAAAATCATGGGCTCATAGTCTTCAAAGATACCACCATAATGCACGCGAGCTTGGCTTGCTTAAAGCGATCGCTCACGGCAGCCAAGCGGCGGCCAGGGCTGCTCCTATTCGACCGTGTCCACGTCCGCAATGATGGCCTGGCCTCTTATTGCCCCCGGAAAGGGACCCGGTCCCCCCGTACAGCGCAAGACACAACATGATCCATGATCCATCCGTGACAGGTCAGCATCAAAAAGATCAGAGGGGGCGGGGGGGGGGGGGGGGGGGAGGCTTGACAGGTCGATGCTGCTTGCTGCATTGGAGATCGAGTGCTTCTTATCTGCTCACGTACGCCACCAGGGTAAGGTGGGTTGAGCCGAGTTTTTGATGCCTCAGTTTTTCATGTGGATGGATAAACATGCATGGTGCTAGAATTAATTGCACGCGAAATACAACTATTCTTCTTATGGCTGAATTATTACCATGGCAATTATTCAGAAGATGGAGTACCAGAGAAGATTGAACAGTCTCACGTAGCCATCGAAGTAGCTCCTTAATTTTGCCAAGAGAAGTGGTTGAGGAATTCTGTATTATCGCGCTTATAAATAGTTTTCACGCTATAAGAAAGTTATACGTGCACCTAATCCCCATCATCACTCACAGAAAAAGACCCCTACTAGCCCTCTTCTAAACTTATGAGATCAGCTGCCTCTCCATACAAAAGGGAATCATACAAAATTAAGTTTCGTTCCTTAAACCTTAAAAGTTTCCCTTGGCTTAAACTAAACACGTGTACCCAACCAAACCATGCACCTAACCAACCAATCATACGTCCGAGAAGCTGGACTTTGGACGGAATATCCCGTTTCCATCCAGCCAGGGGCGGAAGACCCGGTATGGCAAGGTGTGGCGCTTGCCATACCTTGATTCGGTCGCAAATACCCTCGGCTCTTCACCTGCCCTGGCACCATGGCTGTTGTCGTGATGCCCTTCCGACCTCAACGCAGATGCAAGGAAGAAGATGCTATATTGAGCCACGGCCTCACTGACCCACCTGGCGTCCTGGCCACCTCTGCGGGCTGCGGCTTTGCCCATCGATCCCATCATCCCACGCCCCCAGCCCTTTCCTGAATCGACGCGAGTTGCGAAGCAACTGAACCGTCAGAGACGGAGGAAGCAGCAGCCGGCGGACGAGCGCAAGCAGCAAGCAAGCCGCCCGCAAAGCGCAACGTCGCAATTGCCGGCTGCCAGCGTGGACGGCCGCATGCAGGTTCAATCGTCCAAAAGCGAACCTGCGTCACAGCCTAGCAGGTAAGGGAGGAGTGAGGTAGCGATCAAGAGTTCAGGACATCAGGTTAAGGCTAAAGGGGTGCTGTGTGCAAGTGAAGATGGATCTGCAGGGATAGGGAACTTGCAATTTTTTACATACCAATTTGATCTAAAATTTTTTTGCACTTGTTTTCTTATATGCTTCGGTGAATTGGCTGTGTTGGACTACACAGGGTCCGAGGATCGTTTGGTCTATTGAATTCGCCATACCTTAATTTTATTTCGTCCTCCGCCACTGCATCCAGCCTATTCATCACAGGGCGAGTCGAGAAAGGCAGCCGTTGGCGAACTAGGCGGGGGCGGCACGCCCGAACGGGCATGACATGTTACTGTTCACCGGTGACGCCCGGGCCCACGCGCCAGAGAGGGAGGCAGCCCAGGTGTGCGCCGCTGTACCAGGGGCAAGTCAAACGGCAGCCGGGGGACAGCAGCGCCGCTGCACGAGCAGCCAAGGCCCACCCGGCCCGAGCCGGGATCAGTTGCTTACACGTGGTCCCACCTCACCTGGGGCCACCTGCTAGTGGCAGCAGCAGGCACGAGGGGCGTGGCCGGTGGCGCAGGCCGCAGCGTGCCAAAACGAGGGAGCTGCACACGTGGCGGGGGGCCGGGCTCCCCCCCCCCTCTTATCCTCTGTGGCGGGCGGAAATGACGCCGCTGCCCTCCGAAAAGCGCAGAAAAGCGCGCGCGGCGGGCCCCGCCACCTCATCCCCTCGCTCGCGCTCGCTCTACGCTTCCTCTTTCTCTCCCCCAACCCCCCTGGCATCCCCGCGCTCGATCTTGCCGCTGCCTCTGCATCTCTCTCTCTCTCTTGTTCCTGCCTGCGCCCCCTTTCTCTTCTCTCTCTCTAAAAAAAGGTGTATTTAACTAGGGTTCTGACCCCTTTCTAGAAGCTCCTGGGGTTCTGTGGCAGAGCCGACCCCCGTGGAGGTCGGGGGGCGCCGAGCCGGCGCCCGCTCCGGCGGATCTGAGGAGCCGACGCCGTTGGTCTGCCTCCGGTGAGTGGTTCTCCCTCTCCCTTGTCGCGGGTTTCGGATGTGGGATCGAGCTTGTGGCCCACAGATTCGGGGAGCTGCTTAGGAATTTCATTTCCTTTTGCCTTTCGGTGTTTCCTATGTGCCTGGCTTGGATTTTGGGTGTGATTTAGTTTGGTGCGGATTGAAGAGCCTTGGAAATGGCCGTTCTACAGTATTTTTTAATCGCTTGGGCTATGTTTTGTTCGGGATATTCCTCAAATCACCCAAATGGCAGCTTTCCCTTTCTATCTGGGAAAGATCTTCCTTTTTCTTGGACAACTGTGAAATAATTTCTGTTTAAGACGCGTGAACACTGTATTTGTTTGAGGTCGGTACATAAGTACGGTAAGAAAACTGTTTTTTATGTGGGTTTTTTCTTGATCTAAATAATCATCATATTGCTACTTGCTTTTGCTTCTTCTAGTTTCAGCCTTGAAAGCGAGATCTTTTTTGCATCTTTATTTCCTTTTTTTAATTTTTTTCTTGCTTATATGGATCGTCAAAATCTTCATTTTTTTATATATCCGAGCCTTGTTGTCTTAGGTACAAAGATGTGAGGTTACTTACTTAAAAAATGTTCATACTTAAGTCTTTTCGCTATGATCCGTCTGAGCACGGTTCCTGAAAAAAATTGTTTCCTTTTTTCCGAAACCGAGTTTTCCACTAAAGTCACCTTTATTTCTTGTTTTGCACACGTAAGACTTACTTTCTGGTCTGGAGCCTTCTATGCAACTCTTTGGTTATTTTGCTGGTGAAAAAGTAACCCTCCGCCTTTTCAGAATAGTTTAACTTAAATAAAATTATCACTGAGCTGTATTTTTTATTTCATTGGTCCAATCGTTCCTACGTCATATGTTTCGTCCCCAGCATAGCGTTGCGCATGCTGTCCTTGGTTGCATGGAAAAGTGGAGATATTATAGAATAGGATTTTCTAATGAAAACAATGTCAGGGTTGACTATAAATTGTGTTTGTGATGGTTGCCTTTCCCTCTTTTTTTTTGCACATTATCTCTTTTAGGAATCGCAGTACCTAGTGACCTCGTGGAATATATATTTGTGTTCTTGCAAGCAGTGAGTGGGGGGCTCGAATTATAATATATGCTGAGAACACAAGATTCCAAGACTAGTTGCCTGTACTTTTGTAGTGGGACTTGCAGTTCTTTATGCCTTGGTCGGCAAATTGGGGCGAGTCTACAGATTTATGAGTTCATTGGTACCTAGAATTGTCCTAATGCAGATGGCGGCTATATGTCCTAATTAGGAAGTAAATCAATATTATCCATGATTTTATATTGCTGGCAGCTGATGTAAGATGTTTGATGGTGGAAAATGTTTTGAACGTTTCTTGTGGATTAAGTTGAAAAAAATATTTTTAACTGCTGTGTGGGTGGGTACCAGGGTCATAGTAGCTGTCAGTAGAAAATTTCTGTCATCACGTCAGTGTCATACTATCAAATGCAGTTACACACCAAATCATGTATGTGTAGTTCATAGAATAGAAGTGCTTACAATAATATTCCTGTTCCTGTCGGAAAAAAGAGTCAGAATAATTACTGATTTATTCTTTTTAATGGTTGCTTACCAACCCTGCAACAGGTTCCTTGTAAACTTGATTGGTCAGGAAACACTCTGAATACTAGTTTGTTGGCAACATAACTTCTCCTGAAGCTGGCTTGAAGTTTGCTGATACGAATGATGGGCGCGCTCTGCGATTTCTGTGGGGAGCAGAGGTCCATGGTTTACTGCCGATCAGATGCAGCATCCTTGTGTTTATCATGCGACCGTAACGTGCATTCAGCTAATGCTCTTTCTCGGCGCCATACAAGGACCCTTTTATGTGATCGGTGTGCTTCACAGCCTGCTACTATCCGCTGTCTAGTGGAGAATGCCTCGCTTTGCCAAAATTGTGATTGGAATGGCCACACTGCAGGATCCTCAGCTGCTGGACACAAAAGGCAGGCTATAAATTGCTACTCAGGATGTCCATCATCCGCTGAACTTTCTAGAATCTGGTCCTTTGTCTCGGATATTCCTAATGTAGCACCTGAGCCGAACTGTGAGCAAGGAATAAGCATGATGAGCATCAGTGACAGTGGTGTCAGTAATCAAGACAATGCTGCAGGGGACAATAATTTGTTTGATATAGCTAGTGCAACACTTATGAGTGATCTTGATACTTGTGACAAGCCTTTGGTAGGCTCCTCTTCAGGAGCTGGAGTGAACCTGCTTCCACTTGCTACTGATCAGGCAGCTGGAACCGTGGATTCAACAACAACTAAGGTGCTTTAAGGCTATTCACATATCCCTGATACCTCATACATAGAATTAATTATTCACCACTGCTGCTGCATATTCTACTTCCATGTGCAATATATGTAAGATAACCTTTGACTTTCCTCCCTACAGTTGATGATTATCATTTCACATGTCATTTAATTATTTTCTTTTGTATGATCTGTTGTCTGCTTGTATATTTCATTTTAATTACTTAATAAAAAATAAGATAAACAAAAATTATGAACAAAAGAATTGCTAATAAGCTTATGAATCTACTGTACCATGCATGAAAACACTGATGTTGCTGAGATAGTATAAATAATTGCATATCCCTGTCTCTCTGATATGAAAAACTGGGCGCAGTATCTATCTTTTGTTATTTTCATTATATGGCATCCACATCTGAATCTTTCTCAGATCTAATTATGTTACCTAGCCACACCTTAGTAACTCCTACACTGGACAATTCGTACACTATCTATGCACCTTTTTGCTTTCTTTGCTTGTGAGGATTTCACAGATGCGGTATGGTGAAAGGACATATTTGATCTTTTCATATGTTATTTCTCTGTATGGCATATGCAAAGTTTGTACTCCCCCCACCCCCATTGCTCTGTGCCTTTTCAAATATTAATCTCTTAATAATATTTATCTGTAAAAACATCTTATATGCTTTCTATAAAAGGAGGGTTATCCTTTTTCAAAAAAATATTAATATGTTAATAATTTGTCAGGATTGCCTTGTACAGGTGCCCTATACACCAGATAAAGATATGTTTAGCAAGGACAGCATATATGAAGATTTTTGTGTGGATGATGTCGACCTTGCTTTTGAAAATTATGAAGAATTATTTGGTACCTCACATATTCAAACGGAACAACTCTTTGACGATGCTGGAATCGATAGTTACTTCAAAGTGAAGGAACTGCCTGCTGGGGATCCTACTGAGGTTTGTAGTTTGTTGGTTTGCCAATTAACTGAGCCAATTTCATGTTCTTCCCAATTTGTGTCACTCATAAGATGTTTAGTTTCATGTGACATCATCAAAATTCAGTGGGAGGGCCTACCACAAAATTGATCCAAGTGATAAGCTTCCATGTGTGACTATAATCTTTATTTGAAAAAAAACAGCCAAGATACTAAAAAAGACTGGTAGAATGTTTGTCATTGACCTGTTACTTGTAGGCTAACCTTTTATACATTTGAACTAATAATTTTAACTTGAGTTCGCAGTCCAGAAGATATGGTATAGGGGGTCCAAGTTTCCTTTTCTGTTTTATCCATTGGTTGTAATTGACAAACTCTTCAGACTGGGTACACGTTCTTAAGTGAATTAAAGGTCGTTTTAACTTTGTCCTAAATCAAACTCGTCTAACTTTGACCAAGTTTATAGAAAAATATATTAACATCTGCAGCATCAAATAAATGCACTATATAAATATATTTCATGATCTATCCAGTGAAACTAGTTTGATGTTGTAGATATTTATGTATTTTTCTATAAACTTTGTCAAACCTAAAGAAGTTTGACTTAGGACAAGCTAAAACGACTTATAATTTGGAATGGAGGGAGTAGGAGCAGTCTTTGCCTTCTTTCTGTCTGTGTTGGGTGTTGGGTTGAGCATGTGCCAAGTACTGTATTTGGTATTGTGTTCCAACCACAACTAATTGTAAATTGTAATCTATAATCACTTAAATGCTTGTCAGCGGATCTGTAATCCATTTACTGTTATCCCATAGTTTTGTCTGGGCATAATTAGACCTTTTCCTTTTGTGTTTCATTATATAATTATTATAGGGTTTGTGTCTCATGCTTTTCAGCAGCCCAAGCTGATGCAGCCTGTGAATAGTAATGCGGTATCTGCTGACTCTGGGATGTCGAACCCAGGAGTGAAAGGTGGTTCTAGTGTTTGCATCCCTCCAAGGCAGGCTAGGTTGAGTCTATCTCTTTCGTTTTCTGGTTTGACTGGTGAGAGCAGTGCTGGAGATCACCAAGATTGTGTGGTATCATCACTGCTCCTTATGGGTGAGCCTCCTTGGCAGCCTCCTGGCCCTGAGGGCACAATTGCTGGAGGTAGTAGAGACAGTGCTATTACACGATACAAGGAGAAGAAGAAGAGAAGAAAGTAAGTTCATCTCTTATAAATACTTGTGTGCTTCTGTAACAATGTACTGATTTCTACCATACAACAGCCCCTTGAAGAAATTTTAGGATTATTATATTTTAAAAACTATGTAGCATTCTAAGTGGTTATTTGTTCATTCTGACAGGTTTGACAAGAAGATCAGGTATGCTTCTCGCAAGGCTAGGGCTGATGTCAGAAAGAGGGTGAAGGGGCGGTTTGTTAAGGCTGGTGAAGCATATGACTATGATCCTCTCAGCCAAACAAGGAGTTACTGAAGCATGTGACCTTTCTCTGGTGTTAGGTTAGCAAAACTTAAACCAAGGCTCATTGCAGCTTGCACAAAAGCACCGACACTCCAAGCAATTGGGCAAGATAAGTGCCTTGAACAAAAGGAAAAAAAGAGAGGTGAAAGCAGTGAGCGAGAAAAAACAGGAAAAATATTTGGTTGTTTCAGAAGTTTTTTGGATGCAGTTCCTCCTTTTTTTTCCCCTCCTGTACAGTGGATGGAATTTGCACCTTTTGTTGCCTTTCGGGGAGCGATTTGAGTCACTCTTCACCTTTTGTGAATTAGCCTGAATATGACTAAACGGACTCTTGTTGCATTTTGATCTCCATTGGCTGTGGCGTTGGTCCACGTACCCTTGCTGCGGTGTTCTTCCATATTAGACAAAGATGGCTGTAGATGTGGCCTGTGAAATTTCCTGCTGTATTTTGTTCATTATCATGATGTAAAATTTGCTGGGATCTGGAGCGTTTCTGCTATTGTGAATGTGTAAATACCAGGTAGGAGATCAAACTGGTGGTCAGTTTGATATTTTTAGGCTGGTGATGGAACCCATGTAACTGGACACAAACTTTCTGTGCTCACTCTGCCCAAGCCAACCTCCAGACCGACTCAATGTTATTATTTGTCCTGAGCGAGTATGTGCTCAAACCTCAAATACATCCTTCTGTAACAAACCACAATATTTTAGAGGTTAATCTTGTCCATTTACGTTTTTTTTGTCAAAACATTTGCTACGGCACCTTATACGGGCAAAAAAAAAATAAATTATGGGCCAGAGTTCACTGGGAAAACTTAAATTATGATAAGATCGATTTTTTAGGGCTAGTTTGGTAGTGCTCTTACTTCTTGTAAAATGGTTTCGGCTTTAGTTTTGACGGTGAAGCAGCCTTTTGTTTTATGACTAGTTTGGTAGTGCTCTTACTTCATAGTTTGGTAGTGCTCTTACTTCTAGTAAAATGGTTTCAGCTTTAGTTTTGATGGTGAAGCAGGTATTTTTTTTGGAGCAGAAGCTATTTAGTAAAACTTTTAGTAAAATGGCTTCTTGGTGGCAAATTAGGTAATTTTATTTTAGTAAAATGGCTTCTTGGTGGCAAATTAGGTAATTTTATGGATAATTAATACTTGGGAGAGAAGCCAGTTTAGCCATTTTTCTCAGCTCCTTCATTTAACTGTGAGTCGTTTTGGAGCTTCGTAGGGGTTTCTTGCGTGGAGCTATTTTCTTTTTAGTGTCATATAATTATCTAACTAACCATTGCTTAGTCACGTCTAATGTTAAATCAATCGCTATAATCATTTAGTGTGAATCAGATCTGTTAATTTTTTGGATAAATTTTTGCGGGTACCTAATTAGAGGATTTACTGAATTTTTTTAATGGGCTTTATATCTTCAACTTAGCACATTACATCACCGAGTAGGGTTTAGTCAGATGATTTGCGTGATATAAATCACCATTAGATAGTACTAAATCATTGTTAAACTAATGTGTGGATGATAAATGCACTGATTTAGTTAGTTAAGGGGTTAATTTGCATCTAATAAAATATGAGGGATGAATATCACACTTTGTAATACTTGAAGGATCACAAATATACTTTTTTCATTAATTTATAGTTGTTGATAAATGAACTTAAATTATAAATAGATGTAAAGCAGTCTATTCATGGGTATATAGGTCATTACATTTCTCACATCCACTTTAAAAAAAGCAGGAGAAGCTGTTTTGCCAAATAAATTTTAAAACGGCTTTAGCTTCATCCGAGAAGCCGCTTCACCAAAGAAGCTGTAGCCGGAGCCGATTCAACCACAGCCGGAGCCCCACCAATTGTGTGCTTGTAATATTCATTTGTTTAGTGTGCAATGATCATTAGCACTGATGTCACATCAAAATTAGTGTGAGATTACCCTGTACCACCTGGTATTGCACTCCCATCACAAATACAGGTATTTATTAAACCATCTCCACCATTTCAGAAAATATAAGCCATTTTATGTTTTTGAGGTACCTTTTCACCTTTCTTTCCTGTTTTACCCTTCTTAATTGCTAGGTTAATAAATGAGCCAAGGAAGAAAAGGAGACAATACAACTTACGTGGTGTTTGGTTCGCGCTTTTGTAACGTGATCTGATTCCAGCGGTATATGTTTGTTTACGTTAGATCTCGTTTGGCTCCGTCCGTTCGTAATCAATCGGATACGAGCGCATGTAAATTCGCTATCGAGCCCCGTCAACTATACACGGCTGCGCGCCCTACTGCATCTCAGCGACAAGACAGGATCCAGGGAAGGTGCCATGCGGTACATCATTTGCATGCGGCATCTGATAAAATATGTTTTCACTTACCGTTACCGACACCAACCAAACAAAATATGGTTTCACTTAGAATGTATCAAATCACAGTGCCATCTGATACCGTTAGCGATTGCAGCGTTGTTTTCCAACCAAACAGCACCTTAATTCATGCGGCACATGGCTAAAGCTATCTATATTCGTAATTGGATAAAACAAATATGATTGCATCAATAAAAGCTTACTGAAATGACACACCAACAAGCTAGCATGAAAAAAAATATATTGATTTTACTTTATCCGGAAAAATCTGGATGCACGAACAGCAAATATATGCATAGTAATCTCATGTGGTAGCATCAAACAGTAACATAATCTTCTAGACAGAATTCGAATCAAACCCCTTGATGGCACAATAACATCAGCTATTCTGAGTTGTTGACACACTTAAGTTCCTTCATTTTGCAAACTGCCTTGTCAATATCGTTTTTCACCAAATTAACATTATAGCACCCATAAGAAAAGAGAGCAAAGGCGATTCCTGTAGTCGTGGATCATTCAGGATTCAGTAGAGAACCCCTGCGTCTAATTCTTGAGGGTAGGAAACTAATGAAGCCAGCCCATCATTGTGACATGAAGTGAAAACACAGTTTTTGTACTATTTTCCTTCCGATCTTGTTAGTAACAACAGATGATGCAAGGGGGTGTGGTTGGTTGGTTGGGTGGGTGGGTGGGGTATGTTTTCTGTGATTCATGACCCTATCTGTGTCTCTAATCTAACTAAAAGGATCAGGTTCAGATTCTCTAACCTTCTGTAGAAGTCAGAACAACATTTGAACATTCTGTAATCATAGGCAGCTAAAACACATTCCAGGCTCTGCAGTTAGTACTCCATTGTCCAATCTAAAATCTTGTGATGAGGCCCTTGCTTTGTAAAATTTTTGCTGAGGGCTTTGCCTTATATTGAAAGTTATTCATCATGTCACTGATCTTTGCTCAACATGGCAGCAAGCAGTCGTAAAAGACACTATATTGCCGGAACATGCTTTCTGGTGATCCGTATGTGCACTTGTGCATTAGCAAAAGTAGGACGTTGTCAAAATGGGATTCCTACTTGGCTGATATAGATTCCTTCTCGAGTTGGCTGAATATCTTCTTGAGGTGTGAAGATGCACTGGATGTTACATCCTGCGTGATCTTCTTCCGATTCTTGCAGCTCTTTAACCATACTATGCCAATGGATACTTGGACGGTACAAGTCTTCTGCTTGGATGTATTGCTCTCCAGTTGATATCGAATATGAAGCTGATAGAGAGATAAGACCACAAAGGGCAGCACAATCAGGTGGCAAGTAAAACGCTAACACTTTGAATGTGAAGTGATGAACAAATAGATGACTGTTGCCTAAGTGCATCTGCATGAATTTCAGAATCAAGACGACCCTCTTTAACATAGTCACTTGTAATTTCATTGAGAAGACCACAAATGAAAAATGGCCAATATCCAAACTAGTACCTATGCATGCAGCATAAAAAAAAGATATGTGTGTCACTGTTTTTCAGGCTGATAGTGAATTTTTTTATATAAAAAGAAGAAATAATATAGAAAAGAAAGAACATTCAAGATTATCGGCTAACAAATAGTGATTTGCCTGACAACAAGGACACTGACGCTCAAAAAGGAATGTGAGAGGGAAACAACATAAGCATGTCAGATTTTCAAAAGTTATATAGTAAATAACTGATATTGAAGTGTATATAATAAAACACCCAGGAATCGGCTCTTACATTGAAACATTCACCTATTGGGATACCTTCAAATGTCATCACTTCTTCAACAAGCCAGCCATTCTTATTAGGCAAAGGGGACTTCTGTTGGGTGCTTATTGCTTCTCCCTCGTGCTGTGCCAATCTCTTGTCAAACTTGTAATGCACTTGTCTCTGGTAAACATCAGCTCTGACAGATTCCCATTCTGTAACAGAGTAGTCCACACAGCCAACTTTCTCCATCACCCGACGCTCCAAAGGACCACCCTCAAAAATGCTCATGGCTGTTGATACCTAATGACACATAAAGTTGATTACAATGTAAAGTCACAATTCTTTGTGGAGCACAAAGTGGATTGCACACTGTGTCTCGATGGAAAAAAAAGAGAAATCTTACATCAAAAGGTTTTGTAGATGAAAACACTCCGGACATTTTGGCATCTTCTATCCCCAAGAAAGACCCACCTTCCTCATTTTGGAAGTCTTCTGTTTCTGATTCCTCCTCTACAAGCTGTACTTTTTGTTCAGGGGTCAAGGACCTTGCCTTCCACAGTGCCATTATTGTTCTGCAAAGCAGATAATTGGCATTTTGAACAAACATATTCATGAAGAAAAGATCAGATTGGTGAGGAGTAAATAGACAGAAAAGATAGGTGTCCTTTTTAAGGAATTCACTTGTGATGGCCAGTCACATATGACAAATTAGGTCCATATGTATCATCCAAGAAAATATACTTACTTATGTGCGACATTGAATGAGACAAAAGACTGGAAATGAAACTTGAGTCTTCCTTCGCTGTCCAGTTGCTTTGCTCCATGCTTTGCATCGATTCCTCTGCCCTTGCGAAGAATAATCACCAGAGATGGACTTCCCATTGAAGCCAGGGTTGCAGGGACCACTAGGATTTCTTCAATATCTTCCCAAAGAAAGAAAAATTTTGTTTTATGGCCAAAAAGGTTTGTGTAAAACCCAAATATTCTTGGAGAAAGAAAAAGGCGACCCTGCAAGACAGGCAGACATGAGTCAGCTCTCAGGGATGAAGACATAAAAAGTCATGTTTAGTTTGTCATAAAGTTACAGTAACATGACAATGTTAATAAATACAGAATGGTCATAATCTCAAAGCATGGTTATTCTCTGCGTATTGGTGATAATTGATCATAATAATTGAAACAAGACAAGCAGACGAATAGGTTAAATATATTGTTTAAACAGGATTTTGAAGCCGAATCATGTGAATACCAACAATCAGGAATAGAAGGTGAAAAGTATGACTACCATCTATAAATTTGCAAACCTCCGGTATACGATTCATGTGCCTAAATCTGATCAATTGCTTTTTTGGATAATAAGAACACGATATTGAAGTATTTAAAATGGATGGAGGCTCAGACACAGTATGATAGAAAAGCAGCACAAAAAGCAATTAAGTGTAAAGAATGAACATTTACCTGTGTTAGCATTTTCCTCTTTAAGTGACAAGTAAAATCATTGATAAGAAATTCTTCTGGTGGCAAAGAAAAGATTTTCTGGAATGCTAAATTTGCATGAGGAGACCTCACAGCAATCTGCAGAATGAATTTTGCATAAGTCAATAAAGCCAAGATGGGATGAATTTGCACACTTGATGACATGGGAGGAAATCCTTACCTTTTTGCCAACTTCTTTCTCCATTTTGTCCAGGTAATCCTTCACAATTTGAGTACCCCTTGTATTGTTCAAGAATATTCTCAAATGCAATTTTGATTGACATGCTTGAGCCAGCTTTCCCTTAAGAGGAATCCAAATGTCAGCAAGCTCAGATATATTATATTTCAAGAAATTCACTTCAGCATGACCAAGGGAGGCAACTTCATCGAAGGGTCCATCGAAATCATACACGTCTATTTCCATCACTGATGGAGGATCTTCCATGGCATCAAATTCAAAAATTTCTGCAAGTTTTGGTAAATCAAAATATATAAGAGAAGCTGTTTGATAATGCATGTCCAATGAATCCTGCAATGGCTGATGGATGTCAGAAAAAAAAGAGAGAAAAAGTACAGTTTACCATTCCATTGAGGCTCAAGTGTGTGAAACTTAATAGAACTTGTCTTTGTCTTTCCATTGCATGTAAACACAACATATGGATCAGAGAAGCCAGATGATTTGGTTGCTGCCAAGTTGGTTCCCTCAATCAGAGCAACAGTCAGCAACCAGCCATCCCCTTGAGCTTTGACTCCATGATCACCTAACATACATTCCAATCCGAATGGTTTATATTAGTGGACTATAAGAGTAATCATCCGAAACAATGTCTGAATCCTGAAGGTTATGTTGAACACAAAGGAAAGGTAACAGTAACCATTTCTTCCAATTAGGAAATGCCTAAGCAAGCACTTGTTTTGAGGCCTAACAGCTACATGCTAACTTGTCACTGTTGACTGCCATGTAGAGCAGGATTTATCTGACGAAATTCCACTACTAATAGTAATTCTGAATCTCTGATGAAAAACACTTAAGGAGACATTCTATTCCCACTAAGAAAAACAATGAGAAGCAAGATATATGCTACCTCTCTGCCTCTTCGCCTGGATGAACCGTCCAATCATATTTAGGACACGCTGTCCTTGTAGAACAAGAACCCCACAAACTACAACTTCACCAGCAGAATCTGGCAAGTCCAGGCCTGGGAACTCGAGACCTTGAATTACACTAGGATTTGCAAGGATGATGTGCGCAGAAACATATACAAATGCAAAAACTGAGGATAAAAGAGTAAAATTTCCAAATATTCGAAATGTTAGCTTCCAATCAGATTCTTGTTCTGGTTGCACAGAAGACAGGACTTCATTACTGTCTGTTGTATCTTTTGCATCAACTGGCCTAAAAGTTCGAGCAAGGAGCTCAGAGACCTGAGCATAGTTATCCTTCAAGCCTTGTCGTGCCCCATTTTCAATCATGCTCTTCATCATGGTACTTTGGAGAAAATTTAAGCGCCAAGAGACTACAAGACGTGATGATTTTTCATCATCTGGCAGTTCAGGCCCTGGCATTATGCAGGTTAGAACCTCCACTCTGAAATTATTGCCAAAAGGAACTTCAGGAGTACTAGCAGATGCTAAAACTGCAAACCTCTCTCCATCTGCCTTCAAGTATGTCATGTCCTCTGTCGCTTTCACAGCCTTAACTAATTTAGTAGGAGCTTTTGTGTAGCTTACGACCCTATTCAAGATTTCACCATCATTTTCAAGTCTCCATTGTTGAATTTCAAGACCAGTAGTTCCTTGAATTTCTGCTAGCGATTGCAGAAAGTCTGAACTTGGAGAGAAAAGATGTGTGTTCAAGTCACCTGGTGCAACAGCATAAACTTGATCAAGGAGTACTCCACCTGAAAAATTTTCAGGCATTTCCTTCCCTTCATGCCGAGAACCAAATGCCTTCAGTAGCTCATCAAATGTCATAGATGCACTAGCTTCCTGATCCTGCTTCTCAGGAGATTGCGAGCTGGTTGATGGTGTTTCTTCAAGAACATCTGGACTGCTATCCAGATTGGAGAGAGATGGAGCAGGAGCTTCAGTGTCTTTTGGTTTAAATATTTGATACAGCTTGTTAACAAATGACGGACCGCCATTTGATTTATCCTCCTTGATAACTTCTATCTCGTCGCTCTCTGATACTGCTGTGGATATTTCTATTGGAATATTTGGCAAAGAAGATCCTTTCACTAATTCAGCTGATTTGTCTGAATTTGATGCGAGGTCATCTGAAGCCCAATGTGCAAGTGCCGCTGTCTCTTCAGAGAGATTTTGACTTAGAGATATGGTGAGGCAAATTTCTCCTAAAAAGGGCAGAATCAGCAGACAAATACATTGCTCACGTTAAAGCTATTAACACATAAACCTCTCCTAGTACATAACGTGTCATCATGGGAACTAACTAATAAGTAATAAGGGAGAAAAAACACAAATTGAATGAACATCAAAGAATAAAGGGCACAGATAACTTTTGCGGCATGTCCTTACCGCAATCCTTGAGCTTGGCCTTCTTGCTCTTGGGCTGCAGCTGGTACCACTGCGTCCCGAGCGTGCGGTTGTCGGCGTCGAGTACGGCGGTGAGGGGCACCTTGACCTGGCCGAGGACGTCGTCGGAGAAGTAGCGGTCCTCGTGGAGCACGGAGACGAGGAGCTGGTCCCTGAGGTCCCCGACCCGGAAGGCGAACTCCTCGTCCCAGGCGGGGCTGAGCGTCTTCCGCAGCACCTTGGTCTTGGCCCGCTGCTTGCCCAGCTGCGCCCTGGCGTAGGGGTCCCGCGGCCCGTCGGCGTCCGTCGCCGGGAGGCCCCGGGCCTCGATCACGCGCACCACCAGCCTCATTTTTTTCTTGGAAAATTGGACGTTTTTTTTATCTTGTTCCGTTCTACTACTGTTCCCAAGAAATTCGATTTGGGCGTCCGTACGCCTCCTCCGATCGAATCGAAGCAATCCGAGTTCCGAGAAACCGCGATTCTCTCCGGTTTCCTTTCCCTTCTCCGCTTACCACTCGGGTTGGAAAGGGAACTGGAGCTGCTAAGCACTTGAGATTAACCAATGGAGGAAGAATCAGGGGAGCTATCCCCGGCTGGTGTGGGCGGGTCCAAGAAACGAAGGAAGCTCAAACCGGCAACCAAAATACGAAAAATCGCCCGAACCCCGGATTAACGCGGCATGAATCCAGGAGAAGGACGCGCGACGCGCCCACGGGAGCAAGAAAGACGACGACTTTGGGAGCGAAGCAGCGCAGGCACAGTCCACAGAGAAGCCTATCGGGAAATCAGAGGGAAAAAAAATGAAAGAACCTCCAAAGAAATCAGAGGCTCAGAGCAGAGTCGTGACTCGGGGGATGTCGAGGAGGAGATACCCCAGAGGAGGTGGATGGGAGGTCAGGTTCAGGGCAATGAAGGCCGGGGATGGAGGAGGGATAGGAGAGGAGAGGAGACCTGTGGGTTGATGATGGAGGCCGCGGAGGAGTCTTCCTTCCCCGCGTCGCGTTCGTGGCTGCTGACTTTCAAACGAGCCGCCCTCGCCCGTCGGTACTCGAGTCGTGTCCTGCTCGCTCCGCCGAGGTTTACTCGTTCCAAATTCAACCAGGGCCGTTTTTCCGCCTCCCCAGCACTTCCATTCCAGGGACACTTTTTTTTTTAAAAAAAGTTCTCTTTCTTTTCTGAGATGAGAAAATAAAAATCTTGAGGACGGGAATTATGACACGTGAAGTTCTTCTGGATGAATTTAATGCCAGTGGTGACGTGAAAAATTGAAAGGATACCTTTTTGAAAAAATTGATGGATTGGCATGGATGAAAACGAAAGAAATTGATTGGTGGTGACGTGACCAATGCAATTGGCGTCCTTTGCAAAAGGACCAAAAGTTATGAAAGTACTCTAGCTCCGAACCAATACCGTTGCTTTCTTCTCCCATCAAGCGGCGATGAAAAAGCTAGGACAGCAAAGGTGTGCGCTGAAGGCTTTGTTGGTTGATGCCAAGAATTAAAATTAAATAGGAATAGGGATTGTGCTTTGAATGCTTTTTTTCCCTTTTCTTTATGGTACCGCAAAATATTTGGTTTTAGTTAGGTGTTTCGATGATTTATAACGAAATCTTGTTATATATATTTAGTTTTTCTTCCTCCCTTTTGCTGCTTTGAGCTCGAGCTGACACTATTCACCCATGCCACAGCATTTTGTCATACTAGACCGAGCTTTGTCCCCCTAAGGTGCACGGTGGAGGTTGCCCCTGCATCCCTTACCTCCATCAAAATGCTTCTAGGATGAGAAGGTGACTGGAATTATTCTCAAAACCAAAATTTTGATTCATAGTTACATGAAGCTGGAAAGCTTGCTACTTAATTTGTAACCGTTCATAAAATTTATAGGCCCACATGGAAATTTTTTCATAGGACTTTCGAGTCAAGTTTTAAATTTTGAAACAGAACTTTTAGAATAAATTATTCATTTTGAATTGAGATTAACGTTTTGAATCTGAGATTAAAAGTTTCCTTTTTGAGACTAAAGAGTAATGTAGAAGACAAGAAGAAAAAGGACAATGAACAAAAGAGCGGAGGCCCGATGAGATCCCCATAATTCTTTAAACAGGGCTACTTGTCGTCAAATCTATCAAATTTTCTTACATAAGTTGTAGTATGTCTCGAGAAATCGGTACAATATAGTACGTAGGGGAGTTATGCTTTGATATAAAAAAGTATCCAAAAGTAGACTTTATCCTTTGATTTCTCTTTAATATATTAATGCTGGCTAAAACAATCAACATTATTACATACTAAAGCACTTTAAGAGGGAAGCGGCTCCAATATTAAAAAAGAAACTTCAAGAAAATAAAAATGAGAAAGCTAACAAGGAACACTACGAGCAGGAGAAGCCGTGGAGGAGGTGGATGGGAGGTTGGGCTCAAGCAACGAGTGCTTCAATATGTTTGTGGTGGAGGGAAACGGAGAAGAGGGGATGGAAGGAGAACGGAGTCTCAGGGGCATGGGTTTTGATCCGCGTCTGTGTCATCACCGCTAACTTTTAAAGCAACTGTTCGCTGCTAACCTTTCAACTAGAATTATTTCTTCATTTCCTTTTGCTTTCCTAGCATGATTGTAACCACTCCACTTCCTGATAATCTTTTCCTTTTTCTTAAATAAAACTTTGGGAAACCGAGGAAATGTGCAATCTTCTGTTGCATTCTATGAATATTTTGGCTTAGTACCATTGAAACCAATGCCTTTCACAAAATGCCATAGGTACTTTGACCATGATGTGGCCTCTACCGGGGATATATTTTGATTAAAATTACTATTCTTATTTCACTTCCTTAAAACATCCTGAGAAAAAAATACTATATTAATATAAAACTTTTGTGGAAAATATTTCCATTAGGCTCAAATGAAAAGAAATACTTCTTATGACTAAATTTTCATCACATAAATAGAATATAATTAGAGAACTTGTCGATCAAATCTTGTCCTAATGAAACAAAACACACCTTTCAAAAAATATTAAGGAAATATGTCTCAAATGGCACTTGAAAAGTTAGGAGAATAGACACCCAAGATCGGACAATAGGACAAATAAGGCACTTTCATAAGCTTTCTTATGTGGATGAGAAATAATAATCACATTCTATAAGGGATGATACTTGGAATAGTTTTTGTTGGATTCTTTAGTGGATTCTATAAGCTGTGTGTTGTGACGGGGGCAAAGGGAGACAAGTTTGGTTATCGCGTCACTGGTTCTTCTTCCCCCTTTAGCCCTGATCTTGAGCATCGATGCTAGAAAGCCATGCCACCATGTCGCTACCCTAGTAGATGGAACTCTCCTCCCTACAAGACCATCATGGATGGTCTTGTGCTCATAATCATGAAACCTCCGTCGAAAGGCTACGGTGACGAGAAGGTGACTGAAACTGTTCCAAATACAAAAAATTTGATTTACGTTCACATCAAAGTGGAGAATTTGCAACTAAAGTTGGATTTTTTTAAAAAAAAACTAAGCTAACTTGAATTTGAGTACAACAAAATTCAAATTATTTTTTAGATTGAGATAGGATTTAGGTACAAAGATTAGCATTATAAATCTGATATTAACATTTTTTATGTCTGAGTTGAAGAAGGGAGATGTTGTAGGTCGACTGATTTTGTGGTGGTCAGGTAGTGCTACCAAGCAAATTTATTTGTATGAAGGTAAGTTACGCATAAAAAAAAGCAATATATTATGAACGTGTTAAACACTAAAATGTTTGATCGGGGCGAGCTGTTAGGTTGCTTGCGGTAGAGCCTGGCAACTCACTGAGACCTTGACTTCTATGCGTACTTGTATTTTTCTAAATTAATTTTAAAAAATAACTGTGCTTTTTTTCAGTGTTAGACGCTATGCCAATCGATAATGAGCCGTCTACTATGACTTCACCAATTTTAAGATCTACTAAAATCTCTCAGTGTGTATGTGAGTATTTGCGTATATACTGTGTTCCATACACCAATTTTGTTGATAGAATACATGACGTTTGTATTGTTATTTTCTTTTACTTTCTAGAAATAGAATTCTATTCCCTATATAGAACCTGTGTATAAAATTCTATTGGCCTAAAACCATATTATTTTTCTGAAAAAAGATAGAATTTGTGTCACAAAATCAGGCACTTCCAGTCCAGGCCCCCTTGCTGCCAACACGAGAAAGCTGCAATGCTGTCACAGAAAAGCGCAACCTAGCACCAAGAACATAATCCATGCTAGAGGCAGACCATGATTGCACAGGTCAAAGCTACCGTCAAACCGGCAGGACAATCAGGACTAGCATCACTTGATTGCTACTACGCACGAACTGAAACTTTTTGCAGTCTTCCAAGACGAAAATTACATGGCTTTTTTCATGCAGCCATGAGCCCACGATCTGACTGGGTTAATAAGAGGCAGCTTTATTATCAACAAGTAATAATACTTTTAAGCTGGCAAGGTTTGACGGCAGCACAAGTGTCAACGTCAATGGCTTGTCGATGAACAGTTCAACAAACACGGAAATAATTAAAAGATACGCCAGAGTCGACCACCCAGAACATCAGCAAGAAGATGGAGACTAGTCAAAAAGGCAAATATTTTCATTAATAATAATCCAGTATGGCCTCTGCCATGTAGATTCTAGAGCAGAGACTTCAGATGAACAAGTCACACAAGGTACTACTAAGAAATCCTAATGAAGAAAAGTTCGGAAAGAACTTAATTACATTACATTCCCAGTTTTTTCCTTCTAAAGGAATGGCAACTTTTATCCACCCAAAAAGTTGTGTGTAACCGGAAACGAAGTTAACTCCAGAATTCTAGATCACTCAAGGACAAGAAAAGTTCATATCATAAGTAAAGTCACGAAGCTTTCTGGCTCGCAAGTTAACATTAGTACAGAACATATGATAAATCAACCCATAGGAACAAGTGAACATTCAGAACTGCTCTCAGGACTCGCAGAATTAGGGTGCCACGCAAAGAACTGAATGGAAAAGACACGGGTAGGTGCAGACATGCACAGACGAGAGTGTCAATTATCAAACCTGACCTGGTTTAGCTGTCTGAACTCCGAAGCCCTGATAGTTGCCTTTTGTAGTTCAAGTGCAGGGTACCTGGGTCTCTTTGCCTCACGGGCTGGTCCTGTTATCTCTTCCAAACCGTATGCTATCAGATCCTTTAAGGAAGCACAGCAGAAAACCGCCTAACATAGTATTACTTGTACTGAAAGTTTCAAGAGTTGGATGCATGTAAGCTATATATGAACCAATATGGCAAAAAAAAAAAACTGCACAACTTCAGGTTCAACTGGACAGAGAGGTCATTCAGCACTCAGCGGATATCAAAACCAAATCTATGGACGATCCCATAGATATTAAATACAGCTACAGAGATGGCAGGTTGCAACAAGAAGGAAAAGATCACAACTGCTGCAATAGCTGTTCATATACTCTGGTATGATACAGGAGCAAAACCATCAAATATAGCAGGTAAAAAATCCTACACATGTATTTCTCTCAAAATACGAGCAATTTAGCCTTGGATCTGATGCTAGCTGCTGGTCTCCTCTGCATCAGCAAGCACAAACTCAGTGTACAAGTTCTTCAATGCTATCACAACTGTCATTATAAGGGGACCTAATATTGCTCCCTGCAAAACAGCAACAAAAAAAAAACATCAGCCCAATTTGAGGTTAAGAAAAAGCTCCATATCACTATGTGAGGATTATTGCTATGCTCCAGCTCCCAAGAATCAGGATGGTGTTTGAAGCAATTTAGTGAACAACCGACCACAGAAAAGAATTCTCTACTTCCTATTTATAAACAGCTGTTGCATCTTCTAACTTTCACAAACACAAATTATTTACACAATTACGTAGCTGTATGACACATAATTTATGGAAAATTGTTCAACACGACAACATTGTTGCCAATTTTTTTGTAGCCTAGAAGAATATACTTGTAGTTCAGTGCAGGTAAGTATGTAGAAATGCAATAAGCAGAAAAATATGTGGAGAAAATATTTTTTTTCTAGAACACAACAATCTAGATCACAAAAAAAAGGGATGGAGAAATACACTACTATGTAGAACACAAAAGAAGTTTTCTATTGTATCTCAAAACGAAACAAAGAGTTGCAGAAGGGATTGTATCTCACAACATAAAAAAAGGTTCTTCTAATTGCATCTTGGGAAAAGATATCTTTGGTTCTAAACGGATGATGTAGCTTCTAATAGCTTTCGAAACATAATATGCAAGACAACTCCTACAAAATTTAACTTTTCATAAAAGCACTTTTCATGGCGAAATGAGTAGCATGCAACAAAATTAGTACCTCCAGAGCATTGGGAAACAGAGTCATGCCACCAATTATGCTGAGGCCGGTGAGATATCCATTGTACCCAGGTATATCCTCCAGAATGGTAGTTGTTCCATAATCCATCAGTGTGAGATGTATTACAGTTACCACCAGTGCAAGAACATATCTCCCTTCCATGAGCAGCTGCCCTGCAGCGAATATTGAAGACAGCCAAAATGGAAGTATTGGCACAAGTGCGCTGATGAATCCAAGCACAGTTGATGCATACACAAAGTGCACCTTGAAGAACTTGAACAAGAGCCATGTCAGGCCTCCTTGGAATATGGCAATCTTGGCAGTGGCCAACAAGACACTACTAATGGCATGGTCGATGACCTCAACACAGCGATCCTTTACTTGTTTTGACACTGGTAAAAGATCAATGATCTGCTCTGTAGCTCCACCTCCCTCTACTGTAATGAGGTAATACAACACCCACAAGAAGACCATCAGCTGCGATAAAAAATTGACCACCTCAGCCGCACCTGAGACAATGTGGAGAGCGATGGATAACATCAAATTAGCACTACCACCAAGCACCGATGTGCTACTCGACAACAGCCTCTTTGCGATCTCTGTTCCCTGCAAAGCCAGCTCCTTGGCCTTGATCACCAAATCCTCCCTTGTGATCAACAGCTCCCTAAAGAACGAGTCCAGCTCTCTGTAAATCTCCACCCACTCCCTTTTCTTCACACGCGCGGCAATTGATTGCAGCTTCATTGAGTATGGGTGCGGTCTGGAACTGATGAGTGCCTTGCTCTTTGGGTCAACTGATTGGCTGATCAAGAAATGTCGGAATCCGCTGGTGAAATCGGTAAGGTTGTACTGCACTGCCAATTGGTCCACCTGCTCCCAGACTGTGTCATAAATCTTGGCGGAGTACTGATCGATCAAGCCGGGGATGTCATTGTCGTCAAGCCACTTCTTGAGCCCAATCTTCTCAGAGTAGTTGCCATTCTCGACATGGGACTTGAGGGACATGACGGCGTCCTTGCCCTCGAGCCCAATCTTGTAGGAGAAGAAGATGCTGCCGGTTATGAACCCGGCGATCATGCCGAGCATGAGGCCGACAGCGACGAGCGTCTTGAGGTGGCGCAGGATGCCTCCAGTTAAGAGGAGGCCGCGCGAGGAGGGGCGGCGACCGGAGATGCGCGAGGAGGCGGCGCGGGTGAGCTTGGGGGTCGCGGCGAAGAAGGCGAGCGCGAGCACAAGGAGCAGCAGCGCGGCGGCGGGGCCGAGGCGCTCGAAGAGGACGAGGAAGAAGAAGGAGGAGACGAGCCAGCGGAGGAGGCGCGGGAAGGCGGGGGAGTGCGGGAGCGGGCGGCGCAGGAGCGCGGCGCGCGCGTCGGCGAGCGTGGCGCCGGAGGAGCGGAGCGCGGCGAGCGGGAGCGCGAGCACGGCGACGCTGAGCCCGCCCCGGAGCGGGGGCTCCCAGAAGGCGACGAGCGCGCGCTGCGTCTCCCGGAGCGGGACGGAGCAGAGCAGCGCCCACTGCAGCGGTCGGAGGAAGTCTGCGAGCAGCATGTAGAGGCCGTAGAGCAAGAGCAACGCCGTGGCGAGCCCCGCGTGCGCCATGGCGATGTAGAGCGCCAGGCGCGCGTCGGGCTCCAGCGACAGCCCCCCGATGTCGCCCCCCGCCGCTGCAGCCGCCTTGGGCTTCCCCTCCTTCAGAGCCGGCTTCAGCGCTCGAGGCGGCGGCTTCTTGGCCGGCGCGTCGTCGGGCTCCTGCTTGGGCCGGAGCCGCGAGGCGGAGCGGAACATCTCGGACCACGGCAGGCCGAAGGCGGCCTCGTCCTTGCCCTTGCCCGCGCCCGCACCGCCGCGGGGCACGAGCGCCATGTGCTCGAGGAAATGCCGCTGCCGCTGCTGCGGCGGCGGCGGCGGCGGCGGGCGGTGGCTGGGGCGGGGGCAGCGTCGCCTGCCCTGCGCCTCTCGCGCTGTCGGGGATCCGATGGGATGGGTGGTGGATTTGGGGTGTGATTAGTGAGGGTGGGCCAGCCATGGTGGCGATTAATCACGGGGGGAGATTAACCAGGAAGGGGATGAATTAACCGGTGCCCAGCCACCGACATGTGGGCCCACGTGCGGCGACGGCGACACGTGGCGACCTTTGTGACAGCCTGAGCGAGCGCGATATGGTGCGACAATGACAGCTACGGCGTGTCCCGGCTGTCTGAAGACGACTGGCCTGGGAAAAAAAGGACCAAAAAGACCTTACTGTTTGGGCTTCTACTCACGAAAAGATGAAGCCCAAAAACAGACAGTTACTGTTTGTACAAAATTAGCTTTTTCAAAAGCCATCTCCCCCTCCTTGTAACTGAAGCTAGAAGCCCGCAAGCTATGCTTCAAAAGCCACGAAAACAGGGTTGCAAAACCGTTACAACTTGAAGGGAGAAAAGTGGCTTTTTGCAAAGAAAAGCAACATCTCCGGGTCTAAATCAGTTTGTACTTGTTTTGTTTTACTTCTACAGAATAATCTAATTCATAAAAATATATGAGAATTAGACAAGTTTGTCCCGAAAGTAATATATTTAAAAGTGAATGTAGTATATACGAGCGCTTTCTGAAACCCTAAGTAATATACACTGGCATTTGAGAAATGCTCTAGATATAACTATTTGAGTATAATCATACATTAAACTAAATGATTGTTTGGTGTACTTCTAATGGTTTTTTACTATTTTAATGTGGGACAGATCAGCTCAAGAAGATGGCAAAACTTACCTTCGATCGTTATAAAAAAAAACTACTTTCGATTGGCAATTTACAGTACATAGTTACAAAAATCTGAAAGATTAATGCACGAAATGTTACCTACCGATCCAAATTTCGCAAGAAAAAATCTATAGCTATCAATGTTCACAGTCACAACCCTGAAACTATCTACCATCAACACTAAACAAAATGGGACATCTGCACATCAAGAAACCGAAGTTACATTCACACGGCATAAAAAAAAAAGGTTGTTGCCTTTGTTGAAGTCGGCTTAGTAGCTTCTCCAGCGCCGGATTCGGGAACGAGCCACACGACACGACGTTGTAAGTATTTTGTGAACAAATAAAAGCAATAGGCTAGGCCCCTGGGAAAGCTTACATACAATATTTGGGCAATTGAGCTATTGCATATCTTTCTATTTTTTTTCATGGAACACATCATCCACAGAGCATAATAAAATACATATATACATCCAGTGGGATCTTAATTTGCTCACTGACGTCTTTTCATTTAGCTAATGATTATTGTTATGTGTTTATTCTGTGTCGGTAGGGTGGATGTGAAGTCATTTTCGGGCAGACGAGAGATATGATGGAGCGGGAGCACCTTGTATGGGGTATGATTTAATTACTTACAATCGTGGCATTTTCTCACTATAATTGCCATGCATGCATGCACTTGGAACCATCAACTGATTTAGAACTGAAGTGCATGCTCTCGAAGTACTATTGACACGCCGTTATTTTTTTAAAAAGGAAAATTTTATTAATATCAAGTAGCGTTACATCAAGGTGATACAACAACGTTTGAAAAAAATTCCAGCCCCTGCTAGAAAAGCACATAACCTTTCATTTGAAGGGAAGAAACATGCACTGACCGTCAATCCGTAGACTAGACCGTTACCCATATGTATGGGTAAAAAAATCTTTAACCATTTGTGCCAACGCATGCCGGTTTCTAGCTGTTTATAATATGGATGCTCTTGAAGTACCAGTGACACGTCGGTTTCTAGTGATTTATATTACGGTACAAAAGCAATGGTTCAAAATTAATATCGAACCGCTATATACTTCCTCCTTTTTAAATTATAGGTTGTTTTGGCATTTCTATGTGCATAGTTTTTCTATATATATAGACATGGTGTATATCTAGGTGCATAGTAAAAATTATACACTTATAATACCAAAACGACCTATAATTTAGAACGGAGGGAGTATTTTCAAGCAGAGTGGAGCCAGCCATGAGCCATGGAGCCTACGGATCGCAGGGATCCTACATCTCAACCAGAAAAGTGTCAATTAGTCTGTATATTTCTCTTTAGCACCTCTAGGCTAGCTGGACCCATGCAATAAGAGTACATCTAAATATTATGTGATCCACATCTTCCTCTTTATCACAGAGCTTACACTGTTTGAGCTACTGCATATCTTTCAGTTTTTCATGGAACATCAACCACAGAAAGAAGAATGCATAGGTGCAGTCGCATCTTTGTTTGCCGATGTCTTTTCACTTAGCTAATGATTATCTTTAATGTGTTTATTTTGTGTCGATAGGTGGATGTGAAGTCATTTTCGGACAGATGGGATATGATTGCGCGGGAGCATGATCCGGTTTACAATCGTGTCATTTTTCTCGCTATGATTGCCATGAATGCACTTGAAAGTTGGAACCTAAGTGAACTGAACGCTCTCGAAGCGAATTGGTGAAACTCAGTGGAATTGCTGTCTTTTTTTTATCTTTGAAGAATATTTAAGTCGGTGTGCGCTATACTTTCAAGAATGCTCAAAAGTGTCCCGGAGTATGTTTGAGTGGCCCTTGAGATAAAAAATTAGCTGGATGGTCAAGCTAAAAATTTGCATACATGCGGTGTCATTTTCTTGGATTTTGGGCTGAAATTAGGGGGCCGGTCCAGCCCAACAATAAAAATCTCATCCCGATTTCTCAAAAAAAAAAACATCTCATCCCGAGCCTGCTCGATGCCCTGGTAAGATCGAGCTAGTTTTTAGCGGGTTGGATTGGGTGGCCCGAGTTGCTCCGCATCGGCCTTTTGCTTCACCAAACTATTCCTAAAATTGTTGGAAGTATCTGTGTTATTCTAATTCTAAATTTTATTTGAAGACATATTTCGTGGGGAAAATATATGTAGTGGAAACCTCAAAGTTCATGAAAAATCACAAACGCTCCATAAATCAAAACTCAAGCCTTAGTGTGTCCAAAAAACGAAACTCAGGTCTTAGTGGATCAGCCCTTGATTACGTATCCTATTGAAACTGAGTTTTCTATGTCCGTTACTTTGACAACGCAATCAATGACCGGACTTCAAAAACCCAAACTTATGAATATCTAATCTTTTGCAAAAAAATACACGTGAAACAAAAGTTTACTGTGCCTTACTTTCCAAATACTCTCCATTTTTAATCTATTGGACTTTTCAAAATCACGACAATATTAGTTGATTTCTTACAGACACACATAATACCCGGTGTTAGCATACACGGGCTACACTACCGTGTACATGCCGGTGTAAACGTTACACGATGGGTAGGCGTGCAATTTAAGCCGCTACAAACGGTATAATATTACCCATTACATGGTATTACACGGGTTACACGGTACGTACACGGATGAAACGGGCTACACGGCATGAAAAAACATCCTAAACGTGTCGTTTAGGATGAGTAGCATACCGTTTAGGAGGAAGAACATATCATTTGTAGATATCATTTAGGGATTCGATTGTAATTCATGCAAGGTGTATGCAAAACTCTCCAACAATCATTCTCACTTGTAATTATTTTTTAATATACTATTATCATAGTTACTTTTAAGCATATATACATGTTACTATATTTATATTTATCATACTGGTGTAGAGGCATGTGCCTAGGCACGTGTTTTTAAAACATCTAATAAATAAAAATTTTATATTAATAGATCTAGTAAATAATATTTTTATATTCATAGGAAAGTTTACATGCAGCAACAATGTGTTTTCAAAAATACCTAGTAAACCATTTTAGATTTAGTAACCAATAATTTAGCATCATGTAGGTTAAAATTATTTAGTAATTAAAAAACTTAACCTATCCTACAATTACTTTCATCCACTTCAAACAATAATAAACTGACAACATTTATAATATATATACATATATAGAAAAAATCCGTTGCTTTCGTTTTGTTTCTTCCCATTGCTTACAGTCATGTCTACGCAGGCGGAGTTTTTTTTTTAATCTTCTGGTGTAAAGGAAGTTTGTAAAACCTAGCCTTAGATGATAGGGAATTTAACAAAGATATTATAGGGAGATGACTCACTGGCAAAGATATTCTCCTTAGTTTCAGAAGACCATCTTGCATGTTTCCTTGGTCATCTAATGCTTTCAAGAGTCTTTTATGTGGATATTTGCATTTTCCAAGCAAACAGGTTAGACATTGATGGAGCACAGCCTGACCATATCATAAATGAGAAAGTGTAAGAAATCAAGCCTAAGAAAAAAAATGTATCATACAGAAGAAATGGAGCAAAGCATGTTTCTTTGTTTAGTGCAATCTATGCTCTTTTTTTTTCATGTTTGCATCCGAATTAATATAATCAGATTAACATCTCTATAGCTATGGAAAACACATTATTTGAAACCCGTCAGGAAAACAAAGGAAACATGCACCACATGTATGCTCTTCTTTTTTAGGAAAATGGTACCTCAGGCACTATAGATGTTGCCCCATCTATATTGTCTCATATAAAATGGAAAGACAAAAATTAAGTGATTTAAGCCAATAACTAAATCGTATGGCCATCTGAATATGGAATGAGTAGATGGACTGAACAGGAGGAAAATGCAGATCAGGCTTACAAAAAGAACCCATCATAAGACTCTAATTTCAATTCGTTTTCAGGATTTGTGGCTTGCTTTTTTTTTTTTCTCTCAACGTGCTTGCAAGAGATCGTCAATCATTGCTACCAACCTTAGCTATCCATAATGGGACAAATAGATTCAGTCTATCAAACAAATCTGATGAAAAGAGAACTTTCACAAAAATGATAATGAAGAGTGGAAAAAATATATGAAATAGATTATCAAGCCATCAAGGTGTTCACAATCTCTTGGGATTCCTTCCTACCGCTAATCAGAAAAATCCTTTTTTCTAAAACAAATAAAGGCTTATGATAAGATCCGGACTGATTTCATAATGTTTCGAACATCTCCTAATATTTCAAATTACTAAAAGAATTTCTGCAACATTTCATAGTATTTGGGAACATTTATAAATGTTCCAAAATAATCGAAAAAGTTCTGACCCATTTCGGAATGTTCGAAACATTTCAGGACGTTCCAAATATTCAAAAAAGTAAGTTCTGCAACATTTCATAGTGTTTGGATACATTTATAATTATTCTAAAATAATTGAAAAAGTCCTGTGCCATTTTAAAATGTTTGAAACATTTCAGGATGTTCCAAATATTCAAAAAATAAGTTACCCTAACCTGGGAATCGGGAAATGGAAATAGAAGGCGGAGGAATAGAAAGAGAAACAGATCAACCAGCTTAATATGGGCCATCCGGCTTAATGGGCCTCAGGTGCGCACGAAAAAAAATAAAAATTCTGCGACGGAAGGGCGAGCGCAATGAACAGACTCGACGGGTTGCTACGGGGAAAATACCGCCGATTCTGCGGAGCTGATTACGAAAGTACCCTTCAACTTCACTAAAATTACAACGAATCTGCCACCCATTCCGTGGCCCCGCTCGGTCTCTCCTCTCCCGCCGCCCGCCCATCTCCTCTCGACCTCTCCTCTCCTCTCCCTGCCCGCCGCCCTTCTCTCCCCCACCCGCCGCCTTCCACTCAGCGCCGGCCGAACCACCCGGCTGCGCGCTCCCGGAGCTCCGCTGCACGCTGCCAAAGAAAAAAAGGAAGGTAGAGGCGGTTTGTATTAAAACAAATAAGGAAATTAAGAGGCGGTTCGGGTTCGGTTGCTCGATTTCCTCTATAAGTTCAACAAGGTCGTGCGTCAGATCTAGATGTTCAACAGCCACCTCGCCGAGTTCGAGGTAGATCGAAAGGGAGGGAGGGAGGGAGGGAGAGAGAGAGAGAGGGAGGGAGAGAGGGAGAGAGAGAGAGAGGCAAGATGGCATCGGCTTGGCCGACGGGGGCATATGCGCCTTCGACCTCGCCGTCGGTGTTTGACTTGCTGCCGCAACTGTCCGCTGAGGAAAAGGCACGCTTCCCCCTACCGGGTACGCCCCGCTCCCCCCTTCTCCCAATCTGTGATTGCAGTGTTACTTAACTAGGTTTATGCCATGATTGAATTGATCCCTGAGTGCTTTTCGCTGCAAAAGTATTTGTTCTGCAAGATTATGTAGCAGTCCAATTTGTTGAGAGTGCATTGGACTGATGTACTGGCTCCTCTAAGATCCCTGTCGCAGAGGTTTCGACGCAGGGGAAACCATTGTAGTTCCCAATATATAATTTCTGTTTCATTTTACATTTGGCTCAGAAAGAATTACTTGCACTGAAACATTATGTTTCACTTGCCATAAGTTCTTTAGCTTATATTTGTTCATAGGGGAGCTTTGGCTCTGGTACCCAAAAAACTGATAGCAGCCCAAACACAAACCTTCTGCCTTTTGCTTTTGCCATGCACCGATTGAGGAATTCCCCAAGGAATACAGTTACAACTTCACATGTTTGCTCAAGTCTCATCTAATTTCTCGAAAGGTTCTTGCACACTGAAGAGCTGATTGTGGGAAGGTTCTTGTGAGGTCACCTATGGCTCATATTTTGTTGATGGCATGGCTTAATGAGAAGCTTGTTTGCACTCAGGAATAGAGTAGATTGATTTTATTTATGTGTATACGTATGTATATTGAAAACTAACTTATCAATCAAACTACTCCAACAGGATTGGATGCACTAGTGAAGCCACTAGCATGAGCACTGTCCATGATGCTCTCCGCCACTACAATGCTGGACACCGGTATGTGCAGTTCATACCTCATCAATTTCCTCACACATAATAAAGTTCTGCTGCATTTGTTTTGCATGACGTATATATAGTTTGTGCAGGGTGCTGAATTTGATGCTGTTAAGCCTCTGAAGGAGGACAGCGTGTATTTCAAGGGCAGACCGTGGGTCCACATCAACTTCTGGGCTCGCAGCTGCAGTAGCAAAAATATAAAGCGCTTCTTTGCTGAGGTGCACTACGAGCCACCCACTGATGGGCGGCCCTTCTCACTACTTCCTGTCGTTGAAGCATGCATAATCCTTGGTATGTTTGTAACCTTTTTTTCTTCACAACTAGTTGGTTTTGATTGATTAACTAATGTTAACCTGCATCTGCATGCAGATGAGTCGTCTAGCCAGTACAGGAGCAGCTGTGCATTCTGTCGAAGCGACCTGGACATTTTGCACCCGGTAGGTGACCATGACTTTGTTTGTGGAACCGGAAAGGACAAGGACTGGATGATAGAAGAATTGTTTGGGATGCGATTGATTCGCCGTGGGGATCTGGCCTCCTCCAACAGTGAAGTGGAAGAAGAGAGGACGGAAGCCTAAACCTGTTGGGTGTCACCTATTCGTCTTGTCTTTAATTCCAGACCATGTCAACTAGGTCAGATGATAGCAGACGTCAAATAAATATTGGTAGAAGTTGGCCAGCCATTGTATGTAATCTTGGATGCTGGTGCTGTTTGGTCATGGATATTTGTGTATGTGGTTACTTTGTTGTTTACATTGTGTTACAAATGTAATAATGGTTCTTTCATGTTTTATCCGTGAATTACCTAGCGTCGAGCAGTGTGTATTTCTTATGCATATTCCCCGAATTTCGGTAGAGATGATGCATTACTTCCTTGTCCATTATTTCGGCAGCCATCCTGCCACATGACTACTTCACTCTTGACATTGTCTCCATGTCATAGCAGAAGCATGCTCTGATTAATATGAGAAAAAAAAAATTCAGGTACAACCAACACTCAGTCATGATGTGACAAAGATCTGGACGGTTGCAGTGGATGGATCAATATTTAACTGGTGCTAATGAAAAGTAAAACAAAATCCAAATGCTTACTGACACTCACTTGGCCATAATGCTTACTCACAAACAATACCATAATGGGCGTACATTTTTTTCTTTTCATGAATTAAACTAAACAAAATAATCAACAATAGGCATTAGGCTCGTGGATTAGAGGATCATCAATGCTAATTGCTTTCAGAATCCACTTAAGGAAAATTTTTCTATATTAGTTTTGACTGAGGTGCTGCAGAGGTTATCCGTTGTGGTATATATTAATTACTAGTAGTCTAGTAGTAGCTACTGTTAAAGACGCTTCAGCCTTCAACTCTTCAAGGGGTTTAGATGGCAATAGTCCAGTAAAGCAAGGAACCCCTCGCACAGAACCGCGATAATCCCCCATCTCCACACCCGTCGCCATCTGCTGAGGAGTGAGGAGGAGCTCGAGCTCGAGCTCGAAGTAACCGGCGGCCCGGCCCAAGGACCTCCCCGTGCTCCACACGGGGGATCCGGCTGATGCGGCGGCAATGGGCGTCTGGGATTCCATCCTCCCCGGCGGCGGCCGGCGCTTCATCAAGCGAAAGGACAGCGACGCCGGCGAGGCAGGTCAGGGACTCCGACCTCCCCGCCCCCCCGGTCCGCACCCATTTCTCGTTCTCGTGCCCGTCATGAGGGAGCACCTATGGCATGGATTGGTACGAAATGGGTTGTCCTTGGAGATGCTGCGCCGATGTGGTTTCCTGTGCCACTTGGTCCTCTTTCTTTTACTTCTTGTAAACTTGTAAAGATCCCGGCTTTGAGTGCTTCAATGGTGGAATGGTGTGTGCGCGCGTGAGGAAGAGAGAGCTTGAACTGCTTCATTTTGGCCGTTGCTCCATGGGATGAGCTACATTGTGACTTAATCGTTCATAGTTTTCCCCTGCTCACTAGGCATTATGGTTTGGAGATCGGTTCTATCGCTTCTTCTTTCAGGATAAAGTTACCACATTGTGATGATTTTGTTCCTGGTGCAAGGTAGTGGCAGCCTTTGCATTTTAAAGGCGGGCTTACACAATTGATGGTGATATGTTTTAGTCTCCATGGCAGGTTCACTTAGTTTGATTATACATAATGATCTCTTCCTGTTCAAGTGAACATTTTTGAAGCTTGATTGCACATGATAGCTATTTCAACACTTCATTAACCATTTCATGAAATGAGTTGAGCTTGTTAATATGGCACAATTAATGTTGACTATTATTTGAATCACCAGAATTTTTAAGTGATATTAGTTAAGAAGCAAGTAATTAGCAACAAATATAGTTATTGTGATGCCATTGAATATGTTCAATATCATGATGTGTGTTAGGCTCGACTTTATGACAGGAATATTTACTACTCCCTCTGTTTCACAGTAGTTCTAGTTTTAGCTTCTTCTACTATTTTCAAAATACTTGTTATACAGCTCCAAGGCAACTTTGACCCATATTTTCCAATCCTGTTCCTACTTAATAAGTACACACTTCAGAGTGAGTTTGTATTTTTTGAAATCATAAATGCACTCTTTAGAGAGGATTAACTAAGTGTAGGATTATCCTTTCATTGCCCTCTTTAATTCTTGTGCCTATGGCTAAAACAAGTACTGTGAACTGAGGGTAGTATTTTTCCATTGACCTAGCTCTTGTAGTTACATTTTGGGTTATTTTAAAGATGTCTTGCATGGTGTTAAATGGTGGTATGTATAACTGTCTGATTCGCATTAGGTCTTGTCTCACACTCTCTCACTCATAAATATTAGGTAGGGCACTAGAGGAACTGAGGGGCGCACTGTATAATGACTTCCATACTTCGGAAGGGGCGAAGCGCCAGCAGCAAAGGTTCTGTGGCCCTATCGTTGCGCTGACGTTCAACTTTGTGGTTGCCGTTGGGATCATCATGGCAAACAAAATGGTATGGCTATCTTTCCAATCATTTTAGTTCTCATTGTCTGTTCTGTTTGTATTGTGTTCTTAGTTGTATATCTTTTCTTGTAGGTGATGGGCACTGTTGGATTTAACTTCCCAGTTGCACTGTCATTAATTCATTACCTTTTTGCTTGGGCTCTAATGGCTGTTCTCAAGGCATTATACTTGCTGCCAATTGCTCCTCCTTCTAAATCCACTCCTTTCTCCTCATTATTTGCGTTGGGTGCTGTCATGTCTTTCTCCACTGGGCTTGCCAATATCAGCTTAAAGCATAATAGGTGAGATGAACAGTTAGATCTTTGTTTAATGGATACAAGTGTCCTGCATTAAAGTTTTGCTCTACGAGATTGTCTCATAATGTACTCATTGTTTTTTTGTCTTCAGTGTAGGTTTCTATCAGATGGCTAAGATAGCTGTAACTCCAACAATAGTTGTAGCAGAATTTATTCTTTTCCAGAAAAAGGTTTCTATTCGGAAGGTAAATACCTTAGGAGCTTCATGCTTCTAAACTGTCCCATTCTTCAGTTGATTTGATTGTTAGCACAGCATTTTAAATTGATCACAATATTAAACAATTCAAGAAAGATGTACCTTTTTGGATTGTAGGTTATCACGCTGGTTGTTGTCTCATTTGGTGTGGCTGTTGCAACTGTTACTGATTTGGAGTTCAATTTTTTTGGTGCTTGTGTAGCACTGGCTTGGATTATTCCTAGCGCTGTGAACAAAATCCTGTGGTCAAATTTACAACAGAGTGGAAATTGGACAGCTCTTGCGTAAGCTTTTATTTTCTCTCTTTTGAGACAGCTCATATTTCCTATGCTTTCTCCTAATTTTCATGTTATCTGATCAGGTTAATGTGGAAGACGACCCCAATTACCATATTTTTCTTTATTGTTTTGATGCCAATGCTGGATCCTCCAGGCCTTTTGTCTTTCAAATGGGAATTCAAGAATAGCAGTGCAATTATTATATCTGCTTTGTTTGGTTTTCTTCTTCAGTGGTCTGGTGCTTTGGCACTCGGGTGAGTCATAAACTTTATATTATATAATTTTGTGTTTCATGGCAAGTCACATTTCTATGCAAGCTTGTTACTAGTTTAATGCTTGTGTACTTAAATTTGCAGATATCTATTGTCTTAAAAAAAACCTGTAATGCATGCTGACTTTGATACACATGGAAATATGAGCACATATGAAGCTATTTCTTTTTAAACATAGAGAAGAAAAATCTTATTGATATTGAAGTTAGTACTGATTTTAGTATTGTATAGTCATGAAATGATTCAAATAGGAATATACTTCTTGAAAAATGAAATGCCATTTATATATATTAGGTTGTATGAAAATTATATTTATGTCACATTTCCATGTTCTGACATTAATGTGATGAAATTTATCTGCTATGACCTAGAATGAAAATGAACTTTATGCTGACAAAACCTATAGAATTTCAGCTAACAAGAAAAATCCTATCTATTAGGTAAAATATGGAAGTTTGCAAAAGCTTTTGTCTGTGCAATTCTGTTATCTTTCTCTTGAAAACAAAATATTTCACATATTTGGGTACTGGAAAGGGTAGTCTAAAATGTCTTGGTCAGCCATTTTCTTATGTGGTTATCAAATTTGCAAAATTTCTGGAAATGAACATAACTCTCACTGTCTTTTTGGATGATGCAGTGCAACCTCGGCTCTCGCTCATGTTGTGCTAGGTCAATTCAAGACAATTGTTATTATGCTATCTGGTTATCTGGTATTTAACTCTGATCCTGGACTCACCAGCCTCTGTGGAGCTGTCATTGCCCTTGCTGGGATGTCAGTATATACTTACCTAGGGATGAAAGAGTCAGCCACCAGTGGTAAGAGAAATTCCTTAAATTCAAGGCAAAGTTCTCATTTGCTGAAGTCCAAGGTTACTACGGATGGAGAAAAGCAGGAAACAAGGACTGTCGATTCTGTATAAGTTGTAGAATTGCTGTCCTCCATGGTGTAAGAATCCATTGGAAACAGCACTGAGGCAGTAGGAGAACGAAAGCTTAGCACTTCGAGTAGCAGTACTTTGAGTCTGTGTTCTAGTACATGCTTAGAGTGCTATTATTCTTAAGGCAATATTGGTCAACTTCATTTGTCGGTGACCAGATCCGTTGTATGTAGGATTGGTTCTAGTTTTAGGAAATTTTGATCAATGTTCTACCCTTGTGTCGGCATGTTACATGTCTTGTGGATTCTATTTATTAGAAAATGGATGAACAATGGCTGACAGTGGGACCTGGTTGAATTTGATCTTATGCAATGCTGACCTGGTCAGATGCTAGTTTAGTTTGTACACTGAAGTTTTTGGACTCAACATTGTTCTTCTGGTAAAAAAGTCTCATGCTTACTTAAGACTAGTAATTAGTATCGACATTTGTTCATTCAACTCGTGCGCATACGCTTGGAAATGTGGCGGTTTAAAAAAACAAGAAGATATGTGGCCAAGGAACATGTACAACCAGCAAAGCAAAGAAAGCACAGACTCAGACAGTGAGATATCTCACATCTGCAGCAGTCTCTAAAGTTACTGAATTGCATGAATTGGGCAATGGGGTAAGCAGCAAAGCACCATGTTGAAGTATGCCAATTTATCTTATAACCAATAGTCCATGAAAAGATCACAAGTTTACAACACCTCAACCTTAACACAAGTAGACATAAAAAAAGTAACCTTAACACAAGCAGTAAAGGCAAACCTTTTTTGGAATACAAATGCATAGTCACTTAGTCAGAGACACCTCTCATGGTTCCTCCTCAGAAGACGGAAGATGGTTGGGAGGTTCAGTTTCAATGAGTGCCCACATCTTCTTCAGACATGGAATCCACTGTTCTCCAGTCTTCTTCACCGACCGTGCCATTTTATCGAAGGACAGCAAGATGTGAATGACTATGTACATAAAAACAGCAATGACGAGTGCGAAAACGTATATAGAAGTCTTCAGTTTCCTGCAGCTGCCTGCAGCATACGCCCCAAGCAGAGCAAGCAGGTCCAGCACCATTGCTGTTTTCATGGGAAGGATAGACCTCCTGTACTTGCTTATCGTGCTATTCAGCAGCAGGATGACTATGATCACCGATGCCATGAATGCTGTGGCGTTGCAGTAGAAGAATGCCTTGTACCGTGGTGGATCAGTGTCATGGAGGATCGGGTCGCCGATGAAATGCCCGTCCCGGTCATCAGGCCAAAGCCCTCCTGGTGGGAGCAGCCCAGCTTGGTATGTGACGCTCACTGCGAGGGTTCCAATCAGAATTAGATCTTTTCGCCATTTATGCTCAGGTTTTCGGCTGACCATGATGCTTTGCTTGCGATTCTCGGATGGATGTAGACTCTTGAAAGGAGCGGCAGAGAGCACCCACTCGAAGAAGGAACTCACTTTATCTTTTGCAAAGGTTAGCACCAGAACTTGAACCATGACATAGGCAAATACAATTGAAACAACTAGAATAGCATACACTGATGTTGATACTTTCCGGCAGCTTCCTGCCGCAAAAGCACCCATGAGACTGACCAGATCAAGTAGCATGCACCCACGCAACAAGTAGCCATTGATTCCCCTTTGGCATAACCTTTTGCTAACAAGCAACATGATCACAGCCAAGGAAGACATAAAAGCAGTGGAGTTCAGGTAGAAGAATACCATGTAACGGTGCGGAAACTCATCATGGAACATTGGATAACCTGCACGGTGACCATCGTTGTTGTCAGTCCAGAAACCACCTGGTGGGTTTATGCCAGCTTGATATGTGCATGATGCTGCCAGAACTGCAAGCAACACTAGAAACTTGCGCCGCTTCTCCAAATCTTTCGGTTTGGGGTTATCATCCATTTGCTGAGCTGATTCGTCAGAGTTTCTTGTGCACACGAAGAGCACAATTTGAACCATAACATAAGAAAAGGCAAGAATGACCAAGATTATCACATACAAAGATGTGGAGAAAGTCCTGCTGCTGCCAGCAGCATAAGCTCCCATCATACCAAACATATCAAAGATCATGGCTGTTTGCAGCACATATCGTTTCAAGGCACCAACTGAGATCAAGTTGCTCTGGAGTAGGGTGATTATGACCAAAGATGACACAAATGCGGTGGCATTGCAATAGAAGAATGTGTTGTACCGCTTCGGACTGATGGCCTCCAATATTGGGTCTCCAGCAAGATGGCCATCCTCATTGTCTAACCAAAACCCGCCAGGTGGATTTAACCCAGATTGGTATGTAATGGTGGCTGCTAGGATGCCAAGCAATAGAAGGTATGTGCGCAACTTTCTGATATCATCCTTAACATCACAGACAGTGCATGCTATATCATGATCGGATGGCTGCTGTTGATCTAATGGTAACCGCATCTCCTGCTCGCTGGATGTGCTTGTATTATCTGTAAGGAAAGATTTTAGCTTCAGAATCAGCTTATTTTTTTCTGCTTTTGCCCATTTTATGCACTTGCTGACAAACTCTGGCCTGGGCACAATAGGTGCAATCCATTGGATGATAAGGTATAGTAGGACTGCACCAACAAGGGTGAACACATATATAGATGTATGGACTTCCCTGCAGCTCCCTGCAGCATAAGCAGCCATAAGACCGAATAGGCTTATCAGAACACACAATCGAAGTGCATTCGACTCGACAACATGATCTGCTGCTGTGTTGCTGAGAAGCATGACGATAATGACAAGGGATCCAGCAAAAGCAGTGTCATTGCATGCCATGAATGCCTTGAAGCGACGGGGGTAGTAGTCTCTGAGTGTGGGATCACCAGCAAGATGGCTAGCACTGTTGTCAGGCCAGAATCCACCTGGGGGGTTTAGCCCTGCAGCATATGTCACTGTCGTTGACAATGTGGCAAGAACCAGCAACAAGCTGCGTTTCTGCTCCATTTCATCCTCTTTTTCTTTGATATAAGCAACTGACTCCTCTGTAGTGCTCTTATTTCTGCCGAACATGCATGCCAGATAATCCTTCCATGATCTCTGAACATCCGTCAAAGTTTGTCGAAGCCATTCAGATGCTAGATGCTGGAAGAAAACAACATGAAGCGCAATGTATGTGAAGATGCCAACAAGCAACACCCAAGTATACAAGGATGTTCTGATTTCCCTGCAGCTGCCTGCAGCATAGGCTCCCATAAGCCCGAGCAGGTTGAGCAACATTGCAAAATGCAGCGAGCGGAGCCAAATTGCATTGTGGCTGAGCTCCCTTACTAGAAGCAAGATCAGAACAATGAGTGATGCCATGAATGCAGTTGAGTTGCAGTAGAAGAATACATTATACCTCTTTGGGTATGTAGATTGCAGGACAATGTCACTGGCAAGGTGGCCATGCTGGTTGTCAAGCCAGAGGCCGCCAGGTGGGGTGAGCCCTGCCTGGTAGGTGATAGTTGCAGAAAGGATTGCCAGTAGGATCAAGTACTTCCGCAGCTTCCACACAAGCTCTGCTTCTTCACGAGGGCTTGGGATTTGGGCACCTTGTTGCTGTGGTTCTTTCTGACCTGTGGTGCTTTCAACCGCATGATCGTTTCCAGGCTGCAGTTCAACCTCCATGACCATAAGCTCAACAAACCAAAGAAAATCTCTGAGTGGTTAGCACAGAAGATTTCAACATTTGCTCTATTTGTAGGACTGCAACAATCTCAGTATATGCTAAGATTCTGGTCCTTGTATGTATCAGTGAAAGACAGGTGGGTAGAAAAAACCAATGTCATCAAATCCAATGCCGAATTTAAAAATGATAACAACTTTGGTTTAGCCACCAAGAAAGGAAGAGTTCTTGTAAGTCGGTACCCACCTTTGTTGAACATTGAAAGTATCTCTTGAAGTGGCATAAAATACACAAGTCAAAATCCAGTGTGTGTGCCTTAGGTTCATATTGTAGTATTATGATATATAAGCTCCTATTACAGTATTACCTGACAGTAAACCTTCAGTTGTCCTTGCAAATGATTACTACTGATCTGCATAGGATTCTCAGATCAATATCTATTTCATCACAGTAGGGAAGAATAATAAGGGCTTGATTTGAATGCAGCTAATACAGTGTCTGCAGGATACCAAACTCTTTTCCTTTTGTCATTTCTTCCTTGATATTATTTTTCTCTCGAGCACGCAAGAGAGCTGCGAGTAATTTCATTAAGGGTAGCAAATGTGCATAACACACCACCTAACAAACAACTTTAACATTTGTGCCACACTCTAATTACAAGATGACCACAATTGCCAGGGCAGTAGGACCTTAAAAGGGCACCGAAGGCCCTAAGCCCCGACACACCATAGGGCTCATTCCTCCTCTCCTGTCTGCACGACCAATTTCCCTTGTCTCTAGTTATTTGTTTTATTCTGTTGTATATTTTGAAAAGCATTGATTTTAACAACTACAGTTTGATTAAATATCTTAGAAAACAAGAATGTGAGAAATTAAAAGTTAATGACAAAAGCTATTGCCATTGTAACCGGTTGGTTTTAATTTTTTCACAATAACTTTTTTTTTACCATCTACCACTTGGGACTCGGAGTCCCACAACCAACAACACGTCCTATTTCCTCGGAAAAAAAACAACACGTCCTATTTATTCTTTAGTGCCAATCTCCTCTTAAAGTACAATAATCTGCTTTCAAATTACATACAGTGTCTAACAGGATGAATCAAATCTAGGTGTATTGTGTTGAACTGTAAACAAAATAATTATACCCAATCTCGCGTTAAATGATAGTAAGTATGGAAGGTATCCAAGTACCCCCCTTCGCCATGAAATACAAGACATTTTGGTTTGTCCTAAGTCAAATTGCTCTAAGTTTGACCAAATTTATAGAAAAGAGTAATAATATTTTGAATGCCAAATGAGAATAATTAGATCCATTATGAAATATATTTACATAATTTACTTATTTAATGTGTTAGATGTTAATATTTTTCTCTATAAATTTGGCCAAACTTAGACTACTTTGACTTAGGATAAACTAAAATGCCTTATATTTCAGGACGGAGGGAGTACACTTCAATAGGAGGATACACATTAACTTCAATTAGCATTGATCTAAGCATTGCCCTTTAATTGGTATTCATATAGTCATTGTCAAAAGTTGGTCATATTTGGCCAATGTAATAAAAAACTTTATGCCCTATTGACTCATCTGCTTGCTTCAGGACCTGCTGCAGATAGGTCAGGAAAATCCAGGTCCTAACATATTGGCACTCCTACAACCATATTTTATTAACAGCCAGGCCATTTTATCAAACCTCAATGGGGTATTACATCACCAATTTCTCTATTTGCACCTGTTATCCTATTAATAAGTTGGCTGTGTGGTTGTTTTGCCCCAACCCAATAGGTGGGCTACTGCCAATTAGCATCCTCCACATTACATTACCCTAGGCCTCTGATCCGGCACCCATTCAATGATTTTGTCTGGGCAGATTCTTTACTGAGAAAGAACTACATTCACAGCTCGCAGTGCAGATTTGTGCAAATGTAAAGAAACACATGGCTGAAGGAATAGCTACACCACGACTCTATGAAAATTGAAAAACAGAGATCCAAACTTTTTAATTTGTATATATCAGGCACATCAATTTTATAAATGCTACATCAAGACTATAACTACACACCTGGAGGTGCCTTTCCCAGTTGCCCAGCAGATGGCTGAAGGTTTGAAGGATCAGTTTCAATAAGTGCCCACATATTTTTCAGGCAAGGCATCCACTTCTCTCCCTTCTTTCTAACTAACAAAGCCACCTCATCGAATGACAACAACACATGTATTACAATGTAAATGAACATGGCAATGAAGAGTGCAAAAATGTATGCAGATGTCTTTAACTTTCTGCAGCTGCCTGCGGCATATGCTCCAAGCAGACCAAGCAAGTCCAATACCATTGCTGTCTTCATAGCAAGAAGGGATCTCCTATACTTGCTTATTGTGTTGTTCAACAGTAGGATGACCATGACCATCGATGCCATGAATGCCGTCGCATTACAATAGAAGAATACTTTAAACCGTGTTGGATGGGTATCATGAAGGATTGGGTCACCAGCAAAATGGCGGCCTACCTGGTCATCAGGCCAAAATCCGCCTGGTGGGAGCAACCCAGCTTGGTATGTGACAGTGACTGCAAGAGTCCCGATCAGCATCAAATCTTTGCGCCATTTGTGCTCAGTTCTCTTTTTAAATTGGATGCTTCTCTTGTGATTCATGGATGGATGTTGGCGCTCAGAAAGCCCAAAGGTGTACATTCTTTCCAGGATATTGTTCACCTTGTCTTTTGCAAATGTCAAAACCACAACCTGAATCATGACATAAACAGACACTGCAGCAACGACAAGGATGACGTACACAGATGTTGAAACTTTCCTGCAGCTTCCAGCAGCAAAAGCACCCATGAGGCTGATCAGATCAATCAAAACACATGCGTGAAGTGCATAGCCCTCAAGACCCTTGCTGCATAGCCTTTTACTAACAAGCAACATAATCACAACCAAGGACGACACAAAAGCTGTTGCATTGAAGTAGAAGAAAACTCTGTAGCGGCGTGGGAACTCATCATGGAATACTGGATCACCTGCTCGGTGGCCATTATTGTCGCTCCAAAAGCCGCCTGGTGGGCTCATACCAGCTTGATATGTGATGGAAGCAGCTAGAATTGCAAGCAACATCAGAAACTTGCGCCGCTTCTCCAAATCACTCCCTTCATCTTCATTATCCATTGCATCATTTTTTCTGAAACGATCTATTATCCTCTTCAGTCGTGTCTTGAGAGCCACAGATAGCAGAACATGTAGTACAACATACGTGAAAACAAGGAGGACCAAGACAAAAACATACACGGATGTTGAGAACTTTCTGCTGCTTCCGGCAGCATAGGCCCCCATAAGACTAAAGAGATCCAGAGTCATGGCTGTTTGCAATATGTGACGCTTCATGGCACCAACGGTAATCAGCTTGCTCTGAAGTAATGTTATGATCACTAAAGATGCTACAAATGCTGTAGCATTGCAATAGAAGAATGCCTTGTAACGCCTGGGGTGCATGGCCTCCAAGATTGGGTCCCCTGCAATATGTCCATCAGCAGTGTCTCCCCAAAAGCCACCAGGTGGATTCAGCCCAGCTTGATATGTGACAGTGGCAGAAAGGATGCCGAGCAATAGGAGATATGTGCTCAGTTTCTGTAGATCAACCTTAGCACCACTGAAATTGCTTGAAATGCTATTGTTGGATAGATGTTGTGTATTGGGCCTTGACAGGGTAGTATGCTTGTCATCATCTGGATTCCCACTCCCCTTCATAATGAAAGAGCTCAGTTTCTGGAGCAGCTCGGTCTTCTGCTTTCTGATCCATCCAATGGACTTTTCTACACACTCAGGCTTTGTCACAATAGGTTCAATCCACTGAAGGACTAGGTAGAGCAAAACTCCACCAACAAGGGAGAAGACATAGATAGATGTACGGACCTCCCTGCAACTCCCAGCAGCATAAGCCCCCATAAGCCCGAAGAGGCTGACTAGCACGCACAACCGCAGAGCATTTGACTTGACAACATGATCCACTGCTGTATTACTGAGGAGCATGATGACGATCACAAGCGATCCAGCAAAAGAAGTTGCATTGCAGACCAGAAACGCCTTGAATCGATGGGGGTAATGATCTTCCAGTACTGGGTCACCGGCAAGGTGGTTAGGCTTGTCATCAGGCCAAAAGCCACCTGGTGGGCTTAACCCTGCAGTATATGTCACTGTTGCTGCTAATGTAGCAAGAACCAGCAAGAAACTGCGATTCCTCTCCAGTTCTTCCATCTTGTTAGAATGCTCTTGCTCATCTGTTGTGCTCTGTGCATTCTTGAAAATGTTGTTCAGGAAATCCTTCCAGTATCTCCTTATATTCAAGAATGTATCACGCAACCATTCAGGCGCCAGATGCCGAAAGAATATGACATGAAGTGTGATATATGCGAATATGCCAACAAGTAATACCCAAATGTAAATTGAGGTCCTCACATCCCTGCAGCTCCCTGCGGCATAGGCCCCCATGAGCCCTAGCAGGCTCAATACCATCGCAAATTGAAGTGCTCTAAGCCAAACTGCATTGCGGCTCAGCTTCCTGACCAGGAGCAGTATCAGGACAATGAGTGATGCCCCGAAAGCTGTTGTGTTGCAGTAGAAGAAAACATGGTAACGCCTGGGGTAGCTAACTTTAAGCACAATATCACCGGCGTTGTGGCCGTTCTGGTTGTCTTGCCAGAACCCGCCCGGCGGAGCTAGCCCTGCTTGGTAGGTGATGGCCGCAGCTAGGATAGCCAACAGCATCAAGTACTTCCTCAGCTTCCACAGGAGCTCAACCTCATCGGCTCCAGGATTTTTGTCAGCTTGGCCTTGCTGCAGCGCATGTTGCTCATCAGGAGAGTTGCAAGCCATATGGCGATTTCCAGGCTGCTCTTCAGACTCCATAGGCTTGATCTCAGATCAAAACAAATCTCTATTTTGTTTGGGAAGGTTGTAACATTTGGAAAAGGTGTATGAGAATGAGCTATATGCAAAGCTTGCTGCCTTTGGATACACCTCCACTAGATAGAAGGAGAAGGCACAGAAGACCAAAAAAAAAGAGAGAATGGCAACTCTGCAGACGTATAAAGAGTCCAAAGTCCCAAGTCATATATGATGGCACAGAAGACCAAAAAAAAAAGAGAGAATGGCAACTCTGCAGACGTATAAAGAGTCCAAAGTCCCAAGTCATATATGATGGACCGCTTCAAACAGAGAGAAGTTTCAGCCGTGAAAAAAAAGTGAGATGCAGTGGACCACACAAATAGCCTTGACTCTAATCAATTCTGTTAGGTTCACATCACAAATATCTACATTTCCATTTAACTGTGAGGGGGAATTGTCTCATTATGACATAACAACCTACAGAAACATCTAAAAAATGTTCTGTATTGATCACAGAATACGCGTTTCACTGTAGGATTTCAAGTCTGGTTCTTTTCTGGCCCTCTTTCTTCTATTTCTCAGTTCATCTTTAACTGAACTTTTCCTCCAAAATGTTCTTTAATGAACTTTGAGAAAATTCTAAGACGTTCTTTTCCTCCATGATTTCCACTTCTCAATTAACAAATGTGAAAGCTGATCACCAGTCTGCAATAATGCATGAGGTAGCTGAACGTGCAGACTTGTCTTTGTCCTTTTAGTTGACCTGACTTGGGAAACATGGCCTTGTTCTTATTGTACCCCCAAGGTCCTTGTCTTAAAACCATGAGTTGCCCTTTCTGACAGCCTTTTAAAATTGCCAGTACGCAATAATCATGACAGAATTTGAGGTTCAGTTGGCTGTTTATGATGATTGATAGATCAACTTGCTGCCATGAAACTCCCCAGGTAAGGAAATGCATGCTCATATTATAACAAGAGTAAAATGCACCAGAGGTCCACCAACTTGTAAGGGTGTGTCGTTTAGATCCACGAATTCCAAAAGTGCATTTTTAGGTCCATCAACTTGTAATTTGTGTCACTTAGGTCCATAAACTTTGAAAACATAGGTCCATAAACTCTGAAAGTGAATTTTTGGGTCCATAAACTTATAATTTGTGTCACTTAGATCCATAAACTTCGAAAGTGTATTTTTAGATCATGAACTCATCCATGAGTAGTCGTGTGGCTACAAACGCGCCCACAAAGGTTGACCCGATATCGCTATCCATGAATATCTTTCAACCTCTCACCGAGAACCACTCTGGGTTGACCCAAGTCTAATGTCGTCACGAGATTTTTCGCCACAACACCTGGCGCCACCATATCCAGCCACCCGCGCCACGGAGGACATAATATCCCCTACCACGGTACACATGTTGTTGAGTCCCTCTGTGACCTCCGCCTTTCCCAAGCCATCACCCCCTCCTCTCCACCCATATTATGAGGTCGTATCTAGATCTAAGCTCCAGAACTCACCAATGGCAGTCCATAAGCCCCCCTTTGAATCATAATACATGTCAATAACCTCCAAGATAAGTCTTTCATTCCTCCTCTCTCCTCTCCCAATGCACTTGATTTGAAGTCGGGGACTCAAATTTGACCCTTCTGGCGAAACTCGAGCAGCGTGCGGACACCATGTAGATTCATATTGGTGCGATATCAGTGCATGAAGACTAGGTGGAGGGGTATGGACCTAGGTGACACAAATTACAAGTTTATGGACCTAGGCATGGACTTTCAGAGTTTGTAGACCTAAGTGACACAAATTACAAGTTTATGGACCCAGAAATGCAATTTGGAAGTTGATGGACCTAGGTGACACCTTCTTAGAAGTTGATGGACCTCAGGTGCATTTTAATCTTATAACAAAGCCTGACGAACTATTCAAGTAAAGCCTGAACAGGTGTCAGCTTAGGACAAAAATTTATGGAGTAGTTAACTATATCAGATGGGTTTGGGTACGTAATTAGTTTATAACCCTCTTACTAGGATATGGCACAACCATGCCTCTCTGGCATGTTCTTCAATCGTGATCCTCCAGCTATTTTAGCACTGTACATAGGTCGTTGGAGAAGTTGGTGGATCTCGCTGGCGAGACTCAAACTGATATTTTTCTAAGTCCACGTGTATTTTGTGCAAGTTGGCCCAGTGTCAACATCACAAGTAGCCCAAGCTACATTATTTCATAGTAAGTTAATGCCGTTTGGAGCACCACATGGATGAAGACTGGATTAGTGAATTGTTTTATAGTGATAGTGGAACTGAAGTGGTGACCGGTGATATCTTTGCGTTTTTTAAAAGATCAAAGATAGCTTTGGGTTACAGACTTTCTAATCAGACTCTTCCTTTGTATCCCTGAAATTCTAACAAGAAATCCATGCCTAATTTTTCCTTTTCCAGTCCACCACACGGAAATAGGAAGCTTCCAACTCGGTAACGTCCACGTCGAAGCACCACCATCAGAAGCATGTGCAGAAAAATGGCAAGGCAAGGTGGCAGCTGGGCAGCGAGCACACACCTGGTACAGTGGCAGGCCCGCGCGCAGCTCCGTCGGTCCAACATGTCGGCATGTGCCTGCTGCCCTCCTCCAGCATTGCGCCGCGCCCGCTGCGGGCGTGCACGGCCCGCGGCCTCCGCCAGTCGCCGCGCGTCGTGAGTTGGGGTCTCGAGCAGGACGGGCACGCCATCTCCGTCCCCAGGATGGCGAGCTGCGCGCGCGTTTCGTCGAACACCGGTCGGGCAAGGCAAGCCAAGAGCCAACTTGCACGGGCATTTTGCCGAACATCCGCCGTGCAGCAGCTCTCCTTCCTCCCCCAAGGGGGGCGGCGCGAACCTTCGCTAAGCCCACCGAGCACCTCTGCCAGTCCGAGACGGGCAGGCAAGGCGTCAAGGTCTCTCCCGTCGGCAAAGCTGCCCTTGCATTGCATAGACCATAGAGCTTAGTCGCGGCGGAGGCAGCGAGGAGAACGTTTCCTTTCTTTTCAAGGGAGGATGACGTTTTCAACGGGTGCGCATCAGAGTGTAAGGCCGATGTCCAACAGTTGTAACTCAAAGGCTACCCAACTCGATCGAATCATCGATCAATCTTGCACTTGTGAATCATTTTAAGATTTCAGTCACAATAAAATCACAGGAATACAATTATCTTAATTTATATATATATTAGTAAAATATGCCTTGCGTTGCTTCGGACGAACGCTATATAAATATATTATCAAACTATAGTATAAACAATAAAACAAGACACGTGCTGTCGTTGCAGCGGGGGCTCAGCCCATACCGTAGTTGCTACAGGCCAGTTCAAGCAGGTCGCTGATGCGGCTGCCTTGCCCACGAGGTGCGCGCAGGCCCAGTTGGTGTCGCGCGCGGTAATGAGTCCGTTAGAGCGTGAGAACGAGGGGTGGGAGAAGCGGCGGTCGTGGTCTCGCGGGGGCCACTCTTCCTCACGCGGAGGCGATTCGGCTCCAAGGATACCGGTTTTCTGGGGACGTCTATATGTAACGCGAGCTACTGGCCGCCAAATCCAAAAAAAAAAAAAAATCATCGCAGAACGCGGTGGCTTCCACTGCTGCCCGTGGCATATTCCATATGTGTGCCTGGGGCACTGCCAAATCAATTTTAAGGGAACAAATGTTCCAGATTCAAAAATAAAAACTGTTCTGAAACAAATAAAAATGTTCCATAAAAATTTATTCCTTACAAAAATAGAATATAGTTTCGGGAACAAAATAAAATGTTCCAAGAACCAGATAAAAGGTTTTAAGGAAAAAATTGTTCTAAAACAAATACTTTGGAAAAAATAAAAATGTTTAAAAAACATCGATCAAATGTCATAAACAAATATTTTGGTGGAGATCCATTTGATTTGAATTCTTATTTAATATAGGCACTTGCTGATTGCCTGGTGCTGACCAATGAGATAAAAGATATAAGAAATGGGGCAGTACATCATGGTGGGCCGTGCAATGCAGGATTGGGCTTCTGCGACACCTTGCATGCTAGTAGCATGCGCAATGAATAGATTTTTCGGATTAAGGATATCTATTGGTAACGCGTGCGACTGCCGACTGCAGCCATCTCTGTTGCAGAAGGCTATCCACCGGTGGGCTGTGCGCATGTGCGGCCATCTGTACATAAAACTATTAAAGTACATAGTATCTAAATTCAAGATTAAAAATGTTTTAGAACGCAAATAATATTTTGAAAATATCATTCCTAAGAAGATAAATAAATATTCCGAAAGATTATTCTAAAGATACTTTTTTTACTTGTCATATTTCATTTTTGAAAAACGTCGGGAAAACATGTCGTATAATTGTCCGGTCCTTAATCCTGCAGAGAATTGAATCGGCGTGCAGATTTGCGTCCTGGCGCAAAGTAGCGATGGCAGATTTGCATCCCGACCGCAAACTAATGGACGGAGAAACCGAAGCACTCATTAATCGCAGGAGGGAGAAACCGACGCACTTTTAAGCGCATGTACAACCCATTGTTACAGCTGTCTCTTGAGGGGTTTTAAATGGGTAAATGAATAAAATTTTAAGAGACAGACTCTTCGTTAAGAGACGGTCTCTTACACATCTTTTTTAAGAGTAAGAGATAATACCCAGTCTCTAGTATGTACAACCCTATAAATGCTTGTTTTTTTGCGAGTCTCTACTCTTAATCATTTATTAAGAGATAACTAGTAGAGACCTTGGGCTGTACTTAAGTGTCTCTTGGTGTCTTTTATACTTTAAAAACTGTACAAGGAGTCTCAAAGCTGTACATGAGATTATGCGGTACTTAACCACCTCCTTGGTCTGAGTGCCGGAGGATTATACAACAAGTAAAAAAACGGAGAGAGTAAGATAAAGTATTTCTAAAAATAAAATTAAATGTTCTAAGAATAAAGAAAAATATTCTAGAACAAAAAGTTATTTAGAAAATATTTTTTTAAATGTAGACAAGTGTGGTCTAGTTTCGAAGATCTCAACGCAAAGATCACTACGGTGTAATCAAAATTTAATTTAAATAATCGGTTAGTGAAATATAAATTTTTTCACTTTGAATATGTACATTGCACGTAACCCAAGACAAGGTAGCTGCAGCGGGAGATCCTTCTACGACGTTTTAGCGTCCACTCGCGATGAGGCCATGTACAGCTTTGAGACTCTTTGTACAGTTTTTAAGGCATAAGAGACACTAAGAGACACTTAAGTATAGCCCAAGGTCTCTACAAACTATCTCTTAATAAATGATTAAAAGTAGAGACTCCCAAAAAGACAAGCATTTATAGGGTTGTACACACTAGAGACTGGATGTTGTCTCTTACTCTTAAAAAGATGTGCAAGAGACCGTCTCTTGACGAAGAGCCTGTCTCTTAAAATTTTATTCATTTACCCTCTTAACACCCCTCAAGAGACAGCTATGACAATGGGCTGCACACGCCGTGAAAAAGATTTCTTGGTTTTAAGAACTTACGCACGTGCAGTCCAGTGGTTTTCCTTCGGTTTTGCATGTCAAGCGCCGGCTCTCTAGGGTTTCAGATTTTACTGATCGGTTGTAAGTCGGTTTCGACGGACAAAAGTCAATTGATGACTAGAACCGTCTGCATTTTATAAATAGGTAAAAATAAATATATTGTTGCGCACGGTAATCCGTTTCGTTAAGTCTATTGCGCGATCCGTCGTGCCGCTGCTGCCCAGGATGAAAATATCAGCGATGGTGATGGCATCGAGCAAATGTCATTGGCAATGGGAGCCCACTGCCTTTGGTGCATTGTCTGGCATCTACATCAGCGGTAGTGCAAGCAGTGATGGAAATTAATTATGTTGAAACAGAGAATAATATAAATGTTGCTACACAATTTAATGCATAGTACTAGATATGACTTCATTGATCATTATTGAATCTCGTGAGAAAGAAATTCTAGCATATTGCTATAATTCCTGACAGTGATTAATGCCTCTTGATTTGGTAATAACTAGCAAGTGATATTGTGGCTTCACAATAACATTTCATCACTATTATGTCACTCTGTTCCAAGCTCCTCTCTTCAATGTAGCATTCTTCTCCAAATATAGTCTGCCCTTGGATGGTTCATCAGGATGATGACTTCCACTTCATGTTTATTCTCATCACTAGCGTGATTCTCCCACAATATATACCGTTGGATGGTTTGGATGTGCACTTGTTGCATTCCTGATGGAAGCTGCAGCAGCCTTGCTTTCATAAGATGTAGCACCCTTTGTGCCAAGAATAATTTTTGCATATTTTAGACATGGGAGGTGCTCAATTCCTAAATAGAAGCCACAGCCTTTTGCCATAGATACTAAAAAAGGCAGCTTAAGGGCATGTCTGGTTTGGAAGATTTATAATAAGCCCCATCCAAAATAAGCCCTATTCCGTCCAAACACCCGAGCTTAAAAGGTGAGGCTTATTATAAGCCTCTCCATAAGCCCATAAGTCCTTAAAGAGGTGCTTTTAAGGCTTATTTTCTGTGGATCCTATCAGAAAAGCAACACTTTCCAACCCCTACCCCTCCACCGTATCCATTCAGCCCATACATAGGGGCACAATGATCATTACCTACTACAAAGACTTGTTATAAGCCCATATAACCAAACATCTATTTGAGCTTATTATAAGCCTCTCCACGTGAGAGGCTTATAGGTTTATAATAAGCCTCCCCAAACCAAACAGGCCCTAAGCATCTCGAGCTTTGGCAATACTCCAATTTCAAATATAAGATATCCTAAAGCAAACATCTATTTGGGCTTATTATAAGCCTCTGCATGTGAGAGGCTTATTGGCTTTATAATAAGCCTCTCCAAACCAAACAGGCCATAAGCATCTTGAGCTTTGGCAATGCTCCAATTTCAAATATAAGATATCCTGAACCCCTTAAACTCAAAGGATGGCGGATGACATAGAACTCCTTCAAACATGGGAATCCCCTGTCATGGACAATAAGCCTTTCTTTTGGATCTGTTTTGAACCACAGCTCCAAAGAAAGTAAGGTATGGATCTATTTCAGTCAAGTTAATGTTGAGGTATGCAAGGCTTGTGAGTTCTGACACGGTCCAATTTGGAATTTTCAAGAAGTAACAATCAGCAGACATCCGGAATCTTTTGAGGGAACGTGGCAAAGGGGACCAATGAATCTAAGAATTCCATGGAACCAGAATCAGATGAATGGATCCTTAAAGACTGAAGTTTGCAGTTGCCTAGCTTGCATAGTGAAGACATTAGCACCTCTTCATGTCTCTTGTTCCTTACATATCCTTGAACATTCAACTGTAGATGGCGTTGCTTCAAAATTGTTAGCTTACTTAGATCCTCCACGGCAGTTACTGAGCTCTTGCTAATATTAAACCCTGAGAGTGTATGTAAGTTCCTCATGTTGCCAATCCCATCAGGTAACTTCGTTGGCCCTTCATCATATTTTGCGGTGAGTAGATTCTGTAGGCTTGTGAGACGAACAATCTCAACAGGCAATTTCTGATGGTAGCTTTGATATCCTTGTATCACGAAAGTTCAGATACTTTAGCTGCGTGAGTTTATCTATATTGCTCAAATCATACTCCTCCAAACCTGTGCAACCTTCAAAGTCCAATACCCGCAAAACTTCAAACCGAATGAGACGAGGCATGTTTTTCATGACATTGAAGGCTGTTAGAGAATGAGCATGGGATACATCCTTTCCTTCTAGAATTGGCGTGACATCTTTGTTAGAGATAGATGTTGATCATGTATTCAGGTTGTACTTCACGGGAGTCCTAGGTGAGTTTGGGTGCTGTGTTTATCTGTAACAAACTCCTGTATACCGAACTAATCTAGGATTGAGTCCCTATCTTGTACGCCACGCCAAGGGCTGTTCTTGGCTCATATAAATACATGCACGCGACCTCCTACGGAAGGTGTGAACGCTTCCCTAATATTCTGGTTGCTTTCAATATTGGTGTGTTGAATGGACAGTCGTCTAATGTTGCAATGTGAATATGCCAGGGATTCTTGTTTGCCTATTATAGTAATGAAATTCTCTTTTGTTGCCTTTGAAATAATAAGCTCAAGCATTATATCATGTACACGGCAAGCACGGGCCTTACCATCATAACCAATAATATCCGTTGGTTGAACCATGCTCCTGTTGATGAGTTCATAGAAATAGTTCTCGGCAATATCTTGCAGGTTCTGTCCCCGCTCTTGAGGAACGAACCCTTCTGCAATCCATCGATCGACTAATCGTCTTCTTTCAATATTACTATCCTCAGGAAATATGCTCAAATATAACAAACAAGTCTTGGAAGATCATTGTAGCTTAGGGTTAATATGGCTTTGATGCCTTCGAGATTTCTATGCCTCTCTAAGGAAAAAGCAATGGAATTTCTCACTTTCTCCCACTCTTCCTTCATAGCAGGTTTATTTGCCAGCAAGCCAGATATACTAATGATTGCCAGTGGGAGACCTCCACATTTCTTAAGGATTTCATCAGAAACCTCTTGTAATTGAATGTAGCATTCTTCATAACCAAATATTCTTTTGAGAAATAACCTTTTCGAGAAATGGTAATTTAGTCCCTTCATTTCATAGACCCATCCATCTATCCATGAACAACATGACCTTGCCACATCAATAAACGCGTAGCAGTTATGATTTTACTACTGCAGGTGTTCTTTGGAAATGCACATTTGATAACATCCCATGCGGATATGGACCACAAATCATCTATTACAATAAGGTACCTAGCAAAAAAGTTGTAGATGTTAAAAATATCTACATGGAGTACTTGTCAGCTAAAAATTGGTGACTAGATGATTGTAACAAAAATACTTTATGATACTTAATGTGGTGTGGTGCTTTTTTTCTTGTTTGCAATGTAGAAGAATCATGTACAATAAACTAGCCAGCCCAAGATATATATGTGAAGTTGTGAACACAACCCATCTATTCATTGGGTGAGTACGTGCATATAGTTGTATGCGAGTGTCTGCTTCTGTATTGTTTTTGCAATAAAAAGGGTAAGGATGAATTGGAAATATGTTGATCATAAACAAGTTCCTAGAAGGGTAAACAATAATGAATGTCCACACAATGAAATTTAAATAATCAAGTTAAATTTAAAGATAAAAGTTTAACATGATAAGTGAATGCGTGAATTAAATCTTGTATGCTGAGCTTAAAACGTTCATAAAGGAGTAGAAAAGAATGAGTACTAAGACACATGAAAATTTAAACACTTGAATTTAATTAAAGATGAAGCAGATTAAAATTGATGAGCGAATGCATGATTTAAATTGTGTAGGCTATATAGGTTGAAACAAGGTCATAAAGGAGTAGATAAGAATAAATGTAAGCATGCATGTTAATTTGTACGCTTGAACTTAAAAAGCAAAGTATTCAAGTTGCATAGTGAATGAATGAATTAAATTCTTAAATTATTTGTTTAAAGGATTATATTATATGCCTAACATGAACTAAATGGTAGCCACGTTGGTAGATCATATCTATGGCTGTGGCTGGAAATAGGGGTAGTCAATTTTTTTCACAGAAATTTTACTATTTTTTCTCCTTTATTATTTTCTATGACTTCGGCATATTATCTATAATTCTTGCCAATAAGAATTGAGGCACATAACATTTTATCCTAGTCAGCTTTGTAGATCAGTAGGTGTAATGCACACACTATTGGAAACATACTGTCAATATTTGTACAAATATCAAAATATGGTATGTGGCTATTTTTTTTTGAAACATAGCGGTATTTGTTATTTCGATGAACTTCAGAATCACAAAGGACTACTTTAACCATTATAGTCGTGTATAGTCACTCTGTCAAATGAAGAAATGACAAAGACTATGTGTTGAGATTATTATAGTTTAGGTAGGTGAAATCCTCAATAGTCTAGCAATTCTAGCTTCATATATGAACTCTACTTTAAAAAATAATATAGGGACAATAACTATGAAATTTTAAATAGTTGTAACATTCTATGCACAAGCATGAAGGCTTACTGCTATTATAGTACCCTACAGATGGTAAGCTGTGTTTTCGCAAGAAAAATAAAAGCAAAGAAAAAGAATAAGAAAATGATAGATTGGTGATCTAATCTAGTATACTTTTCGAGCATGGAGTTCGATCCCTATCCTAGTACTCTTTCTTACAGTTCATGGGAGAAACTAGTACAATAATCTTGTAAAATAAACAGTTTATTAGTCGGTTATCATGATGGTTATCTTTTGTGTGCTAGGTATTCTCTCATCTCGGCGATGAGTGTGTTTGTCCTAATATCCGCTATGAACCTGTTGCCATCACATAACTGAAGCAGACAATCCCTTAAAATTCTCTTTAGATCAGGTTTCTGTACATTGACACAAAAGCCTTGTAGTCGAAATCGCCACGAATCTTGAGGTACACTTGGTTGGCGAGCGTCGTCTTGCTGAGGCCGCCAAACCCTACGATGGACACCACCTTTGGGTTCTTCCCCGACCCATCACCCTCTTCCGGCAAACACCTCGCGAGCTCATCTCTAAGCCATCAATGCCCTTGAGGTATACACAACATATCATTGCAAACGTCTCATCACCATCTGTCTAAATGAACCGGCGGTGATAGTATGCATCACCGCCAGTTCATATTACGACCCGACGGTGATACCAGGTCATGGCATCACTGTCGGTTCGTATTATAACCTGTCGGTGATGTCGTTGTAATACGAACCGGCGGTGATGCCAATCACCACTCTATTTTTATCTCTCTCCCTTCACTCTCTCTCGGTCACTCCTCTCCTTATCCCCTCCCCGTCGCCTCCCCTACCTCTCCCCGGCTTCCCTCCTCTGCCCTGCCACCGCCTCTCCTTCCTCCCCCTAGCCTCCCTCCTCTCTCCTCTCCCCGGTCTCCCTCACTGCTAGAAAAATGAGCTTTCATCCATTCGGTTAGTACCGGTTAATTTTTGGTCCGGTACTAAAGTTGCTCTAGAGCTATTTTAGTACCGGGTCCAAATTTAAAAGCTCCCGGAGCTATTTTAGTACAGGACCAGGATACCGGCCTGTACTAAATGGCTCATTTTAGTATCGACTAGTGTTTTGGCCCGGTACTAAAATGGCATGACCATTTAGTACCGGTCAATAACACCACTCGGTACTACCATTTAGTACCGGCCGGCGTCTTGGTCCGGTACTAAATGGTCTTCTACATGTTACATCAAAAGAAAAGCATCTCCTACCCAATCACATGTGATGCATAGGTGGGATTGTAAGGAAGCTACACGCGAGGCCGGAGGTCATGGGTTCATCAAATCCTCGCGACCGCGTACGCGCATTTACGCGTGAAAAATTCACATGAATTGTGACTTGCGTGTGCGGGCCTCCCGAGGATCCGTAATACTTTTTTTCTTTATTTTTTGGGCGTGAAATCATTTAGTACCGGGCACCGCAACCGGTGCTAAATGCACGCCCATCGGGCCAGCCTGTACCGGGCGAGAAACCAGTACTAACCGGTAGTTCCCGCCCGGTACCAGTGCTAGGATTCCTAGCAGTGCCTCCTCTCCCCCACTGCCGCTCCCCTTCTTTTTCTCCACCGCCGCCGTCTCCCTCCGCTTCCTCACCCCTGGCGCGGCCTCCTTCCTCTCCCCCGCCTCCCCTCTTCTTTGGGATGCTGCGCGAGGGCATGGGGCTGCGTCGTTTTTTTCATGAAAACGGCTTCACCGCCGGTTGTAGACCTGGTGACCCATCACCACCGATCCTAATCCAACAGGTTTTTAAACCGGTGGTGATGCCGTTTTTGATCGGGCGGTGATAGGGACTAGGGCTCATCCGTGAAGAGGGCGCACAGCCATGGATCCACGCCCGACGAGTAGCTGGTGCTACTGCAAGCGAAGTCGTCCAGCCTATACCTCTCCCTGCGGTCATCTGCCTCGATGGCGCGGGCCTTGAGCGTGTCAATCTGGCTGGCGAATTGGTGCCAGGACCGGAGCGTTCGGAGGAACCGGGTGCACCGGGAGAAGTCCCTGATGCCGCCGCCATGCCCGGAGGTAGCACCGGCCAAGGCGAGGCATCGCCGGTGCTCAAACGCGTCGATGCAGTCCACGTCGTAGGCCATTTCGCTCACCTCCCGCGCCCAGGCCTTCGTCTGGACGTCGAGGGGACCCTCGTCCTCCATGGCCAACACCTTGTGGAGCAGAGCTTGCATGCTGGCGAGCTCGGCTCTGAGGAAGCCGATCTGCTTCGTTCCCCACTCCCCTGATGCTGGAGCACTCGGTGGCGAGCAGCTGGAGCTTCTCCAGCACGACGCCGAGGGAGCCCTCAAAAATGTTCACCGCTGCCGCCATGGTGCCGCAGCTCCTCCTTCCCCGCCTCCGTTTGCGTGGTGTGCGTGTGCGGTGAAGTGCGTGTGTTCGAATATAATGGTGAACTGGAGCTCGTCTGGTGCTTCGCGAGTTCTCTGATCCTTGTATCGGTGTAGGATCGTCCACTAGTGTTTACAGTGGGCTCCTACTCAGCTTATGGCCTCTTGAGCTTCTTTTTCTCTGTTGATTTTCTATTGAAAAGACGTTTCCTTCACTGTCCAGCTGCATAAAGCTAAGCATTTGGAACTGATCAAAACATTTGCCCATCTGCCGTTTTCGTGGAATCCACCACTCCACAAAACTATGAACTTTGAACCCCGACTTTAAGGATCCGATATCCCCTACTCTACCTATGAGCTTTAAACCACCCATTTCCATAGACGTACTTTGTAATACTATCTAAAAGAGCTACCCTAAAGTGGGTCTCTTGAGGCGTGGCGTGGCTGGTGAAGTGTCGGCATAATATATTATCTATTACATTTGAACATTGCAGCATCTTATTTCTCACATTTGTGCCCATTTTAGCCAATGTATCATTTGTGTAATGAAAAGTAGACATTGATCAGCAGTACTTAATATTCTTACTGATCGTATAAGATTTTTTCTACATGAAATTTGGGATTTTCCTTGAATTTCCTTCTCTTTAATTAGGTCATCGAATTTGATTGATTGGACTGTTGATAAAATCGACATGTGTTATGTTGCATGCACAAATATGTGGATTTTAGTTTCCATACCTCAACTCTCATCACTATTGGAAGTACAGTAGAAATTTCCCTGATTCAAAACCGTTTGGGAAATAGGCAAAAATGATAGGAAAAATTGAAACACAATTTCCTATATGGTGAACTGACAAGGCAGCGCGGCATGGGAATAAAGTTTTTCTGCTGTAGAAATAGTTTCGCTGACAGTTTTGAATTCACCGGGAAATTTGTAGCCGTCAGGTGTATGTTTTTTCCCATCAACAAAACCCGATAGAGAATGATACCTATATCGCTGTGAAATTAATATCCCTATCAGTTTTATCACCCTCAAAATAAATTACGTTTCCGTCGTTGTTATGCAGTCAGGGTAACACATACACTGTCATCATTACAGCAAACAAGAACATGTATTAGCAGACCGGGAAATTAAAATTCAAAAAATAGAACCTCAAATTTAGTTTGAATCTCCGTATAGGAGCTAAATTCATACAGTAAGTTTCATACATGATTCCAAATGGCATCTTCAAGTCGACCAAAGTCCAGAACACATCAGTTCACCATCACACATAAAACTATCTACAAATGTTTGTTATCAATATAACAGTCAATCCTTCCCAAATGCTACAAATAAGGTATCCAAATATTTGGCATCAATACAACAGTCACATGTCTTTCTAAAAGTATCATTTGGCAAAAGAATTATTGTACTATATATATAGCTAGTAGGTTAGCAAATGGAGTCATATCACCACATTCTAAAGAACATGATCTACAGTACCCTCTTCACATTTCCTTGGGACGTGTGCCAAGCATTACATGATGTGTAGGAGACGAACCAGTAAGAGCGACAACAGACAGAAATACATGATTAATGTTAAAAAAAATTCTTCCTTAGAAAAGTTACAAGGGAAGGATGCACTAGATAAACACGATAAAAGGAGTTGGCAATCATTTCGAGATGTGTACATAACTACATATGGCATACGAAAGAGAGGTAACTTATTATACCGAGCATCCTCCTAAAATTTCTGGCTGTTATATCCTGAGAGCAAACTGAATTGTCAGCCAAAAATGAAAGGTAAGGAAAGCTAGTTGTTTCAGACTAGCTACAAGCATCTTTCAATAGCAACCATGTTTAACGGTAAAACAATGAGTTTGTGCTTCCTTAAGAACACTTCACATGAAACTGGAGGAGTTGCCACCCAATTAGTGACCTAAGCAGCGTTCAGTCATCCTTTCCTGTACAGTCATTGCTATGTTAGTATCGCTTCTCAATGGATTTTATCATGTTTACAAAAAAATGGATTTTATCATGGAAAAATCTATTGGTAATGTACGTATTTGTCTTGCTGTGTTAGCGTTCAGTCATCCTTTCTGCAGTAAAAGTTGGAATCTACATTACATTTTTCAATGAAATTTGTTGTAACTATGTTACCACAACAATAATTTAGAGAAAAGCACAAAGACAAATATGTCAATGACAGAGTGGAGCGGTTGCTGCCAGGGCCTACCTTGTGGTTGTGGCCGTGCCCGCCATGCATGGCATGCCAGGGAGGGGAGTAGGCAATGGCTATAGCAGTAAGGGGGCGCCGCGAGTATTATTATTCAGCCACGCACGGGGACTCAGCAGCGCTGCCTGTGGATGCTCTCGCTATGTGGCACAGGCGGTGGTGGGAAAGAGGCTAGTGCGGGCTCTATTGGGGGGCGGGCCGTGCTGCAGGCGGAGGGGCAAAATGGCAATGATTTTTCAGGAAAATACTTTCTCAGTTTCATGATAGAATTCCATATGAAATATTGAGTACATATACTTGCTCAACACCATATGACAATATTAAAATGTAAAACCTTTGACTTCTCCGTGCAGATACAAGGATCAATGGTTTATACTCAACGCCAACGGAAAGCAGTGAAATTGATACGACCTGGTGCCCTAGTTGAATGGGAAATGTATGAAACATGGCCCATTAGGTCATAATTGTGATTTTGCTAATTGTGTAATGACACAGTCGATAGGACTAACAAGTTTGTCAGCGGTCCCATCGATGAAAGTCCAATCATAGTCAATGTGTCCAAATCGCTATCAAGGTGTCCAAGTTGAAGTGAAAAAACTAGAGGTAGAATATATTTGGGGTGTCCAAATGACCGCAGCGACGATTTGGACAAGATGCAGCAGGAATCGGTCGACCAGTTAAACCGACGGCATGGAATTTGAACTGACCGATGCATTGGAAATTGCAACGGCGATCAAGTGCAAGAAAACTTAGTACTACAGGTTAAACCGACGCTATGGACAGTAAGCATAGGTGCAATGTCAGATTGCTCTAGTGATGTGCACAGAAGCTGTCGGTGTTTTATCGCCAAGCCCACCGAGGGATACCACCGAGGTGGTAGGTTGTAGGTAGGGTGTCGCCGAGATCTAGAACTCGAAGGTGCAAGAAACATGAAACTTCAGACATGTTCGGGCTGCTGAGAGCGTAATACCCTACGTTCTGTGTGGTGATTTGTATTGCCTTAGATGTGGATTGGTTTGGAAGGGGTCCCTGCCCGCCCTTATATAGTTTGGGAACAGGGTTACAAGTATCCTGGCTAGATACGAGCTTAGAAGTCCTACCCAAGTACTACTCGGGTAGTTTTTTTCTGTTCTGACTAGTCCTATTCGTGGCCGAGTAGCCTACAACAGGTATAAGGTATGGGACATGCTCCATCCTTTTTCTAGAAAGTCTATGCTATGTGCGTAGTCCCGTGGCCTGGTGACAAGTCCCCGAGCTCGTTGTAGCCGAGTACTGCAGGCTTCTGAGTACTTCTAAAGGCGTCTTCGAGTTCTCCCGAACTTCGTCTTGAAGGTGTCTTCCAAGTACTTCCTTGGCTGCCTCGAGGATGTGAGGTGCTCATGCCCCGAGTAGTCTTCTTTTATATGGATCGCCATGAAAATCGCACTCCATATGGAGTAGCCCCGAGCCTTAGGTTGAATCGAAGAATTAGGCTGAGGGTCAAATTAGTCTTGAATCTGGTCTTTACCTTCCAAATAAATTCGAAAAATAAGCCATTTATAACATGTGTCCTGCAGCCCCGAGCTTTGAATCCAAATCCCAAGGTTTGGAAAAATGATTCAAAAGGTCGTGGCATGCATTGTAAAATAAGTTCTAAGTTTGAATTGATGGTTAAAGTGGGAAAATTGGTTCAGAAATTCAAAAACCTCTTTTTTCGGAATGACATCCCTGAAAAATGGTTAAACAAATAGCTTCCCCAAAGGAGCCCTAAATTACCGCTCAAATCCAATCTCATCCCAAGAAAAACTCTTTAGCTTCTGCACAATGACCGTTGGCCTTACACAATAGCGTCCTCTGGTTATTTAACCGCGCGGTAAATCTAGGGTTTTCACCCCTTCACTTGCTTAGCCTTCTTGCCTTTGAATTTTAGATCTCCGTTAGCAAGAAACTTAGTGCCGCTGCTAGTGACTTAGATCCGCCAATCCTTTGCAAATCCATAGTCGTTCTTCTGCAATCCGGGTCCACGCTAGCCATTAGCCACTTCTCTGTGAGCCCCCAAGCGTATGAGCGAGAAGCGCCTCGTCAATTTCTGAGCGAAGATGCTGAGGGCCAGCATTGCAGGGAGGGGCGGAATGTCACACCCTAAAATATTTAATTTTAGGATGTGAATATCTTTTACAGTATGTTCATCTATCAATAGGATTTTCCGAGAATTTTAAAGATTTTTCTAGCAATTATTCTATTTATCCTAGAGCTAGATCCATTTATTTTATTATTTGAAAAGCTCTAAAATTCTTTTTTTATGAAGTCCAAATATTTTATTTGGATTCCTCGTGGTCTAAAATTACCTCCCAAGTTTTCCTCGAAAAATTTTGGGATTCTTCCGGATATATTTTTCTTGGTTTGAAATATTTATCTGGACTTTTCTAGATTTATTTTAAACTTAAAAATATGTTCTGGACAATATTTCTATTCTGATTCTCATCGTAGTCGGACCGAGCCGTATTTTGCTGTACATCCTTTTAACCTTATCCTCTCAGAATCTTTAAGATGTTCCATCAAGCTCCCGATCCTCTAACCATTCTCCTCGATCAGGTCATACTTGAAAACGACGCGCGTGGCTCGTCTTCAGTGTTTTTCCGATGATGTTCGATCACCGTCAGCCCCAACGACTTAGCCTGATCCTTTCCTTCTCTTTTCCGCGCTCTTGAATAACTCGTTCATGTTCAACTAGCACAATCAGCTCGTTTTCATGTTCGGCCCTCACCCGAACCTGTTTCGGCACATAACCGAACTCACTCGGTCAATCTCGTTTTCTCTTTCCGTTACCTCTTCTTTTTGCTCGCTAAATTGTGGAACCTGCTGGTCAACCTAATCTCACCTTCCGTGGGCAATCCGGACTCAGGAAGGAGTCCCTGCTTGCCGAATCTCAGCTCCCTGCGTACCGTGTAAATCTTGCTCGCAGCATCTTTCTGCCTCGCGTTCCTGCACAGCCGCCGTCGCCCACGCCGTGCCCCTGCTGCATCGCATCTCCCTGCCGAGCGCCACCATCGCATCCTCCTGCCGCCCTGGTTCCTGCGCGCCCAGCCCTGCCCCCTTCTCCGCTCGCCGCCCCTGGCCCCTGCGCGCATTCGCTCCCTGCCGCTTCCCCCCTGCAGGCCGTGCTTGCCGCGCCGCCCCTGCCCTTGTGCGCACCAGAAACAGAGGACGTCGACGAGCAGGACCGCCGTCGCCCGTTTCATTGCCGCCCCGGCGCCTCCATCAACCTGTGAGCCCGTGAGCCCCCTCACCCCCTGCCTGCCTCTCTCCAGCAGCGCCGCCGCCCCTACCCAGCACCACCACCAGGAACAGGAGCGCAGCTGCCCAGAACGCCATGAACAGACCCGCCTCCACCTCTTCCTCCGCGAAATTCAATCACCTCGATACGTCCCCGTGGTAAGTTAGGTATGGAATGGAATCCTCTCGTCGTCCTCTTTCATTTGCCCCGCTTCCTGCGACCTCTCGTGCCCAAAATCGACGGGAATTCGAGCTACAGTACCCGCCGCCACCATTGCTGCCAGTTTCAAGCTTTTTGCGATTAGGTCCCTGGAAGATTATGTAATTACCGTGAAAATTTCTGTGTCTTGCAAAAATTGTAGGAAACCCCCTAAATCTTTTCCATCTTTTCAATCCAGCCCCACCATTGAATTTTTTTCAGATCTAACCCTAATCTTTTCCTGTTTATCAAGCACTATTTTCTGTGTCTTGTATTTCTTTTCAGCTAACCCTTGAAGTCTATAGTTAATTGCGTATAGGTCCTTGCAGCCCTGTTTTATGCGTAGTTTCCGCGTTTTAGATCCGTTTCGATCCGTTCTTTTTACGTTAGTCTTCTAAAACCCTAAGCTATTGTTTAGTAGCGTTGTTGTGCCGTAATTCCTGTTTTTAAAATTAGATATCAATTTAATTTGAATAATATCCTCTCATCTAGTTTTCCAAAATAAAATCCAATTAAGTCTTTCCTCCGGTTGTCATAATTAATGTTAATTTGATTAATATCAACTTAAATGTGTTTGTAATTTAATTTGTTTAGTTCAACACGAATCATAAAGTTCGACGTTTAGATGCTCTCACCAGTTTTCTTTTCTATTTAATTATTTGATTAGTGTAATTTATACATAGAGAATTGTATATAAAATTTGACTAAGTTCTTCTTCGTCTTTATAAATGCAAATATAATATGAGTTAATTATAATTAGGGATATTCTCTTTTGAATATCTTTTACATTGGTTTTCTAAATTAAAATAAATGAAAGCCTATCGTTCGTTTATTCTTTTATAATATAAATCTCCCGATAGCTGTATCTTTTCAACCCTAGCTCCATTTTCCGCGTTTCTTGTGCTCTCGTGACCGTAGCAACGAGCCCTATTCTTTAGTACTCTCTTTTAAAGCTTTTCTTTTGTTTGCTGTATTTGTTCTTAGTCGTTCTTGTTTGTTTGCTTGCTTGTATGTTTTGGGCCCGTTGTTTGTGTGACGTTAGAAGGAGCGTGATCGAAGAGTTTTGAAGATTTAGAGTTTCAAGAACAAGAGTTGAAGACTCTGAGCAGCTATTCTCTAAAAGAAAGACAAGTGTTTCCTTGATCATGCTTTTATCCTAATAATCACAATAAATATAACTTTTTCTTTATGCATGCATGTGTCCTAATTTTGATAGATCCTAATTAAGGATATGCCTAGTCTTAATGATCATTCCTTGTCAACCTGGGTTTTTACCTTTATGTTGGGTAGCTATTGCTTAGTTGCTTCAACTGATTATGGTTTGGGAATAATATATAATCATGATGACAACAATTATGATGTTACACCTGTTTTATCCATGTTCATGCTCGTTGTGTTGTTAATCATGAGATTATATGTTTTAATCGGAACATGGAGAACCACCCAGGAAAACAGTGCAACCATAATACTATATGGCTCTGGTCTTGGCTAATTAATTAGAAACTCTAGCTTGTGATGATCTTACCGAAAGGGCAAGAGGGGAGTGCGTTGGTGGGGTATGGCCCGGTCCTCTTGAGGCGTAGATATGTTCCTGGGTAAGGCGTCTTCCTCATTAGGGAGGGTTATGACCACTGCGGCCTGAAACCTTAGCGGATTGTCATAAGTTAGGGAATCTTTGTAAAGGCCTCGTAGTGAATCCCTTGCCACTCACCTCGGAAGTGTTTAAGAGGCTAGCTACCTCAGGCAAATCGGGAGACACGAATTGTGGGTAAAGTGTACAACCTCTGCAGAGTGAAAACTGATATATCAGCCGTGCTCACGGTTAAGAGCGGCTTGGACCCTCACATGATAATTGAATTTGAAGATGAATTAAATCGTGGACCATTGTTATGGTTATGGTTTGTGGACCATGTTTATGGTTCTGGTTATGCTTATGCTGTATCTTTTCTTTTTCTTTTTAAGTGGGTTTTGGTATAAATTTATACCTTAGTAATCAGGTGCTAATAAAACTTGACCAACTAAAATTGCTTATCGCAGTAAGCCAGTCAGCCTTTCCTTAATTTTGGCCTTCATGTCATATATTCCCCATCACTTGCTGAGTACCAACCATAAGTGTACTCACGCTTGTTATAATTGCTGCTCAGAGGAGAAAGTGATGTGAAGTCTTTTGAAGATGCTGCTGAGTTCTAGGCCTGCGCAACTCCCGGTCGATTGCCTGTGAAGTTTGGAGTCTTCGTTTCCAGGATAAGCTGTATGACTCTGATAATCTTTATAGTCTTTTAATTCTCTTTTCGTGATACTGTTGCTGATTATTCACTGATGAAGTCACTATATGTATAGAACTTGATCCTAGCATACATATAGTTATGCATTCGGTTTTGTCCTTAAAAACCGGGTGTGACACGGAAGCAAGAGGAAAGCTCGCGATGAGCAAGGCAATCAGGCCCCGCCCTCCAAGGTGGGTAATCTGAAGCTTGCAGAGAAGACACCTCGAGGCGGTCCAAACGCTTAGAGAAGGATCTTCTCTGGCTAGTTGCAGAAGGACTTCTTCAGGAGAAAGAGATGGTGCAATGGCGTCCTGTCGATAAGGATGAGTCTCCTTATGAACTCACCGGCGAGAGGGTGATTTTTGCTCATTTTGTTGAACTAGGATTGGCAACCCCCCTTAACTTCTTCCGTGGCCTCCTCCACTCCTATAAGTTGAAGGCTTTTCATTTGACTCTGAACTCCCTTGTTCATATTTCCATTTTCGTTCACCTTTGTGAAGAATTTCTGGGCATCCAGCCCCATTTCAATCTTTTTTGCTAGTTGTTCCAGCTGAAGCCACAGCAAGATGCCAAGTCTCCAAAACTAGTCGGCGGAGCTGGGTTCCAGCTTTGCCATAATCTTGCGGACAACTGTCTAGAGTACTCAACTTCGGGTAGTTTGTCAGGGTGGCATGCCATGTGGTTCTACATAGGGAACCACAAGCCTGGGCTGCCAGAGAGGGTCAACACCCCTCCGAAGTATGAGCCTTTTTGGGTTGAAGATCTTCCGATGGCCAACCTTATCGACATCCCCGAGCTGGTCATGAGGATCCGTGCTCTTAAGGCCAAAGGAGTCACCGGGGCGTTAGTCGCCTACTCCTTCTTCGAGCGCCGCATCCAGCCACTCCAGAGGAAGGTCACCTACGGGTATGAGTACCGTGGGACTGCGGACCCATCCCGGATGGCCAAAGATGTGCCCTCAATGGAGGAGATTATGCAGCGAGTACAGCGCATCCTTGACAAGGTGTACTCAGAGCCGTATGTTCCGAAGCTGTTCTGCTGAATGCGGTAAGTATTATTGACTAGTCGTCATGCTTAGTACTCCTCACAATGTCGTTCTAACTTGTATTATTGATGAATTTGCTAATGTAGGATGATCTAGCGTGGTTTATCTCACACCCACAATTCCTAGAGGATGATGAGCCGGCCGCCCAAGAGACGCCGAGCCCCCCTTGGGATGAGGTGGTCATGAGCCCGCCACGCCGGCAGCGCACTGCCTCTCGAAAGTGGAAAGCTGTCACATCTGCTACCAGCGACGCTGAGCAGCGTCACGATGAGAATCTTGTCAAGTTGATGATGCTTCTATCAATCTTCTTTTCTCCCTGAGTACTGATTTGTGTGAAATTTGCAAAGTTGACGCTGATAACCCCGAGCCTCCAACGCAAGGGGTTGAAAAGGAAACTAGGGAAAGAAGCCTACCACTAGGACAGGATTCACCCTTGGTAGCCAAGGAGGTTACTTCCCCTGGCCCGAAGATTATGACTGCGCCCAAGGGACTTGTCGTTCCAAGGGCAATTCATTTGAAGAAATTCTCAGGGTAAGTATCTGAGTAGTGACTTTTTTAGGCCTGTAAATGTAGCCCTGACAGATCTTGACTTATTTCTGCAGAAAATCCTCTGCCGGCGAGAGCTTGAAGAAGTCTGGCATTGAGCCTGCAAGCAGGGGTCTAAACCCTCTGCCTCATACTCAACCTGCCTCGAGTACTCTAGCCACCAAGCTAACGAAGCAGATAGATGTTGCAGTGCTGGGGGAGCCTACCCACGAGACCGCGGAACCTGCACCCATCATGACCGATGAAGCATTGATCAATGTGGGTGCGGGAGAGGACAGAGGAAAAGATCTCACGGTGGCTAATCTAGCGGCCAAGTTGCCAGCCCCTAGGTCTTAGGACCCCGGTCGAGTACAAGTATCTCCGCCCGTGCCTGCAGATGCCCCTAAGGCAGGACTTGCTGTAGCAGGTGCGACAGAGAACCCGGAGAATGAGAAGGAGGCCGGGCAGCTACAACAGAACACATGAGAAAGCCCTGGTGCTGCTGCCTCAACTTCTGAAGGTAGTTATGATGAATTTTTGATCAATGATGTTCCTGATCCAACTTTGGAGTTGGTTTTAGATCCTCTGCTACATCCGGACAAGGTGTCCTATACGATGGAGTTTGGATGTCGCTTCTTTAAGTACACCAAAGTAAGTAGTCGTATTGTTTGTAGTATAAATGTTATTGATAGCTGTACTCTGATACTGTGTCGTCTGCCGAGTAGGATGTTGTCCTGTGCTCCAAGGAGAAGTCGCAAATGTTGAGGGCCGTCGGCGATGGACTTCATTGTGCTGAGCTCCTTAAGAAGCAACTTACTGAAGCGAAGCAAAGGAACTCCCAGCTCTAGCAGCGACTTGATGACCTCATATCTTCGCATCAAAACTAGATCATGGATATCCAACAAAAGTATGATGCTTCGTTGAAAAAAAGTCAAAGAATTGGCTGCCCAAAACAAAAGTAAGTGAATCCAGCCCATCTCCAAGTTGTGGTCTTGTGTAGAATAGTCATTTGTTGTAGTCTAGCTGAGTACTTTGCCCTTTTACTTTCCGCAGAACTTAGTAGAGTAGACAAAGCCCTTATTGACTAGAAGTGTGATATACGTCACCTTTCAGATGACATGGAGCACCTTTAGCAAGCCTTTGAAAGCTTTCAAATGACTTATGCAGATCTCGCTGAAGAGCACAAGACTGTGACCAAGCAGCTGCAAGAAGCAGACAAGCATCTGGTGGCCAATATGCAGCAGATCAAGTTGTTGAACCGGGACAAGGAGCACAAGCAGAAAGAAGTCTACGAGCTTGAGACCACTGCATGGGCTTTGGTTGATGTGGTGGATCCCACCGTGAGTGGGCGTACCTTGCTAGAGCGTCTACGTGATGCTCCATGAAGTATTACTAGTTATGCGGCTGGGATAGCCAAAGTTGCCCTGGCGCATGTCTTGGCGCTTGTCAAGTCATATATCCCGACAATGGATATGAGAGTGCTTGTCGACGGTGCTGCTGCTAGTTGCACGGAGGATCAATTCAATGAGTATCATCAAGAAGTTGAACCCGTGGCTCATCAGTCGATGGAAGACTTTAGTAAGGACTTGTTCTGAATGTCTGTGTGGCAAAAACAATGATCCTATCTTGTAATATATGGTGTGTTATGCCTGTTGATATGTATAGAGTACTCTCATGGTACTTGTCAATCATAGGACTTTTTAGAAGACTCGAGAGTGTGGGTTAAGCTACATAGAGTGCAACGACTCTTGAAGTAGGCAGTAACTTGGCGTTCGGTTGTTGGCCCCGCATAGGGACTCAAGCGAATCAGGGTTTACTCGCATCGCGTGATACTCTAGATTGTATAGGTGTAAGGACCTCTTTGAAGTTCTTGTAGTGACTTAGCGCAATTGGTTCTGTTGAACCGTGTAGGCGAGTACTTGAGGTAGTCGGAACATGCACAACTAATCTTTGCCACTTTGGCCTTAGCAGCCTATGGAGAGAAGTCATGCGGAAATTACTCGTGGCGGTAGCCCTAGAGCATTTCCAGTGACATTTGCGTAGTTAACACATTGTTATTACTCGTGGCTAGAGCCCCCAAGTTCTACAGTAAGCTTGGAGACAAAAGTAGTCATTTGGGAACCAAATCAACTCCTTATGGATGAAGAAATGCTGCGCTGCAGCTGACAACTTTGAGTAGAAGTTATCTAGGGGTAGAAGCGGCATAGGTGCTCGATGTTCTAGGAGTTTAGAACCTCCTGGCTGTTAGAGTCTTGTAGTCCCCTGGTCTTGTAACTTTGGAGACAATGAAGGGCCCTTCCCATTGCAAGTTGAGCTTGTGTAGCCCGGTCTCATCTTGGATGCGACGGAGAACCATATCTCCAATACTGAAGGACCTCTGCTAAACATTGCGGTCGTGGTAGCATCGAACGCCTTGAAGGTAGTGGGCTAACTGCACTAAGGCATTGCTTCTGACTTCTTCTGCAGAATCTAGCTCTAGTCATCTTGCCTCGTCAGCCTCACCTTCTTCGTACATCTCCAATCTTGGAGATTGCCACATGATATCTGCAGGGAGAATAGTTTTGACCTGTAGATGATAAAGAAAGGTGACTGTATTGTGGCTTTGGTTGGTTGGGTGTGAAGCCCCAGATGACTAGTGGTAACTCAAAGATCCACTTGCCTCCCTTTTCGCTATTCTCGTCGTAGAGTGTCTTCTTCAACCCATCAAGAATCAAACCATTGGCACGTTCAACCTGGCCATTGGCCCACGGGTGAGCCATCGACACGTATTTGACCTCCATGGTGCTGTTTTCACATAATTCCCAGAACTCATGAGAGTGAAAATTTGATCCCAGGTCTGTGATGATAGTGTTGGGGAAGCCAACATGATGTAGAATGTCGCAAATGAAGTCGACTACTCGGTCTGCAGAGAGTTTTGTAATCTTTGTGTACTCGATCCACTTTGTAAACTTGGCGATGATCACCAACATGTGAGTAAAACCTCCTGGCTGGCACTGTTGTCAAAGGCCCAATCATGTCCGGGCCCCAGCAAGGGAACGACTAGGAAGGTGGTATGGTAATGAGGTTGTGCGCTGGGACGTGAGCTTGCTTGTCGAAGAACAGGCAGTTAGTACACCGGCGAACGAGATCTTTGGCGTCTGTCAAAGCCGTTGGCCTGTAGAACCCTAATCTGAATGCTTTCTCGACTAGTATCCTTGATGCTGCGTGATTGCTGCATGTTCTGTCATGAATCTCCTGGAGTATCTCTATGCCCTCCTTGGTGGGGACGCACTTCATGAGTACCCCAGTTCTTGATCCACGCTTGTATAGCTTGTCACCGATTAGAACATACCCTTTGCTCCGCCTGATGACGCGTGCAGCCTTGGCGCTCTTTTCGTCAACGCCAGGGGGTAGTTTTTGACCTCTGATGAAATCGATGAAGGGAACCCGCCAATCAACCTTGATCATCATGACCTCTCGACTAACTTGTTGTGGAGCCTTTTCGATGATCATTGGATCTGCTTTCTTGATGGACAGGTGGTGTAATTCATGGATGAATACTCCCGGAGGGACGACTGCTCGGTCAGAGCCCAGCTTCGAGAGTACATCCACTCCCACATTGTTGTCTCGGACCACAAGGAGATTTTCTAGGCCCGAGAACTTGTTCTCCAGTTTGCATATCTCCATGACATACATATCCATAGTGTCTTTGTTGATGTGTCACTCCTTGTTGACTTGTTGAATGACTAGCAAGGAGTCACTGTAGAAACGTAGTCGCTTGATTCCAAAGAAGACTGCTAGGTGTAGCCCATGCAGTAATGCCTCGTACTCGGCTTCATTGTTGGAGACCTCAAACAGTATCTGCAATACATATTTGAGTTGTTCGTCTTTCGGTGAGATGAATAGAACTCCTGCGCTGTCGCCTCCGAGCTTGAGGGAACCATCAAAATACATGACCTAGTGCTCTAGCACGCTGGCTGGAGCTGCAACTTGGTTTTCCCACCACTCTGCCAGGAAATCAACTAAAGCTTGTGACTTGATGGCTATGCGTGGCTTGAAGTCAATGCTGAGAGCCCCCCAGTTCTGCTGCCCACTTGGATATGCATTCAATGGCATTCCGATTGTGGAGTATATCCGCCAATGGGAAATCAGTGACAACTGAGATCTTGTATTTGTCAAAGTATAATGGCAAAGCCTCCTGGATGTGATGAGCGTAGAGAAGTTATGAATTGAAGGATAACAAACCTTAGATTCAGAAAGAACTTCGCTAACAAAATACACCGAATGCATGCCCTTCGTCGGAGAGCTCCACCACAATGGCTGTGCTGATGACGTGAGTAGTCGCGATGATGTATAATAGTAGATTCTTGCCTACCAGTGGAGCAATGAGGATGGGGGGCGACTGCAGATGATGCTTGAGGTTTGCCAGTGCCATCTCTACCTCTTCGTTCCAGTGAAACTTGTCTTGCCACTTTAGAAGCTTGAAGAAGGGTAGTCCCCATTCCCTAAGTCTTGAGATGAATCTGTTTAAGGCCGCCATGCACCCTATGAGCTTCTGGACATACTTGATAGTCTTTGGAGCCCCCATATTGGTGATGGCGGTGATCTTCTTCAGGTTCGCATAGATTCCTCGGTGACTAAAGATGAAACCGAGTAGTGTCCTTAACGGTACGCCGAAGACGCACTTAGTCGGGTTAGGCTTCCACCAGAACTTGCGCAAGCTGCCGAAGGTTTCCTCGAGGTCTGTAATGAACTCATCATGGTTTCTAGTCTTGATGATCATGTCATCCACGTAGGCTTCAACATTGCGATGTTGTTGATCAGCGAAGCACTATTGGGTGGCTCGCTGGTAGGTAGCTCATGCGTTCTTCAACCCGAAGGACATAGTTATATAAGCATATGCACCAAACGTGGTGATGAACATTGTCTTGATTTGGTCTTCTTCCTTGAGGGCAATCTTCTGGTAGCCCGAGTAGCAATCAAGGAAGGAGAGCAGAACACAGCCGACTGTGGAGTCAATGACTTGGTCGTTGCGTGGGAGCCCAAAGGGATCCTTCGGGCAATGCTTGTTGAGATTAGTGTAATCCACACACATCCTCCATTCTTTGTTATTCTTTTTCAGATTAAGTATAGGGTTAGCTAGCCACTTTGGGTGGTACACTTCTTTGATGAAGCCTGTAGCGAGTAGTTTTGCTAACTCCTTCTTGATGGCGTCCCTCTTGTCTTGAGCGAATCGGCGTAGTCGCTATTTTTTTGGGACGGCTTTGGAGTCAAAGGTTTAGGGAGTGCTCAATCAACTCCTTGGGCACCCCTGGCATATCCGCTGGTTTCCATGCGAATATATTATGGTTGGCCTAAAGGAAGCTAACGAGCATGCTTTCCGATTTGTCGCCCAGCCCTGTGCCGATTAGGGCTGTCTTGGATGGATCGCCCTCCTGCAGGTGGATGGCCTTCACGTTGACGTCGCTGGTGGGTTTCACCAAGGACTGGCATGACTTGGTAGTCGGAATCACCATCTCAGACTGAGGGAGCTGTTGTGCGGCCACGAAGACTTCGGTGGAAGCATCTAGCACACGGGTAATTGAGGCACACTCAATTGCCTCTTGGTCGCAGTCATACGACCTCTTCATGTCACCGTGGAACATGAGTACCCCTGTCTTTCCTGACATCTTGAGGAGCAGGTAGACGTAGTGGGGCACGGCCATGAATTTGGCTAGAGCAGGCCTTCCAAGGATGGTGTGGTAGGATGACTCGAAGATCGCCACCTCGAACTTGACGTACTCGGTGCTATAGTTTTCCTTGGTCCTGAAGGTGACTGGTAGGGTCACCGAGCCGATCGGTGTGGCTGAGTTCCCTGGGATGATGCCGTAGAACTGCGTCTTGCTGGGGTGAGCATGTTGGTGATGTCTAGCCCCATCTTCTTCAAAGTACTCGCGAAGAGCAGGTTGAGGCCGCTCCCACCGTCGATGATTACTCGTGTGAGTTGGGAGCCTGCCACTATAGGTTCCTGTACGAGCGGGAATTTTTCCGGCTTGGAAAAGTTGGGAGAAGCTGTGCCTCAAGGGTCGCTGTATGGTCGGCCCGATCGCCATGATCTCGTGCAGGGTGAGCTTCTGTGCTCGCTTGGTGGAGAAGTTGGAGTCACCACCGAAGATGATGTTGATGACGTTCACAGGGTGTTCATAACCCTGTGCCTCCGACTTGTCCCCCTCGTTGTCCTCCTTGTCCTTCTTCATTCCGTCTTGATCGGGAAGAGGCATGTTCAAGGACTTGCGGAGGCTGATGCACTCGAAAAGAGTGTGCTTGGACTTCGGGTGTTGGTTTCCCGACTTCTTGCCTCGCGGGTAGCGGTCCATAGTCGCGATGAGATTGTCAGACTTGCACTTTCGAGAAGATCTCGAGTAGTCCCGCTGGCCCTTGTCATTGTCACGATGGTTGTCATTGTTTCACTTGCCCCCTTTGTTGTCACGCTTGGGGTAGCGGTCACGCTTCTGGTCTTCCTGGTCTGCCCATCGCTGCATCATGTCGTGGAGTTCCATGATGGTCTTGGGGTGGTTGCATCCAAAGTCGAGGTAGTGGTGCCGCTGGGCGAAGCCGTTTTGGAAGCAGTCGATGACGTCCTCGGCAGAGATGTTGGCGATGGTGGCGCGGGTGTCAAAGAAACGCCTGGTGCAAGACCTCAAGATCTCGTTCCGCTCCTGCTTGCATTGAGACAAGTCATGGCGAGTACCTGCTTGAAGCATGGAGCCCTGGGAAGTTTTCGACGAAGACCCGCTTCAAGTCTTCCCAGGAGTCGATGGAGTCTGGCTTGAGGCTTTCGAGCCAGGCAAGTGGTGCGAGTTCCAAGACCATGGGAAAGTTTATGGCCTTGGTGGTGTTGGAGCTGCCTGCGATTTCAATAGCTGTTGAGTAGCGACACAGCCATTGTTGTGCGTCTTGCTTCCGTTGTACTTGGTGATGGCGACCGGCTTGAACACTATTGGGTGTTGGGAGATCATTTGAGTGAACGCTGGAAACCGGTCACTGTCATCGCGGTTGCGAAATCCCCGACCGCGCTCCTGACGTATCAAGTCGATGATGTTCCGAGCGTCATGGTTGTCGTTGATGACCTCTCGCAAGCAGTGTGGACCTAATCACTAAACAGTAGTCATTTGGTCACCCCTCGAGTAGTGAGTAGGCAGTGTACATGTCGTGTAAACGATGTGTACACAGGCTACATGGTTTGTACAACAGAAATAAAATTCATATATTTATGCAAGTGAATTTCGGAAAATCTAATATTTTAATAGCCAAACATTACAAATTACCAAGCTTAACTGTTAAATAGACCAAATATGTAATCATATGCTCCTTATCAACTGATCATTCTTATGTTATGTGACAAATCACAGTTTACAAATAACAAATGTCATACCATTTATAAAATAAGGCATAGTTGACACTTCTCTATTGCCTAAATGTTGTTTTAAATGGTCTACTCGTCGTGTAAAACTGTGTAGTTGCCTTTTTTTACATCGTGTAGGCTATGTAACACTATTTTTTATCGTGTAAACAATTGGACAATGTAATCATTGTTTAGGCCCTAAACTGCATGATAGCTTATTGAGTAGCGTGTACACGACGTGTACACGGGTTACACGGCCGTTTACAGCAACATTGCTCGCAAGTCACGGTGGCCTTGGCCTCTCGGAGGATGGTTTCCGCCTCGTGGTCTTGCGAGTTGTTGGTTGCCTTGTCCTTGTGGGGGTTGATGAACCTCCTGGTTGCCTCGGCCGCCCGCGAACTATTGGACCTCCTGGTGGCCGCGGCCGCCCTGGCGGTCATTGTCCCTTCTAGGATTGGCTCTACCTCCCGTGTACGATTAGCCTGAGGGGCGACACTCGCACTCCTCGAGTGGCTGTGATGTACGGATGACATGGGGTTTTGCTAGTCCAGCTAGATGAGCACGTGTTGAGCCAGCTGGATCACCCATTGTGTCTCCGGGTTTTAGGGTAGTTGTTGGAGCAGAATCGCGGCTTCCGTGATATTTCTGAATGGGGTAGCATACTCGCGGTCGGCGGCTACCGTGAAAGCACCGTTGAAGTTGCGCTGGGGGCGTTGTCGGGTGTGGGCCTCTGTGTTCTGCCTGTGCTTGGGTCGCTTGGCGTTCTTCGCCCTACGCGCCCTCCTGAGCTCCTCATCTTCATCTTGAGGGGTGTTCGCTGTGTTTTCATTGCCGGAGATGTCCACGAGTAATTCATTATCATATTCTCTTCTGGGTTCATCATCTTCTACATGGTCATGGATCGAAGCCATGCAGACTTGGCGCTCTGGTGAGTACTCGCTAGAGCTGGAGCTATAGTCAACAAACATGGTGCGACCCTCTCCCTCGGTGATGGAGGCGAGGGGCCTGCCCTCCTGGTAAGGAAGCTCTTGGATGTAGGCCCCAAGGCGGGTGCTGTCATTGAGTAGCTCTGAGGGCTCCATGCCCTTCCAGTACACGAACGAGCCCTGCGGTGTAGATGTGATCGTCAGACCCAGATGACTACCCGTAGAAGGGTCAGAGTCGTCATCTGAATCTGAGTACTTGTCGAAGATGAGAGCCTCCAGACAGGTGGTGCAATCCCCCTCTCCGATCTTGAGAAGGCAATCCAAGTCCTTCTCCAATGTAGAGAGGGTTTCGAATCGCATGGCCTCTTGGTAAATAGTGGCCGCGTTGCCTATCCCGAACGGGAGTTGGGTACATGGATCCTCAGACTGAATCAGATCTAGTATGAGGAGTCCTGGTGCAGCACGAGTTGAAGTTGCGTCGAAAAATGGACTGATCTCCCTCTCTAGGTCAGGGAGCAGCATCTCACAAGGGTAGTCGATGGACTCGTTGAGATCGTTGCGTGAAGTTGCCGCTGGAGTCTCCAGCTTTGAGTTGTCGATGAGGCATCGACGAAAGCTGCCTCCGCCATTAGTGACGCAGGCCCACGAGCCAAAGATGAAAGTTGTGCCCTCGTCGAGCACGACACTAGTGAAGTTGAATGTTGCCATCGAGTTCTCCTGGGGATTGTTGATGATCACCCCTACCTGGCGTGTCAGCTGTCGGTGTTTTACTGCCAAGCCCATCGAGGGATACCCCCGAGGTGGTAGGTTGTAGGTAGGGTGTCACCGAGATCTGAAACTCGAAGGTGCAAGGAACACAAAATTTTAGACAGGTTCGGGCCGCTGAGAGCATAATACCCTAAGTTCTGTGTGGTGGTTTGTATTGACTTAGATATGAATTAGTTTGGAGGGGGTCCCTACCCGTCCTTATATAGTCTGGGGGAACTGGGTTATAGATATCCTAGCCAGATACAAGCTCAGGAGTCCTAACCGAGTACTACTCAGATAGTTTCCTTCTGTTTCGACTAATCCTACTCGTGGCTGAGTAGCCTACAGCAGCTATAAGGTATGTGACATGCCCCATCCCTTATTGTAGAAAGTCTATGCCATGTGCGTAGTCTGACAGAAGCTCTAGAAGGGTTTGGGCTAAAGTGCCTTTAGCACCGATTGAACTGACGGTCAAAAAGGAGGCGTCTGTGCATTGGTACTTCAATGTTGCAGAACGGTTTTTGGACTTGGAGATGTCTGCTTCAGTAAAAGTCATCAGCACCGGTTGAAATGATGGTGCATCAGTTGAAGGCGTCGGTGCAGTGATGCAAGCAAAAGAAGATGTGGCAGAAAGGAGATCAATAGCTAGCATGCAACTTCAGATGATCGGTTAAACTGATGGTGGCGACCGGTTTAACTGACGCTTTAAGCTTATCAAAAAAATATGCAACGGCTAGGAGTGGATCTCTAGCCTATATAAGGCGTCATCCCGGATCATTTGAGGTGGCTAGAGTTCGTGTGAAGCACCCATACTCCAAAGGAGTTCTCCAAGCCATCCAAGAGCTCATTGATCAAATCCTTAGGTTTAGCACAAGTTTTGTGAGTGAGAGTGTTAGGTTACCTCTAGTTAGAGTGAGAGAGCAAGGTGTTGCTGCCTTGTGCATGGTTCTAGAGTGAACCACCACTGTAATCTTGGTGTGCCAGCCACTTAGAGTGTGTGTGGCTTGTCGGCAAGTTTTCGATCCTCTGGCTTGGTGGGAGCGGCAACGACAGCTTTGCGCGGGGACGAGGAGACCCCTCCTACGTGGGAAGCTCTGTAGTGAAGGCGGCATCAAGGTAACCGGGGGACTTGGCGTGAGCCTTAGTGGCTGAGCTTTTATGGCAAGTCAAGGGGAGTCCCGGAAGAGACTTGGTGACCGGAAAGCGATACTCTTTGTGAGTGCTTTAACAACGTGGATTAGGGGTAGATTAGTACCCACCGATACCACGAGATAAATCCTAACGTCAAGAGTTTGTTTCCTCTCATCCCCTCCTTTATATTTCCATATTTTATACTTGCAACTTGTTTACCTTTAATTTCTTAGTGTAGTATCTCGCAAAACTTGTTTTGGGATGAGGGTTTCACACTAGATGAACCTTAGTTGCACATCTAGATAGTTTGCTTAGTTTAAGTTTTGTGCAAACTAGACGGAGAGCATAGGTTAAGATTTTAAGTTGGCTAATTCACCCCCTCCCCCTCTTAGGCTACGACACCGATTCCTTTCAGAAAAAATTCAGAGAAGATGCAATATTAATTATCGTCGTTGAGAGGTTGACCAGCCATGAGGCTAATTTGGTCCTCGACTCCTTCTAGGCCTTCCGTTTACAAATATCCATGCTAGCGCAATTGCTGTTACTGGATTGGCCTGGCGTGCCTTGAGCTTCTGGTGGAAGAAAGACATGGATAGATGGATTGCAATGTAGAGCAGCACAGCAGCGGCATAAGCACCGAGGAGGCCGATCATATCAATTATGACTGCGGTGTGCTTGGCTCGGATTAACTTGGGCCGATCCTTGTCTTTCAATCTCGTGTTCTGATCCCTGTCTCTTGTTTCCTCGGAGTCCAATTTTGCCGAGTGTTGCCGCTGTTCTAGTAGTAGCAGCGCCATGACGACAACGGAAGCTGCAAAGGAAGTGGAATTGCTGTAAAATAAGATGTGATACCGGCGGTTGTTGTTGATGTCACGCAAGACTGGGTGAACTGCAATGGGTTCTTGTTTCTTGCGTTCGAATGCTGGTGGCTTGCAATGGGGTGTTTGCAAGCGTGCATAGTGTGTGTATGTGTGTGTGAGTTGAGAGATGAAAAGAGGCCCAACTCCTCTTTTTCCAGTCCTGTGGGCTGGGTTACAATTAAGAATAAGGGGTGCCTCACCCCGGGGTTAACATCCCGGTGAGGAGGTCGGGAGCTCTATACGTGTCCTAGCTAAAGCCTCCTGGTGGTTGCGCTTCGTTGCGTCGTGATGCCTGGCCCATCGGGTCAGCGGCGTTGTCCGGCGTGGCAGGTCCCACTAGCCCGCCGCGCCCCCCTCCCCCGCCCTAGGCCTAATGGCGGAGGGCGACATGTTTCCATCTATCCCATCACCTTGACGGGATGGGTGTAGACGGCGTTGGTGCTGATCCGCGGCGTAATGATGGTCCGGCTGACCAGGGGTGCACGGACCGGAGGTCCGTAGATGGTGCCTCTATCCTGTTTGTCAAATAGTGCGCTGAGCGCGCGTGCGCGTCACATCGGTCTGGTGCATTTAATACTCTCCATCATGATTGTTGTAGCAGATCGAATTAATTGTTGCTGTTTATGTAGCAGAAAACTATTGTCATAGCGTATACTAGGTGATTGCCCATGCGTTGTTATGAGAAATATATTGTTTTTAATGAACAAACAGATCAACGAACGGGGTAAAATTTATTTTGTCGCTGTTGAAATACCGATTCAAATTCCGTAAAGTTACGTGAGCACACTAAAATCCTTATGGTGCTTACTGGTACATGGACTTCGCTGTGCTGAGAAAGAACGACATAATACTCTGAATATATTTGGAACTTATAGCGCAAGGGGCCAACTTCAGTTGGTGCAAATCCAACTCTCAAGAAGTCGTATGACTGTCCTTCCACCAACATAGTGTTATAAATAATAGACTGGTCGCGACCGTACGCCACGGCTTCCATCTTAGTTCCCTGTAGAGTTGTCAGAAATCAGCTAGCAAGTTTCCTTGGGAATTCAGTATAAACTGATACAATTATAGACAATCATATAAGTGCACCTCCTCATCCACTAAAATAACCCGCATGTAATTGTGCACACCATCATTACGTATGTTATCTTTCCAGAACACCATGCAGCTTACATCCCGCCGCCTAAATAAGTGTTCCCTTTCAATCTCATGGAACATAACCCATCTGCAAATCGCTCATATAGTAATATAGTAATATAGTAACAAGCAACAATTGGGTATCGTTATGTGAGAGAAATTTGCACGATAAGATATGATCAAAAGTAACCTGTATTCTCGGTTATAATATGGATATTGCTCATTCAACCTCGGCAATGGTGCTGTGGCGTACACCCTTTTCCTCAACAAAGATTGGTAGGCGGAACCCATCACGTCAGGTAGTAATCTTGTTATGCACCTATGTGAAGATCGAACAAATAACCCTTCGTTAGTTACTATGATGACTTAATTTAATTAAGTGGACTAACGTGACGGGCATGCTAATATTACTAATTTGGTAGTATAAATCGTAAGTTACAAAGACTGAAAATTAAGATTGGCACGCAGATGATAAGTTAACTGCAATTCCTTCAGCCGGCAAACGCGCTTCCCATGGCGTTGCCCCCACGCTAATGACAGAGCAGCGCACAGGCAGCAGTGGTGACAATACATCTCTACTACAAATGACGCAGTGGTGACAATACATCTCCTCGCATATACCTCTTGTCGATGCTTGTTCAGTGCATCCTGATGCTCTGCTGTCATGCCACTCGCATGTTTCCTCTCCCTCTGTCTTTTCAACTCTTTACCATCAAGACACGTCGATGCCTGAGTACCTGCAAAAGGTTGTTGAACCTTGTCAACACACACCCCGGAGATGCAACTAACAACACGAGATCACTAAAAAGTTAGACATTATCATGGGTATTCGTTACATCCCCAAATGGTACCCTACCACATCCTTTTATCATTTGACTCCATGAATAACAAACTGCAACCATATTAGTTGCACACCAATGTACGTGAGACATGATTTCCGATGAAACAAAAATGCTATATTTACGAAAGCAACAAACCTGGAATGAGCACACCAAGGAGTTGTGGGAGGAAGATGGACAACATGCGCCAGTCGTAGCAACGCCCTCCCCGTTAGTCCTACTTTATGGTCTAGTGCATTAGGGTTTTGCGAAAAGTCTCAGCGACAACGGGAGACCGCTGCCAGCACTGGAAGCCGGCTGGCAGGGTTTTGCATTAGGGTTCTGGGAAGTGCAACCAAAGACGGACTCCGCGGGGCTGAAAAGCTAAGGTTAGATCTGCAAAAGACCATGGGTGAGGCTGGACTGAAAAGATCTAATAAATTTAGGAAGTTTTCCGCAGAAATCGCAAGAGTCAAGAAAAATATCAGAATAACACTGTTTTTCAAAGGCTACATAAAAAAAACTCTGGCTCCTCCCCATGGCTGGCAAACAGGAGCTTGCTGCCAGCTAAAACTCTGGCGATTTAGGGCATAGTACAGCTGGAAAAGTGGTGAAAAAGAGAGAGGAGGTTGAGGGCGTTCCGTTTTATACCTTACTCACCGCGGAGCGGAGATGTACCTTGGCGGTCGGAATTCGGACGGCAAGGTGGTGGCGGTGAGCGAGACAACGGGTGGTGGCACTGGTCTGGGCAGCGGAGCGATAGTTGTGTTCCCGATCGGGCAAAGCCCTAGACCGAGCTGCCTTCAAGGGACGGTAGCGCTCGACCAAATTCCTCGACCAGAGTGTTGAGGACGACACCGGTTGAGGTGCGTGGGGACGGCGACCGCAACTGCTCGCCGAGGTTCGACGACGAGTGACAGGCGCGTTCCAGGAGGATGAAAAGCACTGGACCAGTCGTCCTGTGAAGGGCTGCAGCGCTCGAACCGAACCCTAGCGACCAGAGCGCTGTTACCCGCGGCGTTGAACTCGGAAGGCGCAGTCCGGGGGCGCGGCGGTTGTTTTGCCCGAGCGAGGATCGCTACTTATCAAGTGGCTCAAAAAATTGATAGCGGCAGGACGATGCATGGGAGGGGGTCCGTCGCCCTCTCATAAATATTAGTACTAGAAATTATTTGAAAAAGAAAACGATACAAAAGATCTGCTAGAGCACTATTTTACACCAACACTCCTAATATAGTAGTTGGATTAGAGCTACTACTTGAGATGCTCCGCTCCATGCCTGGTACAATATAGGCGGTGCCCATCCGGTGTTCAAAATTTCCAAAGCAACTTGGTTGCGGATACATTAGTTAGAGAGAATTGCTAATTTAGGGACCTGAAATCGGCCAATGTACTGTAGGAAAATCCTTTGGCACCCCTATTCTTTCCATGTCCCGCGAGCTAGGCTTCACAGGAACACCTTGTCGTGTACACTCAGCACTCACCTACCTCAAATGGATAACATTCAGATCCTGTTTGGATGTAGATATTGAGACATAGAATTTGGAATTGGTAGTATGCATCTAATATCTGTGGTTTAGATGATTTTGAAATTGGTATTGAAAATCTCCTCCCGTACCAAATGGTATGTTTGGTATTGGGCACCCCATCCCACCCTCTCCCACAATTCCTTCCCTTCTCCCTCCGTATTCAGCAGAATCTCTCTCTCCCAATGTGCCGCCCCTCTGAGGCTCCGATGGTGTGCACGGTGCTGCCCCTCCAACGACCGGCCGGCCGCTGCTCCCCGCGCCGCCCCGCCCCTCCGACGCCGGCCGCGTGTCGCTCCCCGCGCCGCGCTACCCCTCCGAGGCAGGCCGCGCGCCGCTTCTCATGTCGTCCTGCACCTCGGCCGTTGGCCGCGCATTGCTCCCCACGCCGCCACGCCCCTTCGACGGCGGTCGCCCGCGCTGCCCACGCCGCCCCGCACCACCCTATTCCTCCGCCGCCCACTGCTCCCTGCGCCGCCCCACCCAGCCACTGGCGGGCCGCCTGCTTCTCCCGCGCTGCCCCGCCCCTCCGCCGCTGGGGCCGGCTGCTGCTCCCGCGACGCGCCACCCCTCCGCCACTGGCAGGCCGCTTGCTGCTCCGGCGCCGCGCCACCCCTCTGCAGCGTGAGGAGGGGATGAAGATGGATAGGCTGGAGCTTGTTGGATTCCATCTCTATTTCAGGTACATTCAAACAGTCATTTTGATATTATAACCCATTTCTAATACGAACCTGATTTGGTATTGAACCCAATTCCATCAATATTGATATCCAAACGGACCCTCGTATATCTTATCTCTGTACTTTGCCTAGCTACAATTATGGATAAAATATATCCTTTATTCATTGTGGTAAAAAAATTAAATAAAACAAAACAGGTTTTACATGTTATTACTTGTGCGTGAAACACACCGATTATTATTGCACGGAAGAGTAAAACAAAAGAAAACAAGCACACAACACACATGTTTCACCGTTTTCCTTTGAAGGAGTGAATCCACACCGCGTGTTCAGTTTCAAGCCTTGTTGGAATCAGCAGGTGCTTGTCCTTTCTCTATGTCCCCGGGTTTAGACGACTTAGCAGCGGCCTTCGGATCATCCTTTCTCTTCTGCTCGGCTGCAGGCTGGCGGCTACCGTTTTCGAAGCCGACGCCGTGCCTTGTGGTGGGGAAGATCATGAAGACGAAGCTGGACAGGAGGGCCAGCCCCAGCGGCGCGTTCCTCAGCAGCTCCTTGACGTTCGTCTCGGTGTCCAGGTGCGGGAAGAAGCACTTCTGGAGCCCGACGTCGCCCATGGCGATGGAGAGGAACACAATGGCCGTGAAGAAGGCGTGCACCCAGTCCAGCGTCTTGAGGCGCCGCTCCACGAGGTCCTTCTTGAGGACCCTGAGCAGCCGCCGCTCCTCCGCCTGGGACAGGGCGAAGACCTTGAGCCGCCCCGGGAGGGCCACGCCGTAGTAGATCCTGTTGTCGTGGACGATGCTGTCGGTGAAGGTGAGGAAGATGCAGGCGGCGGTGAGGAAGCCGACGAGCAGCGCGCTGAGCCACTTGTTGGTGGTGTAGCAGGTGCCCTGGTTGGTGAAGGAGGCCGACAGCGTCTGGAACACCAGCACCGCGCCCGACGGCAGCAGCTTCGCCAGGTTCGCCGACACCGACAGCACCTTCTCGGCGGCCACGTTCCCCTTGTTGTCTCTGTCATCGCGATCGCGTAGTATAGGTACAATGTTACTGCTGGCGTTGTTGGGGTCGTCTGTTTTGGTGGTGGTCTGCGAGTTCACCAGCTTATTGCCGGTTCCCTCGCTGCTGTGAGTTGGTGGGGTGGGGTCTGAGGTCGCAATGGCGGCTCGCTCATTGTTGCTTGTCTCCTGCGGATTTTCTCCTGGACCTGCTGGGCTTACGGTGGCGTTGCTTGGCATCGTTTCTTTGTGTGAGAACAGTAGGTGATGACTGATCCATGCATGTTGTTGCTGCTTATATAGGCCATTGTCAGAGCATATATACCTTGAGTAGAGACTAGAGAGCGCTAATTCGTACCGTGCGACGATGATATTCTTAATGCGGTGGAGCATATATGATGGCCCATAACTAAAGCTTGTATTCGATTACCCGTACCAATTAAGCTGCATGGAATAATTGTCCTTTCTCTCCGATCCTTTTGTCACTCGGAAGAAATAATATTGCTTTTTTATATAAAATTATCACTTGCAAGAAGGCTGAACCCTTCGCTCGGTGTGGTTAATTATTGCTCGTGTATATAGGTGTCATTTGGCCTGAGTAATAGAGTGGTTAATCATCATTATTACCTTGATCAACTACTACCTCGTCCCTCACAAGCCAATAATTAGTATAACCATGAGGAATGGAGTCACCCTACTAAATTTCACACGAAAGACTCATGATGGACTTTCTCATCTAGGATGAGGTGGTTGCTCAAACCAAACACCACCGTAGTCAATCGTTTTTACAAAAAAGAAAAAATACTACCCTTTTTTTTTCTAGGGACGTCCAAAAAATGAGGCCCGCTTGCACGAATACGAGGCTGTTACTCAGTTACTGTAGTTTTCGAACACCTCTACATGAACTGCTGAGATGATTTGGACAAGCGTTAGTAGAAATCATGCGTCGGTTAAACCGACGACATCAGGAATCAACGGGTCGGTGCATTGAGAAATTGCAACCACGATCAAGTGCAGAAAAACCAGTAGCACCGGTTGAACCGACGATACTAATAGAGGTGTCGATGCTTTGGTCATTTAGTGTGCCCGAGAGGTTTTTGGAGTTGGAGATGGCTGCCTCAACAATGTCTCCAGCACCGGTAAAACCACCACTCGTTGGTGTATTGCGTCGGTGCAATGCTATCAGCAAAGAAGGCAGTTAGGGTTCAACGGCTAGCATGCAGGTTCAGTGCGACCGGTTGAACCGACGCTGATGACCAGATCAACCGACACTTTAAACCTTTCATGGAAAAAGCAAGTAACAGCTATGAGTCTATCTCTAGCTTATATAAGGAGTTCCCGGGTCATTTGACGCCGCTGGAGTTCAAGAGAAGCACTTAGACATTGAAGAAGACCTCCAAGCCATCTATAGAGCTAATTGATCACATCCATAGGCTTTAGCACATGCTTTGAGAGTGTTAGTGCTAGGTTAGGCCTAGAGAGAGAGTGAAAGAGCAATTTGTTGCTGTCTTGTGCATGGTTCTAGATTGAACCACCACTGTAATCGTGGTGTGCCGGCCTCTTGGAGTCTTGATGGCTCGCCGGCAAGCTATCGACCCTCCAGCTTGGTGTGGAGCGGCGACGACGGCTTTGTACGTGGGACGAGGAGACCCCTCATTCATGGGAAGCTCCGTAGAGAAGATGGCGTCAAGGTGATTGGGGCAAGAGGTGGTGAGCATTGCCTTTGTGGCAAGGTGTGGTCTTCAGCTATTTGGCTTGAGCCTTAGCGGCGAGACCAAGCTCTTGAACGGAAGAGACTTGGTGACCGGGAGCGTACCTTGGTGGAGCTCTAATATGGACTAGGGATGGCTTTAGCCCACCAATACCACGGCAAAAAAAATTGATGTGCCAACTTTGCATTTCCCTAAACCGCTCCTTTACGTTTCCAAATTTCATACTTGCAACTTGTGTGCCTTTATTTTCTTAGAAATCACTATAAAAAATTATTTGTAGCAATACCCTATTTTTTTTCCAGGGGTGGGTGATGGCGTCAGCCGCTCTTGAAAATGCATATTTAGGGGCGGAAATCACCCGCCCCTGAAAATGCTGATAACAATCTAGGTGCCACTCTTCTTCCTCCTCCCGACAGCACAATGTTTGCTCAGACGAGGTGCTGCCTGAAAATCCAAAAAAGGCAAAAGTGGAGGGAAGGTTTTAAACTTGATTTCCTTCGAGTTGGGGGCTCTAGGTGGTAAGTTGATGCTAATCTCATATCTTTTCTAAGTTTTTTGATAGTTTTAAGGCTCAATGTAACACCCTAATTTTCAAATTAGAAAAATCTAAATAAATTTTGCTAGATTCTTTTCCAAATCTATAAGGTTTTTATTCAATTATTTTGATTTTAGAGCATTTACCGTGAATTAACAGTAATTTACTTAACCTTAAAATGAAATATAAGGAAATATAGGTCTTGTGCATTTCATGCCGTATTGCATTGTTTCATTGCTTGTCTTCCATTTGAATTTAAATTTCAAATTCAAATTCCAATATATTTGAATGCAATTCCTTTTCTCTCTCTTTTTCTCCACTTGGCCTGCCCCAACACCACCCTTCCCTCTTTTTTCTTTTTCTTCCTGCAAGGCCCAGCCCAACAGCCATTTTTTCTTCCACGTGGCCCAGCCCAGCCGGCCTTTCTCCTCTCCTTTCTTTTTCCTCCCACACGGCCCGGCCCAGCCTGGTCCGCTTCCCCTTTCCCCCGGCCCGACGGCCCACACGCATGCCAGCTCTCTCCTCCCCTTCTCTCTCTCGCTGACAGGCGGGGCCCGCCTGTCGGGGTCGTCCCCGACCTCGAGCCAGACTGGGGCTCGAGTCCGAGTCCGGCCAAGGCACGGCACGGCCTCCGCCGCACGGTGTCCCGAGCCCGCACGCCGTGGCCCTCGGCCGCCCTATAAAGCCGCCGCCCCGCGCCCTTGAGTCCACAGCACCCGCAACCGCCGCCTCTTGCTTCGCAAACCCTAGCTGCACCGCTGCCTTCACCGCCGCACCTCGGTCGCCGTCGCTGTTGCCACCTCCCTGCTCCTCTGTTGCCGCGAGCCGCCGCCGGTGGTCCGCCTTGGGGTAAGGAGCGTCGCCGGCCGGTTTTCCCCCCTTTTCCCCACCTTCCCGCGCGCACGATTGCTCGCCGTCGCCGCCGTGCTGCGCCTCGCCATTGTCCGTCTTCCTCGGCCCCCGGCGCCTCATCCCAACCCCCTAAACTCGTTCCCCTCCTCACTCTCTTTCTCCCAGGCCAAACTCGAGTCGAAACCGTGGCCGGAGTCGCGTTTACGCGATTTCCCAACGAGCCGTCGCCGCCCGTGCCACCTCAACCCCGCACAGCCGTCCGACCTAGATCTGATGGTCTAGATCTAATCTAGACCGGAGTCAAATAACCTGATACAAGTCAACCCTAGGATATTTTGCACTTTAGCCCCTGAGTTCTATCAAAATCAACCCGCAGTTCATGGCAGTTCAAAAGTATTCACGAATAGATCCTTTTTCTTCTGTTTAAGCCCCTATATTTTACTAAAATAGAACCCACCGTCCCTAACCCCTCTGTTTTTCAATCTAACCCCTAGATTTAAGGTTTAATTATGTTTTAGCCCTCAGTTTCTTTGTTCAGAGCTCTTCTAGTTTCAAATCTTTTGCAAATAAGCCCCTGGAATCATGTTTTAACCAACTTCTCCGTTTTAACTCTGTTTTCATCGATTCTCACGCTCACCCGACCCTTGCGACGTATACAGTAGTTTTATAATATAGTTTTGCTCTGTTTATATTGTTTGGTGTGCTATTTCTTATTTATTGTACTTATTTATTTGTATGTACTTGTGTGTTACGATAGACGGTGCTTAATTCGAGGGTTCGCAAGAGCAAGGCTGTGAAGACATTCCTGAGCAACAGTAGTACTTCGATGAAGGCAAGTGGTCCTTGATCATATTCCAGTCCTAATAACTTTCTAAATACACATAGTTACTTTATATGCATGCATGTTTCTATAATATGATGGATCCCAAACTAAGGATGTGTCTAGTTTCTTTTAAACTTTTTTGAGTAAACCTGGGTTGTTATATGTTGTAGCTACGCTAGTTGGTTTTACTTAGACTTTAGTTGGATAACCTGAAAAACACGCTACACTTGTTTAACTTCATGTTCTGGAATACTTTATTGGTAAAATTGAGATTATTGCGTTAATTGGAATATGGAGAACCACCTAGGAAAATAGTGCAACCACAATACTACATGGCTTTGGTCTTAACTAATTAATTAGAAACTTTAGCTTGTAATGGTCTTACCGAAAGGGCAAGAGGGGAGTGCGTTGATGGGGTATAGCTCGGTTCTCTTGAGTCGTAGATATGATTCTGGTTAAGTCGTCTTCCTCATTAGGGAGGGTTATGACCACTGCGGCCTGAAACCTTAGCAGACCGTTGCAGGTTAGGAAATCTTTGTAAAGGCCTCGTAATGAATCCCTGCTACTCTCCTCGGAAGTGTTTAAGGGCCTTGCAAACCCGGGCATTAAGGAAAACACGAGTTGTGGGTAAAGTGTACAACCTCTGCAGAGTGAGAACTGATATATCAATCATACTCACGGTTAAGAGCGGCTTGGACATTCATATGATAATTGAACTTAAAGATGACCTAAATTGATGTTCTTTATTTATTATTATTATCTTATCTCTTTATTTTATTTAAGAGTTGGTATATACTTACATTTAGATAATGCTTGCTAAATAAAACTTGGTCAACTAAAAATACTTATCACAGTTAAACCATGTCAGCTTTTCTTTGATTTTGGCCTTGCATGTCATATAATTTACTCCACTTGCTGAGTACCAACCATAAGTGTACTCACGTTTGCTTTATTAAAACTAATGCTGCTCAGAACAAGAAAATTGTCTGGAGTTCCCTGAAGATTTCGAGGAGTTCTAGGCGTATGTCTCCCAGTCATTTGCTTGTGAAGTTGAAGTCCGCTGCTAGTTATAAACGTTTATTTATTCGCTTAAGATTAAGACTTTCAGTCATATAAGAAAGTACTATGATACTCTCTTTCGTTATGATATTGTTTTGGGTATACACTTGTATCGTCTATCATATATGCGGAACTTGTTCCTAGCGCACATATAAGATGCATTCGGTTCCTTTTTTAAAACCGGGTGTGACATAAATGGTATCAGAGCAGTGTTGACTGTAGGACGTTAGACTAGTTAGTATTGGTCAAATTTTAAGGCTTAACTTGCTTAGTAGCCTAGCTTCTGCTTGCTTGCCTTTAAAAATTGCTTATTCTTTGATTGTATTACTATTATCTCCTCCTTGACTTCATACTTGCCTCTCAAGTGTCTTGATGTTTTCCAAACTCATTCTTGCTTTAAGATCACCCATAGTATTTTCTAAATATCCTCTATCTTGCACTATCCTCGCATTTGCTACAGATGGCCAGAACCAGGTAGACTGCCCGCAAGAGCACCCGTGGACCGCCTGATCCGATCCAGCATCCTTAGGAGGTGCCCGAATAGGAGGAGCTCGAACAGGCAGAGGACTTGCCCGAGTTCGTGGTGGTCGATAACACTGATGACGACTACTACGGCTACTACGGAGGAGGCTGGGTGGACACTGACACTGAGGAGGAGCCCATGGAGCTGTCTGAGGACCACCTAGACGCTGCAAACGATAGCAATGAGGACATTGAAGGAGGAGACGGTGCCGATCCAGGTGCCGCAGGAGGAGACAACACTGAAGATGGTGATGATGACCCAGCTGCACCCGATGGTGGTGACGAGGACCCAGAGGATGATCTAAAGATGGTGATGATGACCCAACTACACCCGATGGTGGTGACGAGGACCTAGAGGATGATCTAGAGCCAGCCGACGCAGCAGACCAACCGCCACCAGAGCCCCACTATGAGAAGCAAATACATCGCCTGGACTTTGTTGAAGGTCCATTCCTTGCACTTCTCTGGAGGGTCATGCAGAGAATTGGCTTCCCACTAATGCCATGTTATGAAGCCTGCTTGTACAAGAATGCTCAGCAGGAGGAGGAGTGGTTAGTGGCAGTGGTGATCAGTGTTCTGGATGAGAGGTATGACAGCCGGATGGAGTACTACAAGCACTTTGATGATGTGCCCAGGAGGACTTTGGATGCAGGGACCAGCGAAACTGCCAGAAGAGCTCCCTACTATCTCTGCTATGCTTATCGGGATGAGCTCTAGGGCACCGAGTTTCAGCAGTTCCCACGCCGCATGAAGGGTGCCACCAGTGTGCAGATTCCTGCCCCACCCTCTGGGGAAGGAAGTTTGCTCATGGACACCACGCAGGAGTTGGTTGCCGCTCTCAGCACTGACTTGGATGCTGCCAGAGCAGAGATCTAGGAGGTCAAGAGGAAGTTGAGGAAGACGATCAGGGAGAAGGTGATTCTGGAAGCTTAGCTGAGGAGAGATCTGGAGTTACCCCCGGAGTACGACCGCGACATGTCCATCGAATACTTGCCAGAGTCACCTCCCTGCAAGCGCGTTCACTACGGAGAGCCTGGCTATCACACCTGCTACCGTTAGATATGATAGATCTAGAAGTTTAAGTTAGGAGTGTCTTTAAGTGTCTTTTGTAATCGCTAGATCGAACGTTTTTTATAGCTTGTTTAGTCTTAGTTAATGTGCTTGTGTGCTTGGTTTTGTGAGAACAATTTGATTTGGATCTTTGTAATGATTGTGATAAATTATGGAGTGATGACCACAATTATATCAAGTTCTTAATAAAGATAGATAGTTTAGTAAAGTTTGGGGTTGTCTATTTTTCTTTACTATCTCTATCTTATCCTTGCTCCTATCCTTTTCCATGATTAATTTTATAAGTCCCACTTTTCTAACCGATCAGATGGTGAACACCAGGTCCAGATTAGGGGTTGATCGGCCTGCAGTACCACATCAGGAAACGAGCAAGAATACCAACCCCGATCCTTAGCAGAGTCAACAGCATCAGGCGCCACCAGCAGGGGTGGAGCAGTTTCTCACCACCCAGACTCAGCTGCTTACCAACATGGCGAACACTATCGCCAACATGCAGGCCCAGATGAACCAAGCTCCACCACCGCCACCACCGCCAGCTAGAGACAGACACAGGAAATTCATGAGCCACAAACCTCCTTCATTTTCCCACTCACCTGATCCTCTGCAAGCTGATGACTGGATCAAGATGGTGGAGAAGATGCTAAACATCATCTAGTGTACTGACAGGGAGAAGGTCCTTTATGCTTCAGAAAGACTGGAAGGAACCACCGCAGATTGGTGGGATGCTTACACCGCAGCTCATGACACCCTCAACTCCATCAACTGGCAGGAGTTCAAGAACAAGTTCAGGGAGCAACACATACCCAAAGGTCTGATGAAGCTCAAGAAGCAAGAGTTCCTTGCGCTGAAATAGGGAGCAATGTCTATGAGTGAGTATTGGGACAAGTTCATCCAGCTGTCTTGCTACACTCCCGCAGATGTAGCAGATGACGAAGAGAAGCAGGATCACTTTAGGGATGGTGTGATTGGTCCTATCAAATATCAGCTGATGGTGCATACTTTTGAAAACTTTCAGAAGATGGTGGACAACGCCATCATGGTGGAGCATGCTCGCAAGGAGATGGGTGAGCAGAAGAGAAAGTTTGAGTTGTCAGGGCAGCCCCCGCAAGGAACACCTTTTCGCACTGGAGGACAGGGTGTTAATTACGGGCAGAATCAATACCAGCGTCCCAACTAACAGAACCAGTAGCTAGTAGCTGCAGCAAGCTCAGCGTGTTGGTCAGTCAGTGCAGCATCCCGACTTTCCACAGAATCGTCAGAACATCCCTACTGGAACACCTGTGAGGAACAATACCCCTGTTCCCAATGGTGGTAACACGTACTTCAGATGTGGTGAAGCAGAACACTATGCCAATCGTTGTCCCAAGGGAAATGCCCAGAACACTCCAGGCTAGTTCAATAACAGTGGACAGAGGCAGACTCCACAGCAGCAACAGCCCAGAAACAACAACCAGACGCCGCAGAACAACAAGGGTCAGCAGAACTACATCCACGGGCGTGTGAATCATGTGGCCTCGGAGACCGCTCAGGAGGCTCGGGACGTTGTGTTCGGTATGTTCCTAGTCAACTCAGCTCCTGCATTAGTTTTATTTGATTCTGAAGCATCGCATACTTTTATTTCTACCGAGCACGTTGCTAAGTACTCCATTCCCCTATGCACCATGCCTAGTTCCATTCTAGTGAATTCACCTGGGGGAAATATGAGGGCTGTGTATCAGTGTCTTGGGGTGAAAATACAGATTATGGGAAGGGAATTCTATGCAAATCCAATAGTCTTGCAGTCTAGTGGTATTGACATTATTCTCAGAATGGGATGGTTAACAAAGTACGACGCAATGTTCCAAGCGGTTAGTGATTCTCACTAGTTTAGAAGGTGAAAGGTTTGAGTTCGTTACAACACTTCCGTCGGCAGTGGATTGTGCAGTGAATTAGCTGAAGGCAGATTTGATTGAGGACATCAAAGTGGTGTGTGAGTACCCAGACATCTTCCCTGATGAATTGCCAGGTATGCCGCCTGAACGCGACATTGAATTCCTCATAGATTTTTTACCTGGTACTACACCTATTGCTAAGAGACCATATAGAATGTCAGTGGGTGAATTAGAGGAACTTAAGAAATAGCTAAAAGAATTGTTAGATGAGCAATTCATTCATCCTAGTTCTTCACCTTGGGGAGCACCGGTGATATTAGTTGAAAAAAAAGATGGTACACAGAGGATGTGTGTTGATTATAGAGCTTTGAATGAGGTTACCATCAAGAATAAGTATCCGTTGCCTCGTATAGAAGACCTGTTTGATCAGTTGAAGGGAGCCAGAGTATTCTCTAAGATTGATTTGAGGTCGGGATATCATCAACTGAGAATACGATCCTCAGATATTGCCAAGACAGTTTTCACTACCAGATACGGGCTTTATGAATATACAGTAATTTCATTTGGGTTGACTAATGCTCCAGTTTATTTCATGTATCTGATGAATAAAGTGTTCATGGAGTATCTTGACAAGTTCGTGGTGGTGTTCATTGATGATATTTTGGTGTACTCTAGGAATAAGGAGGAACACGAGGAACATTTGAGGCTTGTTCTGCAGAAACTCAGAGAAAATCAGATGTATGCCAAGCTCAGCAAGTGTGAATTCTGGTTGAGAGAGGTCTCGTTCCTTGGTCATATTATCATAGGTGGAGGTATTGCAGTGGATCTAGGGAAGGTCAGAGATGTGTTGAATTGGGAACCGCCAATGACAGTGTCAGAGATCCGGAGTTTCCTAGGACTCGCAGGATATTACAGAAGGTTTATAGAAGGCTTCTCTAAGATAGTGAAACCCCTTACATCACTATTAGAGAAAGAAAAGAAGTTTATATAGTCAGAGGCATGTCAGAACAGCTTTGATGAGTTGAGAAAAAGGTTGAATACCGCATCAATATTGGTTATGCCTTATATTCACAAGAGTTTCGACATCTATTGTGATGCTTCTAAATAGGGTCTTGGTTGTGTATTGATGCAAGAGGGACACGTGATTGCATATGCGTCTCGTCAGTTGAGGAAGCATGAGCAGAACTATCCCACACACGATCTGGAGTTAGCAGCAGTGGTACATGCTCTGAAGATATGGAGGTACTATTTTTTGGGTCATAGATGTCAAATATACACCGATCATAAGAGTCTGAAGTACACTTTCACTCAAAATGACCTCAACTTAAGGTAGCAAAGATGGTTAAAGCTCATAAAGGATTATGATCTGGAGATATACTATCATCCAGGGAAGGCAAAAGTGGTTGCCGATGCCTTGAGTCGCAAGAGCTATGTGAACGCGACAATGGCTAGCCGGATGCCTCAGGAATTGTGTAAAGAGTTTGAACAACTCAACCTTGGGTTCATTGCTCATACGGAAGGAGTCACTATGGAAGTAGAGCCGACTCTCGAACAGGAAATACGGAAGGGTCAGCTTGAGGATCCTAAGATTCAGGAGATAAAGGAGATGATAGAAGCAGGCAAGGAACCTGACTTCATAGAAGATGAACATGGAACTGTGTGGTTCCGAAAGAGAATATGTGTGCCCGATGTGGATCACCTTCGTGAGAAAATTTTGCAGGAAGCTCATGACTCGGCTTATTCCATCCATCCTGGCAGTACCAAGATGTATCAGGATTTGAAGAAGAGATATTGGTGGTATGCCATGAAGCGTGATGTTGCAGCTCATGCGGCACTTTACGATGTGTGTCAGAGAGTCAAGGCAGAACATTAGAGACCAGCCGGTTTGTTATAGCCATTGAAGGTGCCAGAATTGAAATGGGAAGAAATTGGTATGGATTTCATTGTGGGGTTGCCATGCACATGAGATGGGTATGATTCTATATGGGTCATAGTGGATCGTTTGATCAAAGTAGCTCATTTTATTCCGGTGAAGACTACCTACACAGGGGCACGATTAGTAGAGTTATATATCTCCTGAATTGTGTGTTTGCATGGGGTACCTAAGAAGATAGTGTCAGATAGAGGTACTCAGTTCACGTCTCGATTTTGGCAGAAGTTGCATGAGTGTCACACCCGATTTATAAGAACATAAACCGAGCAATCATATATGCGCTAGGATCAAGTCACGCATATATACAACAGAATTATCAAGATATCACAACACATATCACGAAATAAAAGCGTATAAATTGCAAATGAATATCTTTATTACAACTGAATCAAGAATCAGTTCAAGGAGTGCGGAAGCGTAAAAAAAATAAATACACGAAGAACAGGGCGCCACAGGGATGTCGGCTGGGAGACAACGCTTAGAAATCATCGAGTCCGCTGATGTAGTCCTCCACGTCGCCTGATACTGAGCAGTAGTCGAAGACATCCCAGAGAGAACAGAAGAGTGGAGAAAGCAGGTGTGAGTACACGACTTGTACTCAACAAGTATAACACAAACCATGAGGCTCTAGGGTTAGCTGACTCAACTGCATTAGCTTTTAATCTTGACAAATTTTATTTAAGCTATTTACTACAAGTGGATGAATTACCATAACCCAGGTTACATAAATAAATAGTTAGAATTCATCATGAGTCTACTGAAACCAAGCCAAACCACCAAAGATAAACCCCACTAATCAGACGGAGGATCTGGGCCGCTCATGAATGTGAGCACAGCTAGTATACCAGTTTTACACTCTTGAGAGGTTGCACAACTTTACCCACAAGTCATGAGCTACGCTAGTTGTTCATCACACTTCCTTAGGTGACATGACTAGCAAGCGCACTACGAGACCGTTACAAAGGATCACGTTAGTAAGGTGTAACCACTAAGGTTTCTGGATCAGCAATGATGGGGCCCACCTCACGGGGGACAAGCACACAACACAGACCAAGCTGGAGGAGCAGGGACCATTGAAGCTTACCACCCCTCTTGCCCCGCAGGTAAGTTACTCCCAAACCAAAATGACCTAATTAGTAAGTCAAGACCGTTCCATTCCAGTCTTGTGGTTGTGCGGTTGTCCCAGGTTGTCGCTCTATGAACCGGTCCTTATGGAGAGTGGCCAACCAAGCACTAAGCACCGTGCTGGCCCCCTAAACCATGTTTCTAATAAAAACGTATTTTAACGAGACGTGAGCCGTCCAAGCACACAGCACAGAGGGCCACTCTCAGAATCAAGTTGCATATACCATTATTCAAATTTAATTACAAAGGACCATAAGGTGTGAGAGTGCAGCACCTAGCACAACTAACCAAAATGCAACCCAAGGTATATATATATAATAAGGATAAAAGTGGCTAGAAAATCCTTATAGGCATACAGTATTAAAATGCAGTATGAAATTGTATTTAAAAGTGATAGGATGTTCATGTTATACTTGCCTTCCTCAAACTCTCCTGGCTGCTGCTCAAACGCGTTTGAAGAAGGTGGCTCCTGATACTCCTCCGATGGCTCAACGTCTACTCACGATCGTAACGCCAAAACATGGTCCACACAGGCACATACATGCAAACAAGGAAAAAGATAAGAAATAGTACAACAATACAATAAAACAGCACACAAAACTAAGCTAAAACTATTCTACACGTTACAACGATCGCGTGAGCGCGAAAACCACCTAAAACGGAGATAAGACGCGAAAACTAGGGCTAAAACAAGGTCTAGGGGCTTAACTGCGAGCAAACTGGAGTTCCAGGGGGTTCTGCGTGAAAATCAGGAACCCAGATGTAATTAAAGGGTAGATGTAGGGCCTAACATGCGAAAACACAGGAGCTGGACTGCGGACCCAAAATCTAGAAAGCTCAGGGGGCTCCGGTGCTAAAAACAGGATTTGAAAGGAATTTCTTTTGAACAGGGGTGGACTGCGGGTTGTTTTCAAGGAAACTCAGGGGTTCTTTAACAAAAACGCCAGGTCGAAGGGGTATCTTCTAATCTGGGCGGTTGGATCTAGATCCAACGACTCGGACGCGTTCCGGTTCGGACGGTCCGATCTGAACGGCGGGGGTCCGGACGGTCCGATCTGCACGGCAGATCTGATCCGCTGGATCTAAATCTAACGGCTCGGTTTGAAGGGGTACGCTGGATCTAATCTCGACCACTGGCTTCGGATCGGACAGCTCGGGTTGGGTCGGGGAGCGCGGGTAGTGGCGGAAGACGCCGGCGACCAAAACCCGCGGCGGCGCGGCTCGGGGCTCGCCGGAGTTCCATCGAAATCGATGATCCGGGGTCAAAACAACTCGAGCTTGGGCTAGGGAGGTTCAGCGCGACATGCGTGATCTTCCTGGGTTAAGGCGAGGCTCAGGGATGCTCTGGGCTGCACGCGCAGTGGCGGAGGTGGTCCTGCACGGCGGCGCATGCCGACGTGTGCCGTTCTGGCCTAGGGACAGGCTAAGATCTACAACATCTAGCGCCAAAAGGACCAGGGGGATGTGCTGATGCTCACCGAGGGCTTGAATTGGCCGGAGAGGCAGCGCAAGATGGTCGGCGATGAGGTCCGAGCGGCGGGGACGGGCGGCGCTCATGGAGAAGGTCGATGCAGGGCGTCTCTAGGCTTCTGATCCCCACGGGTCGGCTCGTGGTGCTCCTGCGGAGGTGCCACGGGGGTTAAGTGGGTCGGAGGGCTACCGGCGGCGAGGAATCGAGGCGGCGGAGCAGATTACCGGCGGCAGCGTCGGGTGCAATTCCGGCCGTTGCACGGGCCGGGGTCGTAGGTGAAGGCTTCGGAGAGCTTCCTGGCGTCGAGGCGAAGCTGATGTGGGGGTTGGCCGGGGCTGGGGTGCGGCGGAGTGGCCGGTCCACGGCGGAGCAGAGAGCTCGGTGCGGCGGAGCGTGCGGGCAATGGTGCTAGGGTTCGGGTGGCGGCCGCGGGTAGGGTATAAGGGTGCAGTGGGGTTTGCGGGCGCGTTTAAAGGGGAATGCCGGGGATCTCGGGAGGGGGCGCGCTCGGGGAAAGGCCGGCGATCTCGGGCCGGACGTTGCGCGGCCGGTGATACGAGGGAAGAAGAAAGGAAAGAAGAAGAGGCGCTGCCAGGTGGGGTCGGTGTGCGAGAGGAAGAGAGAGGGAAACGGGGCGCGGAAAGAGCTAGGCCGAGCTGGCTGCGCGCGAGGGAAAGGGGAATGGACCGCGGGAATGACTGAGAAAAGAAGGAATGACTGACCTACTTTCCTGTTTCCTTCCTTTTCTTTCTCAAACCAACTCAAATCTATTTGAATTCAACTCAAATTTGAATTCAACTCCTATGCACTCAACCAAATAAAACTTATGCACCAGCATGAATGTACAAACATGTTGAACCTAAAAATAAATTTTAATTACTTGTGTAATTTAATTAAATTAAATGCAAGCTAGGCAAAATAAATCCTTAGAAAATTACTGGAGCCCACTTAAATTCATTATAAATCTCAAAATTTTAGATTAAGGTGTTACAAACCTACACCCCTTACAGGAATCTCATCCCGAGATTCAGATAGGCTAGCTAGCAAAGAGATCTGGATAGGTCTTCCTCAGCTCATCTTCTCGCTCCCAGGTAGCCTCATCCTCTGTGTGATGACTCCACTGAACACGGCACATCTTGATCCTCTTATTCCTGGTAACTCTCTCAGATGTCTCCAGAATCTTCACCGGATGCTCGGTGTAGGTCAGATCCTCCTATACTTCCAACCCTTCCAATGGTGCTTGCTCTTCCGGCACTCTCAAGCACTTTTTCAGCTGAGATACATGGAAGACATCATGCACTCCTGAGAGACTGGGAGTTAACTCCAACCGGTATGCTACCTCACCCTTCCGTTCCAACACCTTGAACGGACCAATGTATCTAGGGGATAACTTCCCCTTCACATTAAACCTACGGATTCCTCTCATCGGCGAGACCTTCAGATACACATGATCATCCACTGCGAAGGTCAGGTCCCGACGACGCACATCCGCATAGCTCTTCTGACGAGTCTGCGCGACCCTCAGATTCTCTCGTACCTGCTGTACCAGCTGTTCTGCATCCTCAATAATATCCGGACCGAACACCTGCCTCTCGCCAATCTGATCCCAATACAGCGGAGTTCTGCACTTCCGCCCGTATAAGGCCTCGAAGGGTGACTTCTTCAGACTGGCCTGATAGCTGTTGTTGTATGAAAACTCTGCAAACGGTAGGCATTTATCCCAGCTGGTACCATACTGAATAGCGCAGGCGTGAAGCATATCCTCCAACACTTGGTTGGTTCTCTCTGTGTGCCCATCTGTCTGAGGATGATAGACGGTTCTGAAGCGTAGCTTCGTATCCAACGAATCATGCAACTGCTCCCAGAACCGTGAAGTGAACTGAGATTCTCGGTCAGATATGATCTTCTTCGGAACACCATGCAGACAGACGATCCTGGAGATGTACGACTCTGCGAGTCTAGTACCGGAGTAAGTAGTGTTCACCGAGATGAAGTGGGCAACCTTCGTCAACCGATCCACTACTACCCATATAGAGTTGTACCCTTTCTGAGTACGAGGCAATCCAACAATGAAGTCCATAGTGATCTCTTCCCATTTCCACTCTTGAATCTTCAACGGCTGCAATAGACCTGCTGGCCTTTGATGCGCTGCCTTGACACGCTGACAAGTGTCGCAGATAGCCACGTACTCTGCAACGGAATGCTTCATTCCATACCACCAGAATCGTTCCTTGAGGTCATAATACATCTTCGTGCTACCCGGATGAATGGAATACGCTGTATCATGAGCCTCACTCAGAATCAGCTTCCTGAGATCCTTCACATCTGGCACACATATCCTGTCCTTGTACCACAAGGTACCCTGATCATCCTCTCTGAAATGAGGTGCTTTGTCAAGCTTGATCAGTTCACGGATCTCCTGCAGATTTTTATCTTCTTTCTGATGCTGCCTGATCTCTGCCACTAGAGTGGGTTCTGCCTCGAATGATGCACTCGAAGTGTGATGCAAGAAACCCAGATTCAACTGCTCAAACTCCTCGCATAACTCCTGAGGCATCTGAAAAGCCACGGCCATGTTGATATAGCTCTTCCTGCTCAGAGCATCTGCTACAACATTAGCCTTGCCCGGATGATAGTGAATCTCCAGGTCATAATCCTTGACTAACTCTAGGCATCTTCTCTGCCGCATGTTCAGCTCACTCTGCGTGAATATGTACTTGAGGCTCTTGTGATCGGTGTAAATATCACACCTTTGCCCAAACAAGTAATGCCTCCATATCTTCAGAGCATGCACAACTGCGGCTAGCTCCAGATCATGAGTGGGATAATTCAGCTCGTGCCGGCGCAACTGCCGCGAGGCATAAGCTATCACTCTGCCTTCCTGCACCAGGACGCAACCAAGACCATCCCGCGAAGCATCACAATACACTGTGAACCTCTTGCTCTGGTGTGGCAGAGTAAGGACTGGCGCCGTAGTTAACCTCTTCTTCAGCTCCTCGAAGGCCTTCTGACGCTCATCAGTCCAAGTGAAATCCACACCCTTCTCTAGCAAGGAAGTCAAAGGCTTCGCAATCTTGGAGAAATTCTCAATGAATCTCCGATAATATCCTGCTAAGCCTAGAAAGGAGCGGACTTCCATCACTGTCTGCGGCACCTTCTAGTTAAGCACATCCTTCACCTTGCCGGGGGGTCCACCGCAATACCTCCCTTGGAGATAACATGACTGAGGAATGGAACCTTGTCAATCCAGAATTCGCACTTGCTGAGCTTGGCATACAGCTTGTGCTCTCTCAGCCTCTGCAACACGAGCTTTAGATGCTTCTCATGCTCTGCCTCTAACTTGTAATATACCAGGATATCATCAATGAATATTACCACAAAGGTGTCTCGATAATCCATGAAAACCTTATTCATCAGATGCATGAAGAAAGCCGGAGCATTGGTCAAGCCGAAGGACATGACCGTATACTCGTATAGCCCATACTTGCAGGTGAATGCCGTCTTCGGGATATCCTCGGGACGAATCTTCAGCTGATGATACCCAGAACGCAGATCAATCTTCGAGAATACACAAGCACCCTGAAGCTGATAAAAAAGATCCTCAATGCGAGGCAATGGATGCTTGTTCTTGATGGTGACTGCGTTCAGATCCCGATAATCGACGCACATTCTCTTCGCGCCATCCTTCTTCTCTACAAGCAATACAGGAAAAGCCCAAGGAGAGAAGTTGCAACCGATATAGCCCTTGGCTAGCAACTCGTCGATGGTCTTCTTAACTTCCTCATGCTCAATGGGTGCCATACAATAGGGCCGCTTAGCAATAGGAGCTGTGCCAGGCAAGAGATCAATAGAAAACTCAATGTCGCGATCAGGCGGCATACCTGGCAAATCATCGGGAAAAACATCTGGGAATTCAGACACCACGTGAATACCATCCGTGGGTCTAGCCTCCATTTGACAAAGAATTCCAGAGGGCTCCGAAGCACTGACTGTGACTTCCTGTCCATCGGGTGCTGACAAGTGGACAGTCCTTTGAGCACAATCAATCCTGACACCCCATCTAACAAGGGTCTCCATCCCCAAGATCACATCGATACCCTTGGTGTCTAGCACCATCAGATTTGCACTGAACTCTACCCCCTTATGGCAACACTGACTCTGGGACAGAAGATATGAGACCTCAACTGCCCTCCCAGTGAAGATACTAACATGCACCTCTTTAATGTGCTAGTATGAATGCCATGATGCTCAACAAAAGACCGAGTAATGAAGGAATGCGTAGCACCAGCATCGAAAAGCACTGTAGCAAGGTGGGTGTTAACCATGAACGTACCAATAACCACGTTGGGAGCCTCGGCCGCTGACTCGGCTGTCACGTGGTTCACCCTGCCCTGTGATGGCACCTTGGGCTGAGCTGGGCGCCCTTGTTGTCCAGACTGCGCCTTTCGGGGACAAACGTTGGCGTAGTGTCCCTGCTCGACGTAGTGATAGCATGCCCGTGGGAATGCTAGAGTCTGCTGTCCGGCAGGAGGAGTAGGCACTCCCTGCCACGGAGCTGGTGGAGCCGGTGGAGCTGAGCGTGTCGGAGGTGCTGGAAGCCTCTGGTCCTGTCCCGCCTGTTGCTACTGGGGACGAGGCGGGTACTGCTGCTGTCGCTGCTGGTACGGCTGGATCTGCCTTTGCTGCTACTGCGGCTACTGCTGCTGCTGGTACTTGTACCGAGGCCGAGTGTTGTTGCCAGACGCAGCAGGAGCCATCTTCCTCTTCTTGTCCTCAATCTCTCGGTGCTTGCGCTCGGTGTTGAGGGCAGAGTCAACCAGATGGTTGAAGTTGTCGAAGCGGAGGTTCATGAGCGCATACTCAATGTGATCATCCAGCCCCTCCTTGAAGCGCTCCTGCTTATCGCCATCATTGGTGACCTCAGCGGGGGCATAGCGAGGAAGCTGGAGGAAACGATCACGGTACTCGGTCACCGTCATAGCTCCCTGAAATTATAAATACCAGGAAAAAGAAAATGGAAATTACTCAGCATTTCCAATTTCACGGAGATAAACAAGGGTGGGCTTGAGCTCAAAAAGAAATTATGGAGAGATTTTACTCAAATTTACCTGCTTAAGCGCAAGGAACTTCTTGTTCTTCATCTTCATTACTCCAGCAGGAATGTGGTGGTTCTTGAAACGCTCCCAGAACTGGACCCAAGTGAGGGCGTCACGGTCCCGAGCTGGGTAGGACTCCCACCAATCGAGAGCTGAGCCTCACAGCTGCCCTGCTGCGTACAGAACTCGCTGCACTGAGTGACATCCAACTGGCGCTCCACTGAACGAAGCCAGTCATCAGCCTAGAGTGGATCAGCCGCATGGGAGAACGTCGGCGGGTGACCCCTCAGAAAATCCGCACGCTTGTCGCGGGGCTGCTGCGGTGGAGGAGGCGGTGGCTGAGTGTGGATCTGCTGCAGAGCCTGAACAGTGTTGTTCAGAGTGGCCATCATCTGCATCTGGAGCTGGAAGAACTGCTCCGGAGTCAGGGGTGGAGGCATCGGCATTGGCTGGTCGGTACCCTGGTTGTTCTGCCCCTGCTGGCCAGAACCGGTGCCGGTGCTCCTGGTGTTCACCATCTGTTTGCAGCAGAGCGAAATTTATAAGAGACAGATATCGTATGATTCTGGTAAGAAAACTCTAGGAGGATAAAGTAGAGAGTAAAGAGTGTACGGTTTTAACCCCCAACGGTCTATCTCAATTTTATTACTTAATTCAAGTTTGCATTAGAGTCGATTTGCATGAGCAAGTTTAACTTCTAAACTATGCAATCAACAAAAAATCCAAATCAAATATTTTGCGCAATCACAAACACTCAATATTCAAACGTTAGCCGAGTTTATCACACCACTCGACTAAAATAACCATACGCTCTAGCGTGTTTTGGCAAAGGCATCCTAGACTTGTGAGGGCAGATAAAAAAATTTCAGGCCAACGTCTACAGAAAAGATCAGACTAATTCTCGGAAAGACAAGAGAGAGAAGTAGCAAATCGAAGTTTAGAACTCAAGGAATAGAAGCAGAATTGAATTTTCGAGTTCTGTGGAAGCAAGGCAAGAGAATAGAAATCCTTAAACTTGACCTTTTCTACCTGGGCTTCATCCTACAGTCGACATGGCTGTGGCTTTTCAGATGCCTCAGGAGTTATGCGAGGAGTTATGCAGATCGGACCGTCCGGACCCCCGCCGTTCAGATCGGACCGTCCGAACCGGAACGCGTCCGAGTCGTCGGATCTAGATCCAACCGCCCAGATTAGAAGATACCCCTTCGGCCTGGTATTTTTGTTAAAGAGCCCCTGAGTTTCCTTGAAAACAACCCGCAGTCCACCCCTGTTCAAAAGAAATTCCTTTCAAATCCTGTTTTTAGCACCGGAGCCCCCTGAGCTTTCTAGATTTTGGGTCCGCAGTCCAGCTCCTGTGTTTTCACGTGTTAGGCCCTAGATCTACCCTTTAATTATGTCTGGGTCCCTGATTTTCACGCAGAACCCCCTGGAACTCCAGTTTCCTCGCAGGTAAGCCCCTAGACCTTGTTTTAGCCCTAGTTTTCGCGTCTTATCTCCGTTTTAGGTGGTTTTCGCACTCACGCGATCGTTGTAACGCGTAGAATAGTTTTAGCTTAGTTTTGTGTGCTGTTTTATTGTATTGTTGTACTATTTCTTATCTTTTGCCTTGTTTGCATGTATGTGCCTGTGTGGACCATGTTTTGGCGTTACGATCGTGAGTAGACGTTGAGCCATCGGAGGATTACCAGGAGCCACCTTCTTCAGACGCGTTTGAGCAGCTGCCAGGAGAGTTTGAGGAAGGCAAGTATAACATGAACATCCTATCACTTTTAAATACAATTTCATACTGCATTTTAATACTGTATGCCTATAAGGATTTCCTAGCCACTTTTATCCTTATTATATATATATATATATACCTTGGGTTGCATTTTGGTTAGTTGTGCTAGGTGCTGCGCTCTCACACCTTATGGTCCTTTGTAATTAAATTTGAATAATGGTATATGCAACTTGATTCTGAGAGTGGCCCTCTGTGCTGTGTGCTTGGGCAGCTCACGTCTCGTTAAAATACGTTTTTATTAGAAACATGGTTTAGGGGGCCAGCACGGTGCTTAGTGCTTGGTTGGCCACTCTCCATAAGGACCGGTTCATAGAGCGATAACCTAGGACAACCGCGCAACCACAAGACTGGAATGGGACGGTCTTGACTTACTAATTATGTCATTTTGGTTTGGGAGTAACTTACCTGCGGGGCAAGAGGGGTGGTAAGCTTCAATGGTCCCTGCTCCTCCAGCTTGGTCTGTGCTGTGTGCTTGTACCCTCGTGAGGTGGGCCCCATCGTTGCTGATCCAGAAACCTTAGTGGTTACACCTTACTAACGTGATCCTTTGTAACAGTCTCGTAGTGCGCTTGCTAGTCATGTCACCTAAGGAAGTGTGATGAACAACTAGCGTAGCTCACGACTTGTGGGTAAAGTTGTGCAACCTCTCGAGAGTGTAAAACTGGTATACTAGTCGTGCTCACGGTCATGAGCGGCCCAGATCCTCCGTCTGATTAGTGGGGTTTATCTTTGGTGGTTTGGCTTGGTTTCAGTAGACTCATGATGAATTCTAACTATTTATTTATGTAACCTGGGTTATGGTAATTCATCCACTTGTAGTAAATAGCTTAAATAAAATTTGCCAAGATTAAAAGTTAATGCAGTTGAGTCAGCTAACCCTAGAGCCTCATGGTTTGTGTTATACTTGTTGAGTACAAGTCGTGTACTCACACCTGCTTTCTCCACTCTTCTGTTCTCTCTGGGATGTCTTCGACTGCTGCTCAGTAACAGGCGAAGTGGAGGACTACATCAGCGGACTCGACGATTTCTAGGCGTTGTCTCCCAGCCGACGTCCCTGTGGCGCTCTGTTCTTCGTGTTTTTATTTTTTTACGCTTCCGCACTCCTTGAACTGATTTTTGATTCAGTTGTAATAAAGATATTCATTTGCAATTTATACGTTTTTATTTCGTGATATGTGTTGTGATATCTTGATAATTCTGTTGTATATATGCGTGACTTGATCCTGGCGCATATATGATTGCTCGGTTTATGTTCTTATAAATCGGGTGTGACAGTGAATTGGTATCAGAGCCAACCCTCGCGGTTACATGGGCGTGTGCGTGCTAGGGACGTGGACATATGGCGCATGGCGCGTGTGGACCCGTGAGTGGTCACACGGCATGGCATGTGTGCCGGTACTAGACGCATGGACGATGTGTGCTAAGAGGGAAAAGTTCCTGGTCGATTGCCCCAGTGTGTGCGGGTATGTTGACGACGAGGACGGCAGGTCCTTTATGGGGGGTGTATGTGACATCCCGGCCCAACAAGGATGAATTTGAGCCCACAAGTGGCCCAAGTGTGAGTGGCATGGCATGTGTGGGGAGTTGTCCCACCTTGCTAGTTGAGGGTGAGCCTCACCAACATATAAACCCAAGTGACAAGTGCATTTCAACCCCCGGGTTAACCCTTTTACGCGAAGCGAGGACGAAAGTGTAAGCGGGGTTGGTGTGAGTGCGTGTTTTACTCAACGTGCGAGTAGAACTGAGCCATATTTGGAACTGGGGCGTTACAATGAGTCAATGGACACAAAGTTGAATTTCAGCTCCGCTTATCATCCGCAGACAGATGGGCAGACAGAAAGAACAAATTAGGTATTAGAGGATATGCTTAGGGCTTGTGCCCTAAAACATGAGGCAGTTGGTATAAGAGTTTGCCGTTTGCAGAGTTCTCTTACAACAACAGTTATCGGGCTAGTTTGAAGATGGCACCGTTTGAGGCATTGTATGGCAGGAAGTGCAGAACTCCGTTGTATTGGAGTAAGAGAGGCCGAACAACAGGTACAGGTTATCCATGCGAATCTGAAAGTGGCTCAGTCGAGGTAGAAAAGTTACGCAGATACTCGACGACGGGAGTTGACTTTTGAAGAAGCAGAATTTGTGTATTTGAAAGTGTCACCTATCAGAGGTTTGCGCAGATTCAAGGTCAAAGGGAAGTTGACACCTCGTTACATTGGGTCGTTGCAGATCTTGGAACAGAAAGGCAAGGTAGCTTACCAGTTAGAGCTACATGCGCAACTATCAGATGTGCATAACGTGTTCCACATATCACAGTTGAAGAAGTGTTTGAGGGTACCCGAGAAACAGTTACCACTGGAGGAGTTGAATGTACAAGATGATTTGACTTACATAGAGCACCCGGTCAAAATCCTAGACACATTGGAGAGAATCACCCGGAGTAAGAGAATTCGGATGTGTAAGGTTCAATGGAGTCACCATGCAGAGGATGAGGCTACTTGGGAACAAGAGGACGAGTTACATGCAGAATTTCCCCAGCTCTTTGCTAGCCCAGCCGAATCTTGAGAACAAGACTCCTTTTAAGAGGGGTAGGTTTTGTAACACCCTTATTTTCAAAATAGAAAACCTAAATAAATTTTGCTAGATTCTTTTCGAAATCCATAAGGTTTTTATTCAATTATTTTAATTTTAGAGCATTTATCGTGAATTAACAGTAATTTACTTAACCTTAAAAAAATATAAGGAAATATAGATCTTGTGCATTTCATGCCGTATTGCATTATTTCATTGCTTGTCTTCCATTTGAATTTAAATTTCAAATTCAAATTACAATGCATTTGAATGCAATTCCTTCTCTCTGTCTCTTTTTCTCCTCTTGGCCCGGCCCAACACCTCCCTTCCCTCTTTTTTCTTTTTCTCCCTGCAAGGCCCAGCCCAGCAGCCGTTTTTTCCTCCACGCGGCCCAGCCTAGCCGGCCTTTCTCCTCTACTTTCTTTTTCCTCCTGCACGGCGCAGGCCAGCCTGCTCCGCTTCCCACTTCCCCTAGCCCGACGGCCCACCCGTGCGCCCGCTCTCTCCTCCCCTTCTCTCTCTCGCTGACAGGCGGGGCCTGCTTGTCGGGGTCATCCCCGACCTCGAGCTAGATTCGGGCTCAAGCCCGAGTCCGGCAACAACACGGCAAGGCCTCCGCTGTGTGGTGTCCAGGCCTTCGGCCGCCCTATAAAGCCGCCGCCCCGTGCCCTTGATTCCACAGCACCTGTAGCCGCTGCCTCTTGCTTCGCAAACCCTAGCTGCGCCGCTGCCCTCGCCGCCGCACCTCAGCTGCCATCGCTGCCTCGCCGCTCCTCTGTTGCCGTGAGCTGCCGCCGGAGTTCCGCCTTGGGGTAAGGAGCGTCGCCGGCCGGTTTTCCCCCTTTTTCCCTGTCTTCCCACACGCACAATTGCTCGCCATCGCCACCGTGCCGCGCCTCACCGTCGTCCACCTTCCTCGGCCCCTGGCATCTTGTCCCAACCCCCTAAACGTGTTCCCCTCCTTGCTCTCTTTCTCCCAGGCCAAACCCGAGTTGAAACCGTGGCCGGAGTCGCGTTTATGCTATTTCTCGACGAGCTGCCTCCGCCCGCTGCCGTGAACTCTTGCCGCCAGCGCCAGCGCCGGCGCCCTCGCCGCCTCAACCCCGCGCAGCCAGCCGATCCAGATCTGACGGTCTAGATTAGATTTAGACCGGAGTCAAATAATCCGATACTGGTCAATTCTAGGATATTTTGCACTTTAGCCCCTGAGTTCTGTCGAAATCAACCCGCAGTCCGTGGCAGTTCAAAAGTATTCACGAATAGATCCTTTTTCTTCTGTTTAAGCCTCTGTATTTTTCTAAAATAGAACCCGCTGTTCCTAGCCCCTCTGTTTTTCAATCTAACCTCTAGATTTAAGGTTTAATTATATTTTAGCCCTCAGTTTCTTTGTTCAGAGCCCTTCTAGTTTGAAATCTTTTGCAAATAAGCCCCTGGAATCACGTTTTAGCCATAACTTCTCCGTTTTAATCGATTCTCGCGCTCACGCGACCCTTGCGACGTATATAGTAGTTTTATAATGTAGTTTTGCTCTGTTTATATTGTTTGGTCTACTGTTTCTTATTTATTGTACTTATTTATTTGTATGTATTTGTGTGTTACGATAGATGGTGCACAGTTCGAGGGTCCACAAGAGCAAGGCTGTGAAGACGTTCCTGAGCAGCAGCAGTATTTCAACGAAGGCAAGTGGTCCTTGATTATATTCCAATCCTAATAACTTTCTAAATACACACATTTACTTTATATGCATGCATGTGTCTATAATATGATGGATCCTAAACTAAGGATGTGCCTAGTTTCTTTTGAACTTTCTTGGTTAAACCTTGGTTGTTATATTTATGTTGTAGCTATGCTAGTTGCCTTTACTTAGACTTTGGTTGGATAACTTGAAAATCACGCTACACTTGTTTAACTTCATGGTCTGGAATACTTTATTGGTAATAGTTGAGATCATTGCATTAATTAGAATATGGAGAACTACCCAAGAAAACAGCGCAATCACAATAGTACATGGCTCTGGTCTTGGCTAATTAATTAGAAACTTTAGCTTGTAATGGTCTTATCGAAAGGGCAAGAGGGGAATGCGTTGATGGGGTATAGCTCGGTCCTCTTCAGATGTGGATATGATTCTGGTTAAGGCGTCTTCCTCATTAGGGAGGGTTATGACCACTGCGGCCTGAAACCTTAGCAGACCGTTGCAGGTTAGGGAATCTTTGTAAAGGCCTCATAGTGAATCCCTGCCACTCACCTCGGAAGTGTTTAAGGGCCTTGCAAACCCAGGCATTAAGGGAAACACTGATATATCAGCCGTGCTCACGGTTAAAAGCGGTTTGGACACTCACATGATAATTGAACTTAAAGATGACCTAAATTGATGTTCTTTATTTATTATTGTTATCTTATCTCTTTTATTTATTTAAGAGTTGGTATATACTTACATTTAGATAATGCTTGCTAAATAAAACTTGGTCAACTAAAAATACTTATCGCAGTCAAACCATGTCAGCTTTTGCTTGATCTTGGCCTTCCATGTCATATAATTTACTCCACTTGCTGAGTACCAACCATAAGTGTACTCATGTTTGCTTTATAAAAACCAATGCTGCTCAGAACAAGATAATTGTCCGGAGTTCTCTGAAGATTTCGAGGAGTTCTAGGCGTATGTCTCCCAGTCATCTGCCTGTGAAGTTGAAGTCTGCTGCTAGTCATAAATGTTTATTTATTCGCTTAAGATTAAGACTTTCGGTCATGTAATAAAGTACTATGATACTCTCTTTCGTTATGATATTATTTCGGGTATACACTTGTATTGTCTATCATATGTGCGGAACTTGATCCTAGCGCATATATGAGATGCTTTCGGTTTCCTTTTCAAAACCGGGTGTGACACTCAAATGGAGCTCTCTTACCTCTAGCTAGATCTAGATCTTTATGGTGTTGATTTACCATTTAGGCTCCATTTACCTCAAACTTTTGGATAAAGTTAAGTTATTTTAGTAGGAGAACTTTTGGATTTATCATTTCGGTCCAATCTTTATGTTTTAGCCTCATTCTTAAGTAAACAAATTCCTAAATATATGGAGGAGTGAGAAGAGAGAAGAAGCTTTATTTTTTCCATATTTACACACATGCATATTAATTTTTTCCTACAAAATTTAGTATTTCAATAATAGGTTGGGTAACCCGTCGAAGGGCAGGAGCGGGGTGAGCGACCACTCCGGGCCCCAAAAAACAAAGGGCCCCCAAATTTTACAGCCCAAGGCCCATACAATGTCTGTCACTTTCCTCACTACTACAATAAAGCTCTACGCAAGCGGTCCGGTTAGCCTCTACACAAGCGCTTTCAGGAACCGCTTGAGACGCTCCGCTTGTGATGTAAAACAATATCTCAGGCGGTCGATCAAAAACCGCTTGAGATAGACACACATCACAGGCGGTTTTGTCCAAACAAACCGCTTGTGATAGACCAACATCACAGGCGGTTTGGTCCAAACGCACTGCTTGTGATAGACAAACATCACAGGTGGTTTGGTCTAAACGGACCGCTTGTGAGAAACAAACACTGCGCTTGTGTTTCAGAGACATCACAGGCGGGTTGAAAGAAAAGCCGCTTGTGGTACGAACATATCACAGGCTGTTTATAAGCCAATCCGCTTGTGATAGGAACATATCACAAGCGGTTTTAAGCCGAGCCGCTTGTGATAAATTCATATCACAGGCTGTTTGTAAGCCAATCCGCTTGTGATAGGAACATATCACAAGCGGTTTTAAGCCCAGCCGCTTGTGATAAATACATATCACAAGCGGGTTGCAAGCCCAGACGCTTGTGATCTAACACATCACAAGCGGTTTAATATGTCCAGATTCATATCCAAATTCAATTTGCATTCATAAATCATATCCAGATTCATACAGCAAATAGATATACAGATTCATACAAATCACAGATCACATTCACAGAACGACAACAATAGTATTAGCACCAAACCATAATTTACAGCAGCTCAAGTTCAAGTCCATACATCAACATTGAAGAACAGCCCACACATGACATAAGCTAAACAAATTCAAGGTCTAAACACTGTGAGCTAGATTGTACAATTCTGGGAGATCAGACAACTTTCCCTTTTCATTGAAGAGTAGTCCATTTGGGGGAAGAACTTCACGGTGCAAAAAGGAAAGCAAGTCTCTTACAACCTTAGCCATGCCGACAGTAGCCATATCTCTTCCTTGCGATTCATCCTTGATGTTGGATTTAGAAACCTGGAATGAAAGCAAAAGGTGCTTTGTAATAGTAATGTCATGGGCTGCAATAAAAAAAAATTGAAACATAGACAATGATAGGGAACTTACATCCTCACGGTTGACACGACTCCATTCACATACATAATAACCGCACAGGACAGTACCAGGAGGTTGTTTCTGACTGGTTGAACATAATGATATTGACAAATTAGGCTTGTCCTCTGGATGCTCGCCGCCAAGATCTTTGCAATAAAAACGGTATGCGCTGCATATAAGAATAGCATTGTGAGATTAAGAGAATACATTTGCTAAGTTGTAAGTACAAGTGTAAAATAGTCATACTTCTCTAAAATCCTCAAGAAGTCATTATATGCATCCTTTTCCATTCTCAGCGAGTCGAAGACCATGGCTGTACCACTCTTTGGAAAGATCTTGATACAAATGTAGTGGTCACTACATATACATATACGAAAACACATGTTAAGATCACGATTGCCATAATTTGTAGTTCAAAACCATGTGGAGAACTTACTTAAAGTGGTGTGGAGCTATTATTAACTCCTTGCCATGTTGTACATGATTGTACATGGCTCGCCCGATGTATGCTGCCATTAGCCTCATTTTTTTTCTTTGATTCTTTTTGACTGCTCTCTCAAATTCATCATCATCAAGGTCTTTGTATTCTTCTCCATGTCTCCAAACAACTTTTTTGTAGCGAGCTTGGGATATCATCAATGGATCAAGAAACCCTGTCTGAAGTTGTTTCTTCTTACCATCTATGTACTGCATCGTACATGTAAGAAGCAATAATTGTTAGAATCTGTGCTGTACAAAACTAACAGACATTAAAGTTTAGAGGTACTTACAAGCAAAAGAGGGTTAAGTAGTTGGTTTCCATACTTTTTCGATGGTACAATGACCACAGATCGTCAAAGAATAAATGCCGCACAGCATCTACATTATCTTTGCTCCAAAATGCATCATCTGGCACAACATATGAGAAGCCCTCGAGTTTGTGTTTGTTGCTAGCCACCATGTACCACTCATGCATTGTAATCTCTGCAGCCGACAACTTAGAAAGTTGTACCGTTGTCAAGGACAGCCTCCCATTCACAAATTTAGGAGGAACATCCTCCTTCTTGTATATCGGGATATCGAGTTTAAGACGTAATGAATCTCGAGTATGAATCATTCCATCTTCTTCCCATACCTCGAGCTTGTCTTTTAATTGGGACCGTGTGCGTACTCCACAAGATGCTGATTCTGCTTTTGACTGATCTGTCATAACTCTCTTCAACCTTTCCAAGTAGCGTGTCACAAATTCTGCCGGTTTCTTGACATTGTCAGTGGCTATTTGTTGATGAATTTTCTTTGAAGTACTTGGCCCTGCAACATTGGTGTCAACCTTTGCTTCCTTTCTAATGTCAGCATCAACATTCTGAGGAACAATTCTGTCCACATCCCCCTCCTCAACTGCCTTCTTCAGAGGTGATATGACTGTTTCACTAGTTTTGTGGGAGGCCGGTGCTATACTTTCCTGCACCATGGGGATTGAACTATCTTTCTGTTGCATGGGTGTTGAAGTTGGTGTTGGTGACTTATGACGCGATAGGGGGCTTGAGATCGGCTCATCACCCAACTTAATGTCGCGTCGATGCCAAAGGACCAACTTATTCACTGCTTGCTGCAAAGTCATGATCCCCTCAACTGGATAGTCTATCTCCCAATCTTCACAACCACTATCTGTGATCTCTAGAACTTGGACCACAGCATAGAATGGCGGAACAGGACTATCATTGCAGCAAAGCAGTCCTGGTTTTACCACACCAATAGCAGCCTATTTTGTTTTTGTCCCAGATCGATTGATTGGAATATGAAGACGGCAAGGCGTGTCCTCAACAATGAAGTCTACAGGGAACTTGGTGCCCGATCCCAAGCTTTGCACAGATCCTACACTGCTAGGGACTAGAGGTGGACTCATGGGGCCTGGATGCTGTTCACTCGGTACACATCCTGTTTCCTTCATTCTCTTCATTGCTTCATTAATAGCCTTCTGTACCCTTTCATCAATAGCCTCTTCAAGGGTCCTTTTCGCCTTCTCATGTTTCCTGTATGACGCTGCATACTCTGGAAATGCCTCTCTCCAGGAAATCTTAGAAGAGATTCCCCGAGCCCGTCCAGTGTGTTCAGGAGTGCCAAGTGCTGCAGTTAGTATGTCATTCTCCCTCCGAGGCTTAAACTCGCCCTTCTTTCTCTTTTCTGCATATTCTTGAACTTTTTCTGCAACTTCACCAACCAATTGTGGATGCAATAGTTTGCCCTTATTAGTCAAACCTGCACGAGCTAAGATCCAACGAAGAGCTCGCTCATCGATATCTTTTAATAATGGGTCCAAAGTGCCATTGGCCATAACTTCCTCAATTATCCTGTTCCACTCCATTGCTTTAGGGAGATATCGGTTGACCCGAGGCGATGGGGGTGTTTGTTCTTCTTTGCTCTCTGAGAATTAGTTTCGCTCAGCTCTTTGGCCTTCGGTTCGGTCTTCTGACGAACAAATTCCTCCCACTGAGCTTGTGTGATTTTCCCCATTTTCTTCGGCGGAGGAACCCTGTTCTTCTTAACAAAATCCCTATTCATCTCAACCTTCCACCCACGAAACCTCCTGGCCATAGCAGAGAGCATCGACTTCCTTACTGCATCCTCCGTGCCTTTCGGGACCCTGAATGACTCTGACAACTTAGCCCATAGCCTATTGCGGGTGTCCTCATCCAAATCCTTCCACTTCTGAAGTGTGATTGGCACTATATCTCTGACAATAGCCCCACAGGCATTTCGGAACTTTGTAACCACATCAAGTGGTTCTTCAGGAAACCCCTCTGCATTGAGCTTTGTTATGTACATGACTGCACCGGCCTTCAGCTGATTGGGACCTCGTGGCCCTCGTTTCCGCTTCTGTGAAACAGATGATTCAGCCACTGGAGCTTCCTCTGTGTTTCCTGTAGAGCATGCCTCCTCTTTCTTCTCTTCATTTGAGACCTATATATTCAAACAATTGATGGCCTTTAATATATGGACATATTTTAGATGCTACATAATTTAAGTTATCAGGCTGATTTCTATTTACCTCCTCTTCGTTGGGAATATAGTCAGCATCAAGCTCATCTGAAGTTTTTCTCTGTCTCGGAGGTATGGGTGTTGAAGGATTGTCATCACTAGAACTATCCTCCTCCCCGCTGCCTTCACTGGAACTGCTTGATGTCTGCCAATGGAGTCTGGTCGCGTCTTCATTAGATTTGTTACAGACACCGGTCAAGTCCATATCATCCATCCTAGTAACAAATATAAGCACTGCACATCAGTAGAAAAATTTAAGCTAATTCTATGTAACTGAAAACGATGAATCAATGCAATTCAGATCAAGAATACATGCTATCTTAGAACATAAGAGGCAGTTCATGCTAACAAATAGAGGTTAACATAAGAGGCAGTTCATGTATTGTTATCATCTAGGAAGAACAACTGTATTCTGTAAAGGGCAGTGCACTAGAGTAGCATCTAGGAAGAACAATTGATGTACGTATATGTAAATTGTGAGGCAGAGAATCAACTACGAGAAGGCCAACAGGAACAGGTACAACCGTGGCTGCACTGGGCTCGGGGACGGCGGTGCTCCACTCGCGGACGGTGGCCCTCCGCTAGGGCACGGCGGCCCTCCCTCGGGGACGGCGGCACTCCGCTCGGGGACGGCGCCCCTCCGCTCGGGGACGGGGGCCCTCCGCTAGGGCACGGCGGCACTCCGCTCGGGGACGGCGCCGCTCCGCTCGGGGACGGCGGCCCTCCGCTCGGGCACGGCGGCACTCCGCTCGGGGACGGCGCCCCTCCGCTCGGGGACAGCGGCCCTCCGCTAGGGCACGGCGGCACTCCGCTCGGGGACGGCGCCGCTCCGCTCGGGGACGGCGGCACTCCACTCGGGGACGGCGGCGCTCCGCTCGGCTCGAGGATGGCGCGGCCCTCCGGCCGGCAAGGGGATGGCGGCGGGGATGGACACGGCTGGCGCGGTAGGCGGTCGATGAAAATTTTGTCTGGCGGCGCGCCTCCGGGAGGGAGATGAAAATTTTGTTTGGGGCGCGCCTGCGTGGGACACATAGGCATCCATCTGTTCACAAGCGCTTTTTCCTTGACGACCGCCTGTAATGTAGAACATCACACGCGCTTCTTCCTTCATGACCGCTTGTGACGTGGAACATCACAAGCGCTTTTTCCTTCCCGACCGCTTGTGAAACCGCTTGCGATACGCTTTTCCTTCCCAACTGCTTTTTCCTTCCAGTCCGCTTGGGATAACTTTTTCCAATTTTTGGTCTTATGAAATTTCGTTTCAGAATAATCTGTGTGTGAACGTTGGATAAATCTTTTGGTACAATTTCTACATATCATATAGTGCATGAGTGTCGCTGCATAGAATTTTCATGAATTTTTGAGTTCGGTAACTATTTAATTGTATTTAAATGAATTTCTACATGCTTCTTGAGAGTAATTCGAACTTGAACTAAGACTACAAACAATATGTCTCAAAAAAATTCCTGAAAAATATATATTGTTTGATGTGTTATATTATTGACTAATTTCCAGAAAATGATCCAAAATTTAATTGTTTATTTACTAAAAAAGGTACCTTTGCTCTGTGTGATGGCAACAAATAAATCTAATAATATAGATTTTTTGTCCAAAAAATCTATAACTTGACATGGCATCATACTTTAGGTTACTGAACTCCTAGAAAAAAAATTACTTTATTTAGACAAACTTGGAAACACAGTTGTTCATAGGATCACAAGTAAAAGTCACATGATTAGTATAAAGTCAACTAAATCAATGATCCTATGAACAAGTGTGTTTCCAAAGTTGTCGAAATCAAGTGATTTTTTTTTCTAGGAGTTCAGTAACCTAAAGTATGATGCCATGTCAAGTTATAGATTTTTTGGACAAAAAATCCATATTATTAGATTTATTTGTTGCCATCACACAGCGCAAAGGTACCTTTTTTAGTAAATAAACAATTAAATTTTGGATCATTTTCTGGAAATTAGTCAATAATATAACACATCAAACAATATAAATTTTTCAGGAATTTTTTTGAGACATATTGTTTGTAGTCTTAGTTCAAGTTCGAATTACTCTCAAGAAGCATGTAGAAATTCATTTAAATACAATTAAATAGTTACCGAACTCGAAAATTCATGAAAATTCTATGCAGCGACACTCATGCACTATATGATATGTAGAAATTGTACCAAAAGATTTATCCAACGTTCACACACAGATTATTCTGAAACGAAATTTCATAAGACCAAAAATTGAAAAAAGTTATCCCAAGCGGACTGGAAGGAAAAAGCGGTTGGGAAGGAAAAGCGTATCACAAGCGGTTGCACAAGCGGTCGGGAAGGAAAAAGCGCTTGTGATGTTCTACGTCACAAGCGGTCGTGAAGGAAGAAGCGCTTGTGATGTTCTACATCACAGGCGGTCGTCAAGGAGAAAGCGCTTGTGAAGTTCTACATCACAAGCGGTTTCCGTGTATCTCAAGCGGATTTTGGTTTATATCAGCTTGTGGTGTGTGTACATTATAAACTGGTTGGAATCGAGTTGCAGAGGAACCCTTTCGAGTTTCTACCGTTGCCTAACAGCGCCGCCAAGGCTGCCGTTGGTGAGCTGCCGCCGTCCCTGCCCCGAGCGCCACGACGTGGGATGAGCTGCCGCCGCCGTCCACGAGCGCCGCGGCCCCGAGCGCCGCGCCATCCACGGGCTGGCGCCGCGGGCCCCGAGCGCCGATTCGCATCCACGAGCTGCCACCGCCGGCCCAGAGCGCCACGCCGTACGTCCACGAGCTGCCGCCGTCCCAGAGCGTCGCGCCGTCCAGTAGCTGCCGTCGTCCCCGAGCGTCGCGCCGTGTACGAGCTGCTGTCCCTGAGCAGAGCGCCGCGCGTTCACGAGCTGATGAACCGACCCCAAGCCGCAAGGTATCCTCATCAAATTTGTCTGTTGCTTTTGTTTATGCACATTCGTTCATGATTTAGTGATCGAATTCAATTAATTAGGGTTTTTGTAGTTCATGACATAGAATTTTGAAGATTCAGACTTCTGTCATGTACCTATCGATATGATCTTGTTTCACTGTCATGTACCTATCGTCATATGGTCTTGAATTCAATTTATGTTAATCAATATAGGGATAGGCAATGGACCGAGGTTGGATGTACAATGTGCCAAGACCACATCCGTCGTACATTCGAAATGTCAGAAGCTTTATTGAAGCGGCCAACAAGCACGCGAATATGCGAAAAAGTAAGGAGATATTGTGCCCATGCATCGATTGTGATAATAAGGTAGCTTGGAGAGATACAGGAGCAATCCAATCACATCTGCTCAAAAGAGGGTTCAAAAACAATTACACGATATGGACAGAACATGGTGAGCTGGATCCATGTGAAGTGCTTGGTAATGACGAAAGTGCTGTGGGAATGTTAGCTAAAAAGGATGGTAAAGTGGATTCTGTGGATGCCAATCAAGATTTTATAGAATTTGATTGCGAAGACATGTTGCGCCATATGGATCCAGAAATGTTGAGTTCTATGGGATCACAGAAGAAAGATCTACCTAAATTGGAGGGTCTGGAAAGTGCCTCAAAAGAACCTTTATATGATGAATCAAAGGGCTGTGACAAAGAGTTTACTACACTGCGTACAGTTCTTGAACTTCTTAAGTTGAAGGCTAGCGCCGGATGGTCTGATACTAGCTTCACTGATCTTTTAAATTTTCTGTCCCAACTCCTACCAAAACCCAACAAACTACCAACCAGCACTTATAAAGCGAAGAAGCTTATATCTCCCGTAGCTCTGGGTGTGCAAAAATTCATGCATGTCCGAACCATTGTATTCTGTATCGTGGCGAGTTTGAGAACGCAACAAGATGCCCAGTTTGCAATGTCAGTCGATACAAGAAGAGCTACAATCAAGAGTGTGTGAACAAAATCGCGAAGATAAATAGAAACAAGAAAGCCGCTATCGGACCTGAAATTGATGATGACACTTTTGATGACATGGATGGCAAAAGGAGGTCAAAGATCCCAGCTTTGGTGATGTGGTATCTTCCAGTAATTGATCGCTTGAAGCGTTTATTCTCAAACCCTAGGGAGGCTGAGCTTATGCGCTGGGCATGCTGAAAGTCGCAAGCAGAATAACAAACAGATTCGACACCCTGCTGATGCATCACAGTGGAAAACTTTTGATCATATGTATCCTGAGTTTGCCAAAGAAATCAGAAATGTAAGATTTGCTTTGGGTACAGACGGAATGAATCCATTTGGTGAAAGAAGAAGTTACATAGCACCTGGCCCGTGACTCTGACGATGTTACAACCTTCCGTCATGGTTGTGTCACAAAAGGAAGTACATTATGTTGACTATTCTTATTCAAGGTCCGAAAGCAGCTGGTGTTGATATTGATGTGTTCCTGGAACCTCTTATGGAAGATATGGCGAAGCTCTGGAATGAAGGAGTTCGAATATGGGATGAGTATCGCCAGGAGTATTTCAACCTAAGAGCAAATATATTTGTTACCATCCATGATTCTCCCGGGGGCGCCACACTTTCAGGGCAAAAGACCAACGGAAAGAATGGTTGTGTAGTGTGCGTGGATGGAACTGCTTCCTTATACCTTAAATCATCCAAGAAGTTGGTGTTCATGGGACACAGATGGTTCTTGATGAAGCAGCATAAGTACTGAAAGATGAAAGAGGAATTTAACAATGAATTGGAAAGTGAAGGTGCACCAAAGCCTTATAGCGGGAAACTCGTTTTTGAAATTGTAAAAAACATTCAGGTTGTATTCAGAAAGGGGAAAAAAAACAAAGGAGAAAAGAGAAAGAGAACTGACCCTTCAACTGACACAACTTTCAAGAAGCAATCGATTTTTTTCAAGTACCTCCCATACTGGAAGGATATGGAAATTTGCCACAGCATTGATTTGATGCATGTAACAAAGAATGTTTTTGATAGCATCATTGGAACCTTACTGGGCATGCCGAGTAAGACAAAGGATGGACTTAAGTCACGCCAGGACCTAGTAGATCTTCAAATCAGATCGGAACTTCATCCAGTGGATAGTGACAAAGGGAAGCCTTACCTTCCCCAGCTAGCTACAACTTGACAGTTGAGGGAGAAAACAAAAATTTGCAAATGTTTGCATGGGATCAAAGTGCCCACGGTATCTCATCCAATATCAGCAAACTAGTTAGGATGAAGGACTTGTCTCTATTTGGTTACAACTCTCATGACTGCCATATGATGATGACGGTGTTCTCCCAATTGCGGTAAGAGCCCTCGAAACAGAGCATGTCAAAGTTGTCATCACACGTTTGTGTTACTTTTTCAATGCAGTGTCACAAAAAGTAATACCTTTAGAAGACTTGGACTATCTGAAGGCATACATCATCGAGACTATGTGCAAGCTTGAAATGTGTTTTTCCTCCATCATTTTTTGATATGCAAGTACACCTTATCATACATCTCGTGGATCAGATAAAAATATTAGGGCCACTATATTTACATCATATGTTTCAGTTGGAGCGGTACTTGGCAGTGTTAAAAGGTTATGTGCGAAATCGCGCTCACCCAGAGGGTTCAATCATGGAGGGATACATACAGAAGAAGTGATTGAGAGCTGTATAGATTACATCAGAGATGGAACAGTGATAGGTGGTGCCTGTACCTAAACATGAGGGTAAACTATGTGGGAGAGGGAGAATGGGCAGGAAACTTTCCGCGTCGAGGATTACAAGATAGTACATTGTGCTCATGGTAGTGTACTACAACATCTCGCGATAGCCGAGCCTTACATTGAGGAACACCTAGATGAGCTTCGTAAAGAAAATCAGAACCGCACAGAGGACTGGATATGGGGAGCACAAACATCGTTTTAGCGAATGGTTAATGGACAAAACATCCCATCCGGAGACTCTTTGGAAGAGAAAACAATGAGGAATTTGGCTTCTGGACCATCGTGTTTAGTGACATCATGGCAAGCATATGACATCAATGGGTACACATTCCACACTAAATCAAAAGACATGAAAAAGTGTGTTATGCAAAATAGCGGTGTTCGTATTTGATGCTTTTGACCTACAGGGACAGAAGACCACATATTTTGGATTCATAGAGGAAATATGGGAACTTGATTATGGTCCGAGCTTGAAAATACCCTTATTTAGGTGCCAATGGGTACAACATCCCGGGGGGGTGACAGTGGACAACTACGAACTCACACTAGTAGACTTAAAGAAAAGTAGGATATAAAGATGACCCGTGGGTTCTCGCCGAATGTGTTGCACAAGTGTTCTATGTACTCGATCCATCAAATGAGAAGTGCCATGTAGTTATTTCTGGAAAGCAAAAAATTGTTGGAGTTGAGAATGTGGGAGACGGAGATGAGGAATACAATAAGTATGAAGAGATGTCCGTCTTTAATGGTCCTGAGAGAATCAAGCGTGTGGAAAAGAAAATTGATAAGAACTTGAAGCCATACATGCGGAAAAATGGTAGTTCATGAAAAATTGTATGAATCAAATTGTATTTGTCATGTGTCCGATCGACTATGTATTGTGGTTACCAATGAATTTAAAATCTCTCAAGTTCT